>NC_133328.1:354334121-354681993 GCF_042186555.1 Aquarana catesbeiana | reverse complement strand
TGCCTTGCAAAAGTATTCACCCCCTTGGCTTTTTACCTAGTTTGTTACATTACAGTCTTTAGTTCAATGTCTTTTTAAACTGAATTATATGTGATGAGTCAGAACACAATAGTCTAAGTTGGTGAAGTAAAATTTAAAAAATATATACATAAAACAATTTTTCAGGAAAAAAAATGATAATTGGCATGTGCGTATGTATTCACCCCTTTAGTTATGAAGCCCATAAAAAGCTCTGGTGCAACCAATTACCATCAGAAGTCACATAATTAGCGAAATGATGTCCACCTGTGTGCAAACTAAGTGTCACATGATCTGTCATTACATATACACACCTTTTTGAAAGGCCCCAGAGGCTGCAACACCTAAGCAAGAGGCACCACTAACTAAACACTGCCATGAAGACCAAGGAACTCTCCAAACAAATACGGGACAATGTTGTTGCGAGGTATAAGTCAGGGTTAGGTTATAAAAAATATCCAAATCTTTGATGATCCCTAGGAGCACCATCAAATCTATCATAATCAAATGGAAAGAACACGGCACAACAGCAAACCTGCCAAGAGATGGCCGCACACCAAAAACTCACGGACCGGGCAAGGAGGGCATTAATCAGAGAGGCAGCACAGAGACTTAAGGTAACCCTGGAGGAGCTGCAGATTTTACATAGCAGAGACTGGAGTATCTGTACATAGGACGACAATAAGCCGTACGCTCCATAAAGTTGGGCTTTATGGCAGAGTGGCCAGAAGAAAGCCATTACTTTCAGAAAAAAACAAAATGGCACATTCTGAGTTTGCAAAAAGGCATGTGGGAGACTCCCAAAATGTATGGAGGAAGGTGCTCTGGTCTGATGAGACTAAAATTTAACTTTTTGGCCATCAAAGAAAAAGCTATGTCAGGCGCAAACCCAACACATCACATCACCCAAAGAACACCATGGTGGTGGCAGTATCATTCTGTGGGGATGTTTTTCAGCAGTTGGGACTGGTGGGAAACTGGTCAGAGTTTAGGGAAAGATGGACAGTGCTAAATACAGGGATATTCTTGAGCAAAACCTGTACCACTCTGTGTGTGATTTGAGGCTAGGACGAAGGTTCACCTTCCAGCAGGACAATGACCCCAAACACACTGCTAAAGCAACACTTGAGTGATTTAAGGGGAAACATGTAAGTGTGTTGGAATGGCCTAGTCAAAGCCCAGACCTCAATCCAATAGAAAATCTGTGGTCAGACTTAAAGATTGCTGTTCGCAAGTGCAAACCATCCAACTTGAAGGAGCTGGAGCAGTTTTGCAAGGAGGAATGGGCAAAAATCCCAGTGGTAAGATGTGGCAAGCTCATAGAGACTTATCCAAAGTGACTTGGAGCTGTGATAGCTGCAAAAGGTGGCTCTACAAACTATTGACTTTATTGACTTAGGGGGGTAAATAGTTATACACATTGACTTTTTCTGTTATTTTGTCCTATTTGTTGTTTGCTTCACAATAAATAAAAACATCTTCAAAGTTGTGGGCATGTTCTGTAAATTAAATGATGCTAATCCTCAAACAATCCATGTTAATTCCAGGTTGTGAGGCAACAAAACACAAAAAATGCCAAGGGGGTGAATACTTTTGCAAGGCACTGTATATCTTCTTTTACCAGATAACCCACAGATTCTTAATGGTGGGATCGGAAAGCCCAGCATGTCTTCCCTAGATAGTGGCTGGACAGTGTCAGTGACAAACCCTTCCTGCTGGCCAGTTTACAGTAGCATCCTGATCATCTGTTCCTTATGTCCCAAACACACGTTTGGAAAATCGTACGCAAAATACAGCTTTCATAATTGCATAGTAGGTAAGGCTGAATAAAGACAATAGTCCATCCAGTTCAACCCGTGTAGCTGCACATGTGTCAGTATCTATAATTATTTCTGATATCCATGTATGTTGTGCTCTTTAAGATGCACATCCAAGAGTCTCTTAAAAATATCCATACTCCCCGCAGCCACCACCAATTGTGGAAGAGAGTTCAACATTCTTATTACCCTGACAGTGAAAAACTCCCTGTGCAGTTTAAGGTTAAACTGCTTCTCCTCCAATCTCATAGTGTGTCCCCATATCCTCTTACACTTCTTGAGACTAAATAGTTTTTTTCCTATGCTGGGATCGCCATTGAGGTATTTGTAAATCGCTGTCATATCTCCTCTCAAGTGTTGTTTCTCCAGCGAGATTTAGTGTTTGCAGTCGTTCCTCATAATCGAGGTCCTCCAGTCCCCTTATTAGTTTTGTTGCCCTTCTTTGGACTCTCTCCAGTTGCAGCACATCCCTTCTGAGGACTGGTGACCAGAACTGGACATAATACTCCAGATGTGGTCTAACCAGAGTTTTATAATGTGGTAGGATTATAGTTCTATCACTGGAGTATATCCCTTTTTTTATGCATGCTAATATTCTGCCGGCTTTGGCAGCTGCAGATTGACATTGCATGCTATTGCTCAATCCATCATCTACTAGGACCCCTAGATCTTTCTCCATCCTCGATTCCCCCAGCGGTTCTCCCCCTAGTGGGTAGTTTGCACATATGTTTTTTGCCCCAAGTGCATTACTTTACATTTCTCCACATTGAACCTTATTTTCCATGCATTGGCCCACTACATTATTTTGTTCAGGTCTTTTTGTAAAATGTCTATATCCTGTTATGAAGTTATTGCCCTGCTTAGTTTTGTGTCATCCGCAAAAACTGAGATTGAGCTATTTATCACACCCTCTATATTATTTATAAATAAATTGAAAAGAATTGGTCCCAAGACAGAACCTTGGGGTACCCCACTTACCACTCCAGACCAGTCGGAGTATATGTTATTTAGTACTACACTAAGTAGTACTGTAACCAGTTTTTTACCCAAGAACAAACCTTATGGTCCATGCCTGCGGACCTCAGCTTGTAGATTAAGCGCTTATAGGGGACTGTATTTAATGCCTTTGCAAAATCCAGGTACACTAAATCTACAGGCATTCCCCTGTCTAGATGGCAGCTCACTTCCTCATAGAATGTTAGCAGATTGGTCTGGCAATCATAAACCCATGCTGATAACTACTACTAACTACTTAACCACTTATGATATTTTTTTCCTCAGTAAATTTTTGGATATAGTCCCTTATCATCCCCTCCAATAATTTACCAACGATTGATGTTAGGCTGACTGGTCTGTAGTTTCCAGGGATTTGCCTCTCTCCTTTTTTTGAATATTGGTACCACATTGTCTTTTCTCCAATCAGCTGGTACAATTCCTGTCAGTAAGCTATCTGCAAAGATTAGGAACAATGGTCTGGCTATAACCTGGCTGAGTTCTCTGAGGACTTTTGGGTGTAAATTATCTGGTCCTGATGATTTATTTGTATTAAGTTTATCAAATCTTTCCTTCACTCTGAACTCTGTTAGCCACGGGGGTATGCCCTGTGATGTGTCACTAACAGTACTGTCGGGGTCGATATACCCCTTCTTTTCCTGTGTAAAAATTGAGGAGAAGAAGGCATTTAGTACAGTTGTCTTCTCTGTGTCATCCATAACCATCCTCCCATCCTTGTCTTTTATGTGGGCAATGTGCTCTAATTTTCCCTTTTTACTGTTGATGTATCAAAAACATTTCTTTGGATTTTTTTTCTCTCCTTTGCTATATGTCTTTTCATAGTCTTTTTTGGCCACCCTGATTGTGGTCTTACACTTCTTATTGCATTCCTTGTATTGTTGGAATGCTGATGGTGATCCAACCCCTTTATATTGTTTATAGGCCATTTATCTCTTTAATGAGGCTTTTTACATTAGGGTTTAGCCACCCAGGTTTCACCTTCGCACTGTGTGATACCTTTTTGAAGCGATCATATGATAATCTAATTGTTAGTATAAGGATTTCAAGAGCTGATCACGGCAATTCATGCAAAATAATCTGATGAGACAAGCACGGCATTTTTTCTCATACAATACCAGATCATATGATTTTGGATTAATCAGTACAATTGTCATCTGAGAATACAATACAAATACACTACAACACGTTACATCACTTCCGAATTTATATTCTGTCGTACAAGAATTTTCATTAGTAACCTCTGTTACATTTGATTTGTGACTAGCATGCATGCAAAAACAAAAAACGGACGATCATTCATCCGATAGTCTCATTATGTGTACAGGGATTTAGTATCTCCTTTGTAGCCAAGACCCAGTTGTCTGGCCTTCTTTTGTGGGCTAATCAAAGTCCAATAAATATCTTAGCTGAACATGGACTAAATATTCAAAGTAAAATATCCAAATAATATATATGACAGTTTGGAAGATGATTGAGGACAAATAATTACTCAGGCCTTGCTACATGGTTACACATGGGGAGAAGGAGTGCTGAGAAGTCAATACAAATTAATAAGATTTACACACCATAACAAATATATAGCCAGGGTGTACAAAAGGTAAAAAGGTGTATTTCACAAATAGTTAATCATAACTCCCATATAAAATGAAGATATGCAAAAGGAAAAGGAAAAACAAAGGGTACATAAGGTAAATGCAACAATAGAATAAAACTTTAGTTTAATGAGTTGCAAACTTGAAAATGTGAGGGAATTTGAAGGATAATCAATAGCAGCAGTGTGGGCATTGAAGGCCAAGCAAGTATACAGTAAATATACCTTCTTACCTGCCTATATCGGAGGGCCAGTGTGTCAGAACTGATATATGTTCAGTAATTAGGAGGTACACAATGAAAGTGCATTACAATATTGCTTCTACTTATCATTTGTTCAGAATACAGAATAAAGGTGCAAACAAGGAGGTGTCATACTCTACAAATACTTCACATGTTTGCATTTAAAAAAACAAAAAGAGCATACTAACAATGCAGTTTATATGAAAAGTCCTTATCCATTCATCCATTTCAGTTATAAATCTTACATGAATACACACTTAAGCTGTGTAAAATGCAGACTTTCACTATGCAGTCTGTTTGGCAGCTTGTGCTCAGTCTGGATTAAATTCTGAACATACTGCCTGAGAAGAGGACTGGAAGACAAAAAAAATAAACAGCAATCCCTGGTATATCTCAGGCACTTGCACCAACAAACTGGTAGTGGCCAATTAAAGCGTTAATAACCCCAAAACTAAAAATGTCATATAGTGCAACTTTCCAATCATTCAATGTTGGGGGTGCATTAGGTTTCTATTTTAGTCTTGTTTTCACCGCCTACACTTTGGTTGAAGGAGCACAGAGACACCTTTGGACAGCAAAATTGTTAACCTGGGAGGAGGAGAGTATTATGCCGTGTACACACGGTCAGACTTTTCAGCTGCAAAAGTCCAACAGCCTGTCCAACAGACTTTCGATAGACTTTCGATGAACTTTTGTCGGACTTTCAACGGACTTTCTAACGAATTGACTTGCCTACACACGATCACACTAAAGTCCATCGGATTCGTACGTGATGACGTACACCGGACTAAAATAAGGAAGTTGATAGCCAGTAGCCAATAGCTGCCCTAGCATCGGTTTTTATCCGTCAGACTAGCATACAGACGAGCAGATTTCTGGGTCCGGCGGAGTTATGATGTAAAGATTTGAAGCAAGTTCCAAATCTAAAGTCCATCAGATTTGCGACTGGAAAAGTCCGCTAAAGGTCCGGTGGAGCCCACACACGATCGGATTGTCCGCCGGATTTGGTCCGTCGGCGTCCGTCAGACCAGTCCGGTCAAAAAGTCCAACCGTGTGTCCGCGGCATTAGATGAACTAGCAGATTTCAAAAACAATAAAAATTGAACCCAAACTTCAGGTAATACCTTATTAGCAGTTAAAGCAAACTGTTTTATTTAACCCTTTTGGCATCAATGTTTTACATAAATACCTAACAGGTGACAATTGTAAGCAACCCTATTAGTGTAAAAAAAAAATTCTCAACCCTCTAACTGCCACACTACTGGTTGGATTGGATCACCAGGTGAAAATAAAAGAAAGAAAGCGTAACAAAGAAAACAAATGCAGCCATCACAAATAAGAAGCAGTAAACTGCAAAATGATTAAAGGTTACGTTTACCTTTAGGGGAATGTTACATGTTGCAGCCAGATTTAGGGTGTAACATGTAACATGATCCTATCCACTTGGATATTTATTGTTACAAACCAATGAGTTGGGGTCATCGGGTCATGGAAAGGGGAAAGTAAATGAAAAACTAGGTGAACAAACGTAAAATCATCCTAGATGTTTTTGCATGCATTCAGTTGAAGAGATCTGCCTGATTCATTCAATTAAGTACTAATGTGTGATATTCACCAGACTCAATACAACTTAAACAAGGAATTCTATGTCAAAATCTGGACCACTGGCCACAACAATCATTCAGGTTTCATGTTTTGGATGAAGCAGGGCATATGATTGGTTGGTATTGTCAACAGTGCCATGTTTGCTATAGTTTTCTTTAATGATTTCACAAATAATGTTGGGTGGCAAAGGTCTTGTCCAACTCTGGGACCTTACTGTACATCTGTAAAGCAATGCACCAATGGCTTCAGAAATAAATAGATATACTGTATTATTATTATTATACAGGATTTATATAGCGCCAACAGTTTACGCAGCGCTTTACAACATTAGGGCAGACAGTACAAGTACAATACAATTCAATACATGAGGAATCAGAGGGCCCTGCTCGTTAGAGCTTACAATCTAGGAATATTTGTAATGCTTTATTTCTCTAGGTTCTGGTTACATACATCAGCATAGACTATTCTAGGCATTAATTTTTGAAACTACAGCAACGGATAACCAGGGTTGATATCCATTGTGATGTTTCAACTTTGAACCTAATTCACTACCATGCTTAAGGAAAATTGAACAAAGAAACCCAGCAGATTGTTCTTTGTAACAGCACTAATTCTTGTTTGCTACAGTATTCATAACTCAGCCCAGTGTGATTTGCCTATTAAAATATTTACATTGACTTTGGTTTAAAGGTACTTTTAGCATTATTAATTTACTTAGAACACATGTAAGTGGACTTGATGATAATGGGTTGAATGTGTTAGGCTGCAGTCCCTAAATCCAAAAAAAGAAATGTCTTTAAATAGGCATTGTGTTAAATAACTTTAACCTGTTTAAATAAAATCTGTGTCTATTAAAACTTTTTTTAAGCTTAAATACATTCAATGCACTAATCAAGTACTTACTTTGTACTGAGTAGTTTAATGAAATACTGGTGTGGAAGCAAGCCTTGAATTTAATTAAATACTTTAAATTATTAAACACTTTCCTGTTTTTTTCTTTCTTTTTTATTAGCACAAATTAGTCTCTCAACAAATCAGAAAGGGTTTCCAGAAAAATAAAATTGTTGCCTTAAGTCTTAGTATGTGTCCTTTTTAAGGTAAATTAAACTAGTTTTTAGCAAAAATGTAGAGAATTTTGATACTTCTCTTTAAGGCTGGGTTCACACCTATGCAGTTTTAGTGCTTTTTGCATTTTGCAGATTTCCAGTACAGAACATGTTCCATAGGAAACCATGTTAAATGGACTGTAGTACAAATCTGCAAAAAGCAAAAAGCACTAAAAATGCATAGGTGTGAATCCAGCCTAAGGCTCTGTAACGAGCCCCTTGCTCGCTCGATTCCACTCCTCTGCAGCTATTGAATCAGATTGCAACGTCTGATGGTTTGGTCATCCAATGCTCAGGGATTAGAACTTCAGCTATGTGCCATTCTAACCCAGTTGTGATAGCTCAGAACAAACACCAGGCAGGCTGTATGTAAGTTCAAACAGGAATCTCTTTTATTGCAATATACAAGCTCTTTTATACACTAAAAGTGCAGGTGCATAACTCCGACTCATATTACTCTAACAATACAGCTGTAACCTAATTAACCTAATTAACATGAGCTAATTAACGAATCCCTTTAGACAGCCTAGATGACTCAGACATGACCTTTAGGCCAGACTGGCCGTCTTGTAGTTCAGAAAATCCAATTAACATTATCACAATAGCAGAGTTAATTAAACACAAATAACAATGGGATCTAATGGCTCTTAGATACCATACTAGATACCATACAATACACATTTTAGCAGACAACAGACAGGTAGCTGGAATTGATGACATTAGCATTTAACAGTAGGAGTCCCAATGGTATGAATCAGTCACTATTCCAATATGGCAAATCCAGGGTCCCTAGAGTCTGTGTGCCCTGGGGGACCAGGACCCGAATCCACAGTAATACCACCTCAAGGGTCCCCAGGCATACAGCTCACAAAAAGCACCGTTCCTCCAAATGTCAGGGCCCACGATCGATCGGCAAGAGGCTAGCATACAGTCCCCTCCAAAAATCTCTCTCCCGGCTAGGTCTGTCAAAGGCTCCATTCACACTAATGCGTTTTTTGATTGATTTTGCGGCGAATCCCCCGTGGAGACCACTTTTATCTGAAAGAGGACTGTCCGCCTGTTGAAGAGGATACCAGGGATATGGCAGCTTTCTGCTGCCATATCAACGGTATTCCAAGATACACCAGCGCCCCCTACTGCTGCTTCTGAAAGTGTTCCAGAGGTTGTAAAAAACAAAACTGGGATTATGCCTGTCATCTTCAGCCATAATCCCGGTAAACCACTTCAAAACTGCAACATATATATACTGTATATACATATTGCAGTCCTAAAGTGGTTAAGAAAAAAACCCTAAATGCCCTTATTACTCAGTGCAAGGGACTAATGTGGACTGGTCAGTATGGGCACATCTGCAGCGCAAGTTTAGCAGTCCCACACACCTACTGTATAAATGGTGCCAGCCAATGTCAGACTTACATTAGTATACATTGCTAGGAAATAAAATCATGCAGGATGGGTTAGATGGGGTTGGAGAAAAGGTAATATTTGTCTGGAGTTGAGCTTTAATTATGCTGAATTGCAGGACTTCCTTTTACAGTTGTTATTTGCCACTTTATGTTGACAGAAAAACACAGAATTGTTGAAATTTTTTAAACTGAAATATCACATGGTTGTAAGTATTCAGACCCTTTGCTGTGACACTCATATATTTAACTCAGGTGCTGTCCATTTCTTCTGATCATCCTTGAGATGGTTCTACACCTTCATTTGAGTCCAGCTGTGTTTGATTATATTGATTGGACTTGATTAGGAAAGCCACACACCTGTCTTTATAAGAACTTACAGCTCACAGTGCATGTCAGAGCAAATGAGAATCATGAGGTCAAAGGAACTGCCTAAAGAGCTCAGAGACAGAATTGTGGCAAGGCACAGATCTGGCCAAGGTTACAAAAACATTTTTGCTGCACTTAAGGTTCCTAAGAGCACAGCGGCCTCCATAATCCTTAAATGGAAGACGTTTGGGACAACCGGAACCCTTCCTAGAGCTGGCCGTCCGGCCAAACTGAGCTATCGGGGGAGAAGAGCCTTGGTGAGAGAGGTAAAGAAGAACCCAAAGATCACTGTGGCTGAGCTCCAGAGATGCAGTCGGGAGATGGGAGAAAGTTGTAGAAAGTCAACCATCACTGCAGTCCTCCACCAGTCGGGGCTTTATGACAGAGTAGCCCGACAGAAGCCTCCCCTCAGTGCAAGACACACGAAAGCCCGCATGGAGTTTGCTAAAAAACACCTGAAGGACTCCAAGATGGTGAGAAATAAGATTCTCTGGTCTGATGAGACTAGGATAGACCTTTTTGCCCTTAATTCTAAGTGGTATGTGTGGAGAAAACCAGGTACTGCTCATCACCTGTCCAATACAGTCCCAACAGTGAAGCACTGTCATGGCAGCATCATGCTGTGGGGGTGTTTTTCAGCTGCAGGGACAGGACGACTGGTTGCAATCGAGGGAAAGATGAATGCGGCCTACTACAGGGATATCCTGGACGAAAACCTTCTCCAGAGTGCTCAGGACTAGGGATGAGCCGAACACCCCCCTGTTCGGTTCGCACCAGAACATGCGAACAGGAAAAAAGTTTGTTCGAACATGCGAACACCGTTAAAGTCTATGGGACACGAACATGAATAATCAAAAGTGCTAATTTTAAAGGCTTATATGAAAGTTATTGTCATAAAAAGTGTTTGGGGACCTGGGTCCTGCCCCAGGGGACATGGATCAATGCAAAAAAAAGTTTTAAAAACGGCCGTTTTTTCAGGAGCAGTGATTTTAATAATGCTTAAAGTCAAACAATAAAAGTGTAATATCCCTTTAAATTTCGTACCTGGGGGGTGTCTATAGTATGCCTGTAAAGGGGCGCATGTTTCCTGTGTTTAGAACAGTCTGACAGCAAAATGACATTTTGAAGGAAAAAACTCATTTAAAACTACTCGCGGCTATTGCATTGCCGACAATACACATAGAAGTTCATTGATAAAAACGGCATGGGAATTCCCCAAAGGGGAACCCCGAACCAAAATTAAAAAAAAAAAATGACGTGGGAGTCCTTCTAAATTCCATACCAGGCCCTTCAGGTCTGGTATGGATTTTAAGGGGAACCCCGCGCCAAAAAAAAAAAAAAAAAAACGGCGTGGGGTCCCCCCAAAAATCCATACCAGACCCTTATCCGAGCACGCAACCTGGCAGGCCGCAGGAAAAGAGGGGGGGATGAGAGTGCGGCCCCCCCTCCCTCCTGAACCGTACCAGGCCACATGCCCTCAACATTGGGAGGGTGCTTTGGGGTAGCCCCCCAAAACACCTTGTCCCCATGTTGATGAGGACAAGGGCCTCATCCCCACAACCCTGGCCGGTGGTTGTGGGGGTCTGCGGGCGGGGGGCTTATCGGAATCTGGAAGCCCCCTTTAACAAGGTGACCCCCAGATCCCGGCCCCCCCCGTGTGAAATGGTAAGGGGGTACATAAGTACCCCTACCATTTCACGAAGAAAGTGTCAAAAATGTTAAAAATGACAAGAGACAGTTTTTGACAATTCCTTTATTTAAATGCTTCTTCTTTCTTCTATCTTCCTTCATCTTCTGGTTCTTCTGGTTCTTCTGGCTCTTCTGGTTCTTCCTCCGGCGTTCTCGTCCAGCATCTCCTCCGCGGCGTCTTCTGTCTTCTTCTCCTCGGGCCGCTCCGCACCCATGGCATGGGGGGGAGGCTCCCGCTCTTCTCTTCTTCTTTTCTTCTCTTCTTCTCTTCTTCATTTTCTTCTCCGGGCCGCTCCGCAATCCATGCTGGCATGGAGGGAGGCTCCCGCTGTGTGACGGCGCTCCTCGTCTGACAGTTCTTAAATAACGGGGGGCGGGGCCACTCGGTGACCCCGCCCCCCTCTGACGCACGGGACATGACGGGACTTCCCTGTGGCATTCCCCGTGACGTCACAGGGAAGTCCCGTCAAGTCACCGTGCGTCAGAGGGGGCGGGGTCACCGGGTGGCCCCGCCCCCCCGTTATTTAAGAACTGTCAGACGAGGAGCGCCGTCACACAGCGGGAGCCTCCCTCCATGCCAGCATGGATTGCGGAGCGGCCCGGAGAAGAAAAGAAGAAAAGAAGAAGAGAAGAAGAGAAGAAAAGAAGAAGAGAAGAGCGGGAGCCTCCCCCCATGCCATGGGTGCGAAGCGGCCCGAGGAGAAGAAGATAGAAGACGCCGCGGAGGAGATGCTGGACGAGAACGCCGGAGGAAGAACCAGAAGAGCCAGAAGAACCAGAAGAACCAGAAGATGAAGGAAGATAGAAGAAAGAAGAAGCATTTAAATAAAGGAATTGTCAAAAACTGTCTCTTGTCATTTTTAACATTTTTGACACTTTCTTTGTGAAATGGTAGGGGTACTTATGTACCCCCTTACCATTTCACACAGGGGGGGGCCGGGATCTGGGGGTCACCTTGTTAAAGGGGGCTTCCAGATTCCGATAAGCCCTCCGCCCGCAGACCCCCACAACCACCGGCCAGGGTTGTGGGGATGAGGCCCTTGTCCTCATCAACATGGGGACAAGGTGTTTTGGGGGGCTACCCCAAAGCACCCTCCCAATGTTGAGGGCATGTGGCCTGGTACGGTTCAGGAGGGAGGGGGGGCCGCACTCTCGTCCCCCCTCTTTTCCTGCGGCCTGCCAGGTTGCGTGCTCGAATAAGGGTCTGGTATGGATTTTTGGGGGGACCCCACGCCGTTTTTTTTTTTTTTTTTTGGCGCGGGGTTCCCCTTAAAATCCATACCAGACCTGAAGGGTCTGGTATGGAATTTAGGGGGAACCCCACGTCATTTTTTTTTTTAAATTTTGGTTTGGGGTTCCCCTTAATATCCATACCAGACCTGAAGGGCCTGGTATGGAATTTAGGGGGACTCCCACGTCATTTTTTTTTTTTAATTTTGGTTCGGGGTTCCCCTTTGGGGAATTCCCATGCCGTTTTTATCAATGAACTTCTATGTGTATTGTCGGCAATGCAATAGCCGCGAGTAGTTTTAAATGAGTTTTTTCCTTCAAAATGTCATTTTGCTGTCAGACTGTTCTAAACACAGGAAACATGCGCCCCTTTACAGGCACACTATAGACACCCCCCGGTACGAAATTTAAAGGGATATTACACTTTTATTGATTGACTTTAAGCATTATTAAAATCACTGCTCCTGAAAAAACGGCCGTTTTTAAAACTTTTTTTTGCATTGATCCATGTCCCCTGGGGCAGGACCCAGGTCCCCAAACACTTTTTTTGACAATAACTTGCATATTAGCCTTTAAAATTAGCACTTTTGATTTCTCCCATAGACTTTTAAAGGGTGTTCCGCGGCATTCGAATTTGCCGCAAACACCCCAAATTGTTTGCTGTTCGGTGAACTTGCGAACAGCCAATGTTCGAGTCGAACATGAGTTCGACTCGAACTCGAAGCTCATCCCTACTCAGGACCTCAGACTGGGCCAAAGGTTTACCTTCCACCAAAACAATGACCCTAAGCACACAGCTAAAATAATGAAGGAGTGGCTTCACAACAACTCTGTGACTGTTCTTGAACAGCCCAGCCAGAGCCCTGACTTAAACCCAATTGAGCATCTCTGAAGAGACCTAAAAATGGCTGTCTGCCAACGTTTACCATCCAACCTGACAGAACTGGAGAGGATCTGCAAGGAGGAATGGCAGAGGATCCCCAAATCCTGGTGTGAAAAACTTGTTGCATCTTTCCCAAAAAGACTCATGGCTGTATTAGATCAAAAGGATGCTTCTACTAAATACTGAGCAAAGGGGCTGAATACTTAGGACCATGTGATATTTCAGTTTTTCTTTTTTAATAAATTTGCAAAAATGTCAACAATTCTGTGTTTTTCTGTCAATATAGGGTGCTGTGTATACATTAATGAGGAAAAAAAAATAACTTGAATGAATGATTTTAACAAATGGCTGCAATATAACAAAGAGTGAAAAATTTAAGGGGGTCTGAATACTTTCTGTCCCCACTGTATATTGTAGTTTACACAATGCCTCTAGTCTATTTTTAACCTGTTTATTTTTCAGTATTAGGTGAGGAATGATAGATATTGGGATGGTAGATTTTATCTTCAGTAGTGTAGACTATTACTATGGATAGTTCATCATTTTCCATATAATATTGATTTCAAGCAGGTATTAAATGGGATATTACTGATATTGTTATCTGTATGCTGTCTGTCATTATGTCTATAAAGGATAGCCTGGTAGAAGGTTAGTAGCAGACAAAGTTTATATTTGTTATTCATTTAACATACTGTGGGAAACATAATGCATACTCTGCAGAAATTGAATCGCTGTAGAAAATCATGCTGGTGCAATAGTCAATTGCCCCAGTGGATTTCTTTGAAATTGTTGTAACATGTTGGCCGATTTATGTAGGATATTATATTACAGTACCATATTGACCAGGAATTCAGTTGAGTTGTCCAAGCCAACTCAATTTTAACATATCAAAGGGGCAGCTGATGACCCTTTGATGTGTTAATCTTATGCAAGTCTACCTAGGTATGTGAGGTATGGCCTGTAATCCTAATTGAACATTTCAAAGGGTACATTGTTTACATACTTAAGAATGATAAAGAACCATATAGAAGAAGTATTTATTGATGGTAATTAGACTTGAGGGGGTAACAATAAGATCAAAAAGTATTTTGGGTTGACCTAGCAGAAACCCCCACCCCCAGTGTTAGAATAGTATTTCAGGTGGACGATTCAAGCTGGCAGTCAGTCTTTTCATTCTCCCTGAAGGTGACAGAAGGAACTGGGTTCTCTGAAGGTGTATGAATGCTGCACAAATAGCCTGTCACCTATTTTATATTTACTCTGTTTGATTTTGTCATCTGTTGCAAGTATCTTATGGACTTTTTTCTGTCTGAAGTTTCAATAAATGCAACTCTCTGGAAGAATTGGGTTGCTGCTGGAAATTACTCAAATTATATTAATACTTAAATAATAATCATCTACTACACTACTACTTCACTACACAAATGAATACCAAAAATACAGTAAGCAAGCATATGATAAAATAAGCACTGGAATTATATTCATTTTACACAGTGTTGAGTATTTCTGCATCATAAATACCCTGTATCATACAATGTATTCCTGCATAGGAATATAAAGACTGGGTGGCTAGTCATTTGGATTGATAAGGAATTTATATTGCTGGATGATGTGATTGCCATTATATTTACATGAGGGGATCTTATTGTTTTTTGGCAAGAAAGGACTTTTTGTTCTGTAAATGCCTTTATTTACTTTTAACCCTTTGTGGGGATGGGTAAAAGGGTACAAATGTACCCCTATACTCAATGAATTTGGTTACTATAAGTCCCCCTCTCAAGCCCTCACATCCTTTTTGGGGGGCTGGATGTGGGGAAGAGGCAATTGTCCCTCAATATTGCACCAGGGTCCTTGCATGGGGGGAGGCTTGACTGCTCCCTCTTGAAAGGTACCTCACAATGTTGAAATGCATGCTGCTTGGTATGGTTCAGGAAGGGGATCCAAAAAAGGAAGCTCTCTCAATAGTATTAACCTTTTTAAAATGCTATATTAAAATAAGTAGACACTTACAAAAGATTTCCAAGAATGACGATGCTGCATCAGCAATGCACACAGGACGTCCACTAACAAAGATGGAGGCCAGCCGCCTGTTGATGCAGCGTTGTCATTCTTGAAAATCTTTTGTGAGTATTCTACTTATTTTAATATAGCATTTTAAAAAGGTTTTATACTATTGGGAGCATTTCCCTTTTTCTATTTTTTGCCTGCTTGTCACTATTGTCTTGGCTGAGAGAGGAGTGTTTGGAGCAGACCCGTATCACAGCTAGCTTTGTCTGTATTATCCACTCTTATGAAAGCACAGCTCTCTGTGAAGCATTTGGTCCTTATTGGCTGGATTCTTCCTGGAGACATTCTATACTACTGGATGGAATACTTGATTACTTGATACAACTGCTTTCATGAACACTCTGGTAACGGGGATCATGTTTTTTCTAGTAATCAGCATTGTGATCACAGCGTTTTGGTATACAAGAGATTGGCACAAATGTTTGAAGTGGATACACCTCACATGCACTTTACAGATTACTTATGGACTCTTTTTACGCTTTATTGATATGATACTTCATTGAATAGGTTTTGTGCTGTATTTTAATTACTGACACTAAGTCGGGAGATTGTTTATGTCATTGTCTTTATTGTTGGCACCATTGCACTTTTCACTTATTGTGAGTATATATATATATATATATATATATATATATATATATATATATATATTTATATATTTACATCACATTGCTAATATGTAATGTGTTATGGATTCCCTGTGATTGGATTTGTAATTCTGTTATTGCACTTGATCTTTTTTGTGCACATTGCAATTTTGATTTGGTAACTTATCCAGCGCTGCATTGTTTACTTCTCTATTTATAGCAAATCCGGTACCAGGGTATAGTGTTGGCAGCTTTTGCTTTTTGAACTCTTTTGGGACTCAAGCACAAATTTTTATTTTTTAATAAGTCTGCAGAAATGAAACAAGAATAAGAAAAAAGGCTTTTCTAAATTACACATAATATAAACTGTTAGAATATTGTATATGTAGTGATAACAAAATCTTTCTTGTCTGTATATTCCTATTTCAGTCGTTTTTTTATGACTTTTGTTAAGTTAAACACTGAGCATTGCTATAAAATTAATCATTTGTTTGGCGAGCTGTGGATCTTCTTCTGCCAGCACTAGGCTAATTGCTTAATGTTCAAACACAAATCAGGAAACTCATAATTTCTAAAAAGCATTGTTTCAAAAAGTGAACATTGAAGTCTATACAGCTAGTCTTTGTGGGCTCAGGTCTTTAATCTCTTTGTGCTGAAATCCTTATTAAGTTTTGAAAACAAACCGCCACTTTATATTTCTGTTTGCAGGGGTTGGAGCTCAGCACAGATAATCCTTTCTTCTTTCTTCTATTACATTCTCTTTTCTGATTTTATGAAAAAGTTTTTTCCACCTTACATTCATATTCAAAAACCATGAAGAAAAGTCTGCATATTTCTACTGCAAACTTGTTTAATAAAATAATAAGTTGGAGGATGTCTGGAAGATACAGAAATTGTCTTTTGATATTCCTTTCTGATTGTGTAATTGAGGCTCTGTTTTAAAAGAATTGGTATATGTTACACCTGGGCCAGAATGTGCACTGGGCAAGAATCATAGTGTAGGTTTGGGGTTCTGTTTGCTGATATGTAATTCATATAACTACCAAAATAGTATCTATGAATATAACCATCTTCAAACGCTGTCAGTTTGTCTAAGAATATGAGAAGCACATATTTTTTTACGAACAAAAACATACAACCTGTTTTTATTAAAATGCCTAACCCTTTCATGTACAGCAATATTTCAAACCTTTGTGTTCAGCCCAAATTTTGAATTACAGGCATATGCCAATTTAACTTTGGGCACAGCTGAATACATAGCTGAAATTCATATTTGGGGGATTTTTAGCTTGCCATAAGAGTTTTGCTTCCCGCCCAGTCAGTACATATAATTGGCTGGGTGGGTCAAGCATTAATTCAGAGGGACATACCCATATGATCTCCCAGATCTGCATCTCATGGCCCCAGGGGCGTGCATCGGCTTGATCCTGTTTTGTTCATGTATGGATCACTAATCTGTGTACCAAGCGGCAGGGCTCCGAAACTGCCCCGAAACTGTGTGATTGCTGCAATCTACATACAGCAAACACATGTCTAGTAGTAAAGACTGCCATTCATACAAGCATTCAGAACTATTGTGATGACACTTTTGCTACAACGCAAAGTATTGGGTGTACAGCTTGTATATCAGTGTAAATTTGCTGTCCCCTCAAAATAACTCAACACACAGCCATTAATGTTTAAACTGCTGGCAACAAAAGTGAGAATACCCCTAAGTGAAAATGTCCAAATTGGGCCCGATTAGCCATTTTCCTTCCTGTGTCATGTGACTCGTTAGTGTTACAAGGTCTCAGGTGTGAATGGGGAGCAGGTGTGTTAAATTTGGTGTTATTGCTCTCACTCTCTCATACTGATCACTGGAAGTTCAACATGGCACCTATTGGCAAAAAACTCTCTGAGGATCTGAAAAAAAAATTGTTGCTATACATAAAGATGTCCTAGGCTACAAGAAGATTGCCAAGACCCTGAAACTGAGCTGAAGCATGGTGGCCAAGACCATAAAGTGGTTTAACAGGGCAGGTTCTACTCAGAACAGGCCTCCCCTTGGTTGACCAAAGAAGTTGTGTGTACGTGCTCAGCGTCATATCCAGAGGTTGTCTTTGGGAAATAAATGTATGAGTGCTGCCAGCATTGCTGCAGTGCTTGAAGGGGTGGGGGGTCAGCATGCCAGTGCTCAAACCATATGTTGCACACTGCATCAAATTGGTTTGCATGGCTGTCATCCCAGAAGAAAGCCTCTTCTAAAGATGATGCACAAGAAATCCCGCAAACAGTTTGCTGAAGACAAGCACACTAAGGACATGGATTGCTGGAACCATGTCCTGTGGTCTGATGAGACCAAGATAAACTTATTTGGTTCAGATGATGTCAAGCGTGTGTGGCGGCAACCAGGTGAGGAGTAGGGATGAGCCGAACACCCCCCTGTTCGGTTCGCACCAGAACATGCGAACAGGAAAAAAGTTCGCTCGAACACGCGAACACCGTTAAAGTCTATGGGACACGAACATGAATAATCAAAAGTGCTAATTTTAAAGGCTTATATGCAAGTTATTGTCATAAAAAGTGTTTGGGGACCTGGGTCCTGCCCCAGGGGACATGGATCAATGCAAAAAAAAGTTTTAAAAACGGCCGTTTTTTCAGGAGCAGTGATTTTAATAATGCTTAAAGTCAAACAATAAAAGTGTAATATCCCTTTAAATTTCGTACCTGGGGGGTGTCTATAGTATGCCTGTAAAGGGGCGCATGTTTCCTGTGTTTAGAACAGTCTGACAGCAAAATGACATTTGGAAGGAAAAAACACATTTAAAACTACCCGCGGCTATTGCATTGCCGACAATACACATAGAAGTTCATTGATAAAAACGGCATGGGAATTCCCCCCAGGGAAACCCCGAACCAAAATTAAAAAAAAAAAAAATGACGTGGGGGGTCCCCCTAAATTCCATACCAGGCCCTTCAGGTCTGGTATGGATATTAAGGGGAACCCCGGCCAAAATTTTAAAAAAAAATGACGTGGGGTTCCCCCTAAATTCCATACCAGACCCTTCAGGTCTGGTATGGATTTTAAGGGGAACCCCGCGCCAAAAAAAAGAAAAAAAACGGCGTGGGGTTCCCCCAAAAATCCATACCAGACCCTTATCCGAGCACGCAACCTGGCAGGCCGCAGGAAAAGAGGGGGGGACGAGAGTGCGCCCCCCCCCTCCTGAACCGTACCAGGCCACATGCCCTCAACATTGGGAGGGTGCTTTGGGGTAGCCCCCCAAAACACCTTGTCCCCATGTTGATGAGGACAAGGGCCTCATCCCCACAACCGTGGCCGGTGGTTGTGGGGGTCTGCGGGCGGGGGGCTTATCGGAATCTGGAAGCCCCCTTTAACAAGGGGACCCCCAGATCCCGGCCCCCCCCCTGTGTAAAATGGTAAGGGGGTACTTACCCCTACCATTTCACTAAAAAACTGTCAAAATAGTTAAAAATGACAAGAGACAGTTTTTGACAATTCCTTTATTTAAATGCTTCTTCTATCTTCCTTCATCTTCTTCTTCTTCTGGTTCTTCTGACTCTTCTGGTTCTTCCTCCGGCGTTCTCGTCCAGCATCTTCTCCGCGGCGTCTTCTATCTTCTTCTCCTCGGGCCGCTCCGCACCCATGGCATGAGGGGAGGCTCCCGCTCTTCTCTTCATCTTCTTCTTCATCCTCTTCTCTTCTTCATCTTCTTCATCTTCATCTTCTCTTCTTTTCTTCTGCGGGCCGCTCCGCATCCATGCATGGAGGGAGGCTCCCGCTGTGTGACGGCGTCTCCTCGTCTGACGGTTCTTAAATAACGGGGGGCGGGGCCACCCGGTGACCCCGCCCCCCTCTGACGCACGGGACATGACGGGACTTCCCTGTGGCATTCCCCGTGACGTCACAGGGAAGTCCCGTCAAGTCACCGTGCGTCAGAGGGGGGCGGGGTCACCGGGTGGCCCCGCCCCCCGTTATTTAAGAACCGTCAGACGAGGAGACGCCGTCACACAGCGGGAGCCTCCCTCCATGCATGGATGCGGAGCGGCCCGCAGAAGAAAAGAAGAGAAGATGAAGATGAAGAAGATGAAGAAGAGAAGAGGATGAAGAAGAAGATGAAGAGAAGAGCGGGAGCCTCCCCTCATGCCATGGGTGCGGAGCGGCCCGAGGAGAAGAAGATAGAAGACGCCGCGGAGAAGATGCTGGACGAGAACGCCGGAGGAAGAACCAGAAGAGTCAGAAGAACCAGAAGAAGAAGAAGATGAAGGAAGATAGAAGAAGCATTTAAATAAAGGAATTGTCAAAAACTGTCTCTTGTCATTTTTAACTATTTTGACAGTTTTTTAGTGAAATGGTAGGGGTAAGTACCCCCTTACCATTTCACACAGGGGGGGGCCGGGATCTGGGGGTCCCCTTGTTAAAGGGGGCTTCCAGATTCCGATAAGCCCCCCGCCCGCAGACCCCCACAACCACCGGCCACGGTTGTGGGGATGAGGCCCTTGTCCTCATCAACATGGGGACAAGGTGTTTTGGGGGGCTACCCCAAAGCACCCTCCCAATGTTGAGGGCATGTGGCCTGGTACGGTTCAGGAGGGGGGGGGGCCGCACTCTCGTCCCCCCCTCTTTTCCTGCGGCCTGCCAGGTTGCGTGCTCGGATAAGGGTCTGGTATGGATTTTTGGGGGAACTCCACGCCGTTTTTTTTTTTTTTTTTGGCGCGGGGTTCCCCTTAAAATCCATACCAGACCTGAAGGGTCTGGTATGGAATTTAGGGGGAACCCCACGTCATTTTTTTTTTTTAATTTTGGCCGGGGTTCCCCTTAATATCCATACCAGACCTGAAGGGCCTGGTATGGAATTTAGGGGGACCCCCCCACGTCATTTTTTTTTTTTTTAATTTTGGTTCGGGGTTTCCCTGGGGGGAATTCCCATGCCGTTTTTATCAATGAACTTCTATGTGTATTGTCGGCAATGCAATAGCCGCGGGTAGTTTTAAATGTGTTTTTTCCTTCCAAATGTCATTTTGCTGTCAGACTGTTCTAAACACGGGAAACATGCGCCCCTTTACAGGCATACTATAGACACACCCAAGGTACGAAATTTAAAGGGATATTACACTTTTATTGTTTGACTTTAAGCATTATTAAAATCACTGCTCCTGAAAAAACGTCCGTTTTTAAAACTTTTTTTTGCATTGATACATATCCCCTGGGGCAGGACCCAGGTCCCCAAACACTTTTTATGACAATAACTTGCATATAAGCCTTTAAAATTAGCACTTTTGATTTCTCCCATAGACTTTTAAAGGGTATTCCGCGGCATTCGAATTTGCCGCGAACACCCCAAATTGTTCGGTGTTCGGCGAACTTGCGAACAGCTAATGTTCGAGTCGAACATGAGTTCGACTCAAACTCGAAGCTCATCCCTAGTGAGGAGTACAAAGACAAGTGTGTATTCCCTACAGTCAAGCATGGTGGTGTAAGTGTCATGGTCTGGGGCTGCATGAGTGCTGCGGGCACTGGGGAGCTACAGTTCATTGAGGGAACCATGAATGCCAACATGTACCGTGACATACTGAAGCAGAGCATGATCCCCTCCCTTTAGAGACTGGGCCACAGGGCAGTATTCCAACATGATAACGACTCCAAACACACCTCCAAGATGACCACTGCCTTGCTAAAGAAGCAGAGGGTAAAGGTGATGAACTGGCCAAGCATATCTCCAGACCTAAACCCTATTGAGCATCTGTGGGGCATCGTCAAACAGAAGGTGGAGAAGCACAAGGTCTCTAACATCCACCAGCTCAGTGATGTCATCATGGAAGAGGGTTCCAGTGGCAACCTGTGAAGCTCTGGTGAACTCAATGCCATAGAGGGTTAGGGCAGTGCTGGAAAATAATGGTGGCCACACAAAATATTGATACTTTGGGCTAAATTTGGACATTTTCACTTAGGGGGTACTCACTTTTGTTGCTAGTGGTTTAGACATTAATGGCTTGTGTTGAGTTATTTTGAGGGAACAGCAAATTTACACTGTTATACAAGCTGTGCACTCATTACTTTACATTGTAGCAAAGTGTAATTTCTTCAGTGTTGTCACATGAAAAGATATAATAAAATATTTACAAAAATGTGAGATGTGTACTCACTTTTGTGAGATACTGTATATATATATATATATATATATATATATATATATATATATATTTTTTTTTTTTTTACACTTTGTGACATCTTACTTCTGTGGCTTTGATAATGTACACTGACTGGCTGCTATGATATCACTGTATGTCAGTTCCACCAGCCATTATCTCTGATCATCATAACAGCAGTGCAATGTCACCAGACCAGTCCTGCCATTCAGTGTCCATAATCATAGCCGCACCAGTCATTGTTCCCATTCACCGCTATCCACTCACAGGGTCCCTAATCACCGCTCACAGTGCCCCTGATCACTGCCACACCAATCACATTGTCCCTGATAAACACCATACCAGTTACAGTGTCATTGATCACTGCCACACCAGTAATTTTTTTCTCTAATCACGGCCACACCAGTTATATTTTCCCTGATCACCACCACATCAGTTACAATTTCCCTGATCACCATCACACCAGACATATTCTTCTTAAGCCCCGCACACCAGTTACAGTGTCCCTAATCATCATCACAGCAGTCATATTGTCACTGATCACACCACACCAGTTGCAATGTCACCACAACAGTATAAGCCAGCAACTTTGTCCCTGATTGTTGCCACAGCAGTACCAGTGTCACCTGACTAGTATAAATCAACAGCGATGTTCCAGATTGCTGCCACATTAGTCCTCACTGTCACCAGATCAGTGCAGCCAGCAACGATCTTCCTGATTACCACCACACCAGTACAGTGTTGCCTCTGCTTGCTGCCTTTACTGACCTTACATGTTTATTGACCACATTTCTGCCTGTTTTTGAAAGGATTCTTTGCCTGTTTGCTGACCATCTCTCTGCCTGTGGCCTGAACTGACCCAACTGAACATCTAACTGATTATGTTTTGTGGGACATCAGTCTCAGCTATCCTCTGCAGACAACTGCACTCCTGGAACTACAAGAAATCTTTTGTGCTTCCTTTCTTCAGCCTCCTGTACTTTCTAATTAGTGAGCATGATATTCCTGGGGGGTAGCCATGTACTAGTTGGCTAGGCTTGCTTGGCCAATAGGAACTGGGGCTGCTGTAGGGGACTCTACACAAAACTATATTCCCTGGCGACCATTACAGTACATTAATTTTGATCCAATTGGTTGATTTATGTGATACACAAGACACAATGAATAATCAGCTTCGACAGTGAAAATGTCTCACACATGTAGTATTGCCTTAGTCAGAAGGAGTAGTAGAATATGATTTGGGGTGTAATTCTAAGGATGCCAATGCTGTGTGTGTGAAATATCTTATTCAATTGAGAACTTTGTGTAAAAAAAATACATTTTCATTTTCTTTCTGCATTTTCCAAAGACTTGTGGCAAAAAATGAAGTCTTCAAAAGACTCACCATGACTCCTAAAAAATACCATGTGGTGTTTGCTTTCCAAAATGTGGTAATTTTGTGGGTGTTTCTACTGTCCTGGTAATCCAGGGCCTCCAAAAATGTGATAGGTAATCAGGAAATTAGATGTAAAATGTATGCCCCTAGAACGCCTGAAGGTGCTCCTTGGATTTTGGGCCCATTTATGTGGATAGGCTGTGAAAAAGTCTCACACATGTGGTAATGCTGTGGGGGAGGAGTAGCAAAATGTGTTTGGGGATGTAATTCTAAGTATATCTATGCTGTGTGTTTGAAATATCTTATTTATTGACAAAAAAATAAATTTTCATTTTCTTTCTTGAATGTTCCAAAAATTTTTGGCAAAAAACATAACATTTTTTAAAAGACTCACTATGCCTTTCAGAAAATACCCTGGAGTGTTTGCTTTCCACAATGGGGTCATTTTGTTTCAACCTTAAAAAAAACCCACCATGCCTCTTACTAAATACTAGGGATGGGCCGAACACGCCTTTGGTTTGGTTTGCACCAGAACACCTTGAACAGGCAAAATGTTCTAGCAAACATGCAAACCCTATTAAAGTCTATGGGACTTGAACATGAAAAATCAAAAGTCCTCATTTTAAAGGCTTATAGTGTCGTAGAAAAACCACTATACTATTTTGCGCTATTAAGCACTCTTCAAGCCTTTCGGTATAATGCATCTTTAACAACCCGTGTCTCTCGCATTTCCTCAATAAACAGACATAGTCACCTTCCTGATGTTCTTCGCTCCATTGCTCAAACCAGCTGACCTGAACCTTGGAGCAATCTTTATTCTTATAACAAATAGAGCCTCATGATTTCACAATCGACCAATCAAGCACAGGAATTCCTTCAAACATGAGGGGTTATACAACAACCAATGAACAATGACTAGGGGAGTCTTATGGGCGTGTCTGGGCATGGGCAGTGTGTATGATTTCCTGCCCCCTGTCTCTGTCTTCAGCTAGACAATGGAAGCAGCATGGCTGGTCTAAATCATGGACACTGTCTGACCATAACGCACCCAAAGACTCCTGTTTTTACCGTTGGCGTGAATCTTATTCTGCGTTGATCAGAGAACAAAGCATACTCGGATTATACTACCATCCAGTGTGGATGGGAGATTATCTGCAGGTGCACATCACGGCCCCCCCAAATGTGTTGATCAGGTACACAGGGGTGACACGAGCATACATCCGCTAAACTGATAATGTCTTTGCAGAGCAAACACATCATCCCCAGGCGATCGTTTTGTGCATCGCACAGGGGCCCTTCGCTGGTGGACATATCCCCACTCTGCAAACACTTCTCTACATCCCCAAGGAGCTTTTTACTACCAAACAGATCTCAAACAGCGTCAGTCTGCCCCAGTCAGCTCTTTAGAGCGGGTTGCGATAGACCTAACACTGGGAGACACTTTGACAAAGCATATTAAATACATCTTCATAAAATTTCCACAACAGTTCTTCCTCTTGTCATATGCTCCCATGTCCCTCGATCAATCTTGATCTTCTTCTTAATTAGTCCTTAAGTCCATAAAAAGGAAAACACAGCTTGACTTGTAGACTCTGTTCTTCAGGAGGGATGACTTAGAGGAGGACATGAAGGCTGGTTGGTCTGGGATCCTCTGTGTCTTGTGCCTGGGTTGGTCTTCGGGGCATCTCATCTCAGAGGAAGATGTGGTCATCTTTTCAGGCTCTGTTCACTCATCCAATCAGGCAACAGTAGCACCTCATCACGGCATATAGAAGGAATAAAAAAAAGCAACATGAGTATATATACCCCTACTTCCTTTAACCATGATCTGCTGAAAAATAAAAAGTAAAATCCCCAAAGATTTCCAGAGCCTTAAAAGGACTTCAACCTTCACTAGCTATAGCTCTGGCTTTGCCTAGTAGGGATCTAGCCTTATCCATATGGGCCTGAACTTTGTCACCAGTATCCCCGATCCAGGTACAACAATCTTTACCTTTGAATTCATAGAAACCACCCTTTGACTGTGGGATCTTCCTTGTGGCTTCAACAGTTACATTGAACATCCCATCCACAATGGATGAGAAATGGTTCAATCGTTTCATAAGCTCAAGCCCCCACCGTGTACAAGCAGGAAACCATGCCCAGACCTGGTTGGGGTTGGTGAACAATTCCCTTCTAGCTGTCCTTGCCATTCTTACCTTCTCTTGCGCCATCAGATCCTCACGATCGGCCGCGACATAAGATGCTGGGACGAGTTTCACCAGCACGCATGAACCTCTTACATTAGGGGAATTACCTTATAAGCTGTAGTTCCGCATTAATACCAAACTAAAGTTGAAGCACAATTGTGGGCTATCTAGTTGTCTCTATACCAAAGCTGGCAAGAACCAGAGCTATTGTTTGTATTGGGCGGCACAGTGGTGTAGTGGTAGCACTCTCGCCTAGCAGTAAGAAGGGTCACTGGTTCGAATCCCAACCATGACACTACCTGCTTGGAGTTTGCATGTTCTCCCTGTGCCTGCGTGGGTTTCCTCCGGGTACTCCGGTTTCCTCCCACACGCCAAAGACATGCTGGTAGGTTAATTGGATCCTGTCTAAATTGTCCCTAGTATGTATGAATGTGAGTTAGGGACCTTAGATTGTAAGCCCCTTGAGGGTAGGGACTGATGTGAATGTACAATGTATATGTAAAGCGCTGCGTAAATTGACGGCGCTATATAAGTACCTGAAATAAATAAATAAAATAAATATTGTTAAAATTATAACTAATTTTACCCTCTAGAAATGTATCGTTAAGTTCTATTGACAAGTGTCTGTTTGAAATTTTTACTAGTTTGTCAAAACTCCTCATACCAATATGAGCATCATATATAGCATGTACCGCTGTCATCGCTGGGGCACTAAAGCTCGTGGAGATTCAGAGTAAACCCAGCAATTAGTCCTGTTCACTTTCTTAGCTAGTTGGAGAATACACTTTAAACAATACGTTGGGATGATCTTCATCGTTACCCTTGCCAAATATACTAAACTAAAAAATATAAATATATAAAGATACTCCTCATTCTTTGGTGTAGTTGAGCAGATTCTTGCAGTGGCTGGCGTGGATCCAATTGTCTCATCCATCAAGCTTCTGTACAACGACCCAGTCACCTGGTTGGAAAGAATGTAAACTGGTTATTGTGTCAGGGTCCAGGAGGGACTCATGAACCCTGTGGTGGACCTTTTGAATTTCATTTTACAGTGACTGCACCTATCCCATCGAATGAGAATGTTGACAGCTGCTGAGGAAAGCACAACCCCATTTTTGGTTGACCTCCAAACAAACCTAACTCAATGACTGTGGTCACTGCATAACCGGTGTGTGGCTTACCCTCTGGGGTGTAATACCTGGAGCCATTGACAAAAAGGTTCTTAGCATCTGGGATGGGAGTCTTCTTCACTGGACTGCTGCTTGCTGATTCAAATTCCATCAAAGAAAAACAGTAGTGGAACATGTCATCCTACCAAGTCACAAACTTGGCTAGAATTAGAGCGGTTAGTATTATTGGTTTGAAAATAGTCATTCTTACCTTTATCCCCCCATTTTCTTCCTCATTACAAACTGGAGGAAGACATGCAGGGTTTAGAATGGTGCAGAAAAAAACAATGAAAGAGTAAAATAGCTTATGATACTTTTACCTTCTTAGGTGTGTGTATTTATGCATGTGTACAGCTATCTACATACACCTGCTTTCTATGTACATACACTTTCAGAAACTTCTTGGACCTGAAAAGATACTTATAAACAAAAGTTATTACTCTATCCTTCATATTTAATCTGCAAAGAATGGTAAATAATACAACACTGGTGTACATTGGTAAATTGTCACTGACATTTCTCAAAGCTGACAACAACGAAACCCTCTGTAACCCTTATGCCGCGTGCACACGGTCAGAATTTCCAACAACAAATGTTCGATGTGAGCTTGTTCTCGGAAATTCCGACCGTGTGTAGGCTCCATCGGACATTTGTTGTTGGAAATTCCGAGTGTGTGTAGACAATTCCGATGCACAAAATTCCACGCATGCTCTGAAACAAGTACGAGACGGAAGCGCTCGGTCTGGTAAACCTAGCGTTCATAATGGAGATAGCACATTCGTCACGCTGCCAATTTTTTAATCTTATAATGCAGCGCATTTTCTTCTTCTTCTTTATAATGCTAGAATAATTAAGTTGTTTTGCTGCTGATATTCACACAGAATTCTGACAAACTGATGTCTTTATTATTTCTTGTGATCTCCTGAATAATCTTTATTTTTTTTATGCCAGATCTCCAGAATACTGTTTAGAATATTTTTTTCTAGTGATCTACGATTTTTTTTAATGTTTTTTTCTAGTGATCTCCATAATATTTTTTGTCGTTTTGCGTGTCAAGTTACCACAACACCATTATTATCTTGTATTTTTTAACCTCAAGGAGGTTGGTTGGTGTAGGTGTCCCTTGTTAATTTGACATTGTATTTTTGAAATTTACCTGCCTACTCACAAACAAACTGTCCTTTTTGGAGTAAAACACATAGCCAAGTATTTGTGAAAAAAAATAGACATTTATTAGGGGTCATAACAAAATAAAGAGGAAGGCAACGCTGGCGAAGCCTTTGTACCCCAGGGCACGCATCAACTATTTGACAGGCAAAATTGGTAGCCTGAGGAGTCCATTTAATAGGGAGCACTATCCAGTCCAGGATTCCGAGAGATCAGGAACAGCAGCAGATGACATATATGTCCCCTGGCTGTGTTCATAAAACAGCCTGTGTTTTTTGTCAGACCAGACTGAACCCAGACCGTCACCCTCTTTTCTTCCTTCCACACTTGCTTCCAGGCTGTGGCTGTGGTGTTCGAATTGTGGCAGGAGGTGGAGGAGGATGGTCAAAATCACAAACATGGCTTTTGTTTGTGAGTTTGCCCCTCAACCCCTTATATAGGGCCTGATAGATCACTTCCTCACAAATGAGGCATTGGTCCACTTCCATTTCCAGCAATTTTCTGGCTGCCATACAGGCATAGGCCTCTTGAACATTGGGGGTGGTTCTGAGGGCTGCAGTAGCCTGCCGAATCAAAGAAAGTGCTGACTACTCCACGTTCCTCCCCTTTCTGGGCCTTTTTGTTGGAAGGCAGAGGGGAGGAACCTGCGATTCGGTCAAGCTACTGGGCCCGGCCACCTCCTGGCTGCCACTTACCCCTGCCACCTCTTGGCTGCCACTTTCCCCCACCTCCTCCTGGCTGCAACTTTCCACAGCCACCTCCTGGCTGAGGCTTTCCTGTTTATGAAAAAGGGACATAGTTTTAGGTTTTTGTTCATCAATCACACACAATTTTGAGCTCATGACTGTTGCAAATTGAATGTTAACAAATAGAAAAGACTATCATTCTGACCCCAGCATTTTTCATTCTTGTCCCAATCATTTTTGGCTACTACTGTCTATTGATATGTAAATCACTTTGTTAACTCAGAAATTAGTGATCAATAATAGCATCTAGTTAACATCATTCATTTTTGGACAAGAAATATATTGAACAATGCTATACTTGGCTCAAGCTGGGCTCCTCCACTTCTTCCTGGTTGGAAGGCCCAGGTTGGACATCAGAAGCCTCAGCTGAGGTGGAAGGAAGAGTGGAAGGAAGAGTTGAGAGTGATGGCCTGATTTCAGACTGGTCTGACAAAAATCGCAGTCTGTCATAATACCACAGCTTAGGTACATAAACGTCATCTGCTGCTGCTCCTGATCTCATGGAATCCTGGACCTTCTTGCGCTCCCTATTATAAATGCTCCTCAGGCTACCAATTTTGACCTTCAAATAGGGGATGGTTGCCGTGGGGATCTGCAGCTTCACCAATTCCAGCAATTGATCCAGCACTGCCTTCCTCTTTATTTTATTATTATAAAAGGGGTGTTTTACCTGCCACAGACAGGGCAGCTCCCTGTACAGATCATTAGATTGGGGGAGAAAGTCGAGATCGTTGAATCGATCCGTTTTATCTGCAAGACACAACACAAGACAAACCCTAATGTCAGGCTAAACTCTCATAATCTTGTTCCAATATAGGCCTCAATCTATAAGCAGTATAGGCTACTGATGCTCCAAGTTAAAATTGTAACTTTGTTAGCACGTTTCCGATACTCCTTACTCCGCTCACAGATCGTACGTACGACGCTCGCCTGTTACGCTTTATATACACTGTGCATGCGTGAAACTCCGCCCGCCCCTGACCTTCTTTCTAGTATATTCCCCACCCCTTCTCTTTCAGCGCAGTGGGAGAGCACATGGCGGCAAGACAACAGGTGAATGATAGTAGCAGCAACTAAAAAAGCCCAGAGCCAGAAATGTTCCGATCCAGGAGGTGATATAAGGCCTCAAATATGTCCTTTGTAGAAATGATGGAGATGGTGGACATCTTGAAGAGGACTGACTATGATGGGCAGTAGGGATTTGCTGTCTGTTCGAGTCGAACATGAGTTCGACGAAGATCAAACATTATGGGCCGTTCACGCCAAATTCGAGCGGCGCGTCACGGCCCATAATGCACTGCATTATCGCAGTGCATTGCTGGCTGATGATTGGCCAAGCATGCACTATGACCCGCATGCTTTGACCAATCACAGTGCCGTCAGTGAAGAGAGCCATAATTGGCTAAAGGCAGGGTGCCTTTGGCCAATTATGGCTCAGGGGGTTAAGTCCACACCCCACACTATATAAGGCTGCCTGCACGTCGGCCGTGTGTAGTGTGTTGGTGGCGTTGTTAAGAGGGAGACAGAGAGAGACAGAGAGAGGCAGAGAGAGTGTCATTTCATTTAGTTTTGAGCAGGCAGGCGATTCAGTTAGCTTCAGTGTATATTTAGTGTATATATATATATATGCATCCCGGTTTTGTGTGTATGTACAGCCAGGTCCATAAATATTCGGACATAGACACAATTCTAATCTTTTTGGCTCTATCTACCACCACAATGGATTTGAAATGAAACGAACAAGATGTGCTTTAACTGCAGATTTTCAGCTTTAATTTGAGGGTATTTACATCCAAATCAGATGAACGGTGTAGGAATTACAACAGTTTGTATATGTGCCTCTCACTTGTTTAAGGGACCAAAAGTAATGGGACAGATTAACAATCATCCATCAAACTTTCACTTTTTAATACTTGGTTGCAAATCCTTTGCAGTCAATTACAGCCTGAAGTCTGGAATGCATAGACATCACCAGACACTGGGTTTCATATCTGGTGATGCTCTGCCAGGCCTCTACTGCAACTGTCTCCAGTTCCTGCTTGTTCTTGGGGCATTTTCCCCATTGCATAACATTCCACTATGTCCCTTAAAAAACTCTTTGGTTGCTTTCGCAGTATGCTTAGGGTCATTGTCCATCTGCACTGTGAAGCGCCGTCCAATGAGTTCTGAAGCATTTTGCTGAATATGAGCAGATAATATTGCCCAAAACACTTCAGAATTCATCCTGCTGCTTTTGTCAGCAGTCATATCATCAGTAAATACAAGAGAACCAGTTCCATTGGCAGCCATACATGCCCACGCCATGACACTACCACCACCATGCTTCACTGATGAAGTGGCATGCTTTGGATCATGAGCAGTTCCTTTCCTTCTCCATACTCTTCTCTTCCCATCACTCTGGTACAAGTTGATCTTGGTCTCATCTGTCCATAGGATGTTGTTCCAGAACTGTGAGGGCTTTTTTAGATGTTGTTTGGCAAACTCTAATCTGGCCTTTCTGTTTTTGAGGCTCACCAATGGTTTACATCTTGTGGTGAACCCTCTGTATTCACTCTGGTGAAGTCTTCTCTTGATTGTTGACTTTGGCACACATACACCTACCTCCTGGAGAGTGTTCTTGATCTGGCCAACTGTTGTGAAGGGTGTTTTCTTCACCAAGGAAAGAATTCTTCGGTCATCCACCACAGTTGTTTTCTGTGGTCTTCCGGGTCTTTTGGTGTTGCTAAGCTCACCGGTACGTTCTTTCTTTTTAAGTATGTTCCAAACAGTTGATTTGGCCACACCTAATGTTTTTGCTATCTCTCTGATGGGTTTGTTTTTTCAGCCTAATGATGACTCGCTTCACTGATAGTGACAGCTCTTTGGATCTCATATTGAGAGTTGACAGCAACAGATTCCAAATGCAAATAGCACACTTGAAATGAACTCTGGACCTTTTATCTGCTCCTTGTAAATGGGATAATGAGGGAATAACACACACCTGGCCATGGAACAGCTGAACAGCCAATTGTCCCATTACTTTTGGTCCCTTAAAAAGTGGGAGGCACATATACAAACTGTTGTAATTCCTACACCGTTCACCTGATTTGGATGTAAATACCCTCATATTAAAGCTGAAAGTCTGCAGTTAAAGCACATCTTGTACGTTTAATTTCAAATCCATTGTGGTGGTGTATAGAGCCAAAAAGATTAGAATTGTGTCGATGTCCCAATATTTATGGACCTGACTGAATATATATATATATATATATATATATATATATATATATATATATACACACTGTAAACAGTTCAGTTAGCTGCAGTGTATTTCATATATATATATATATATATATATATATATATATATATATACAGTCAGTCTAGTATATATATATATATATATATATATATATATATATATCCTCTGTATACAGTTTAGCTAGATCTCACTGCAGACCGTTCCTGGTGTACTGTTGCTAATATACTTCAGGCAGGCAGGCGATACAGTTAGCTGCAGTGTATTTAGTATATATATACATCCCGGCTTTGTGTATATATATATATATATATATACACTGTATACAGTTTAGCTTCATCTCACTGCAGACCGTTCCTGCTGTACTGTTTCTAATATACTTTAAGCAGGCAGTTGATTCAGTTAGCTGCAGGGTATTTCATATATATATATATATATATATATATATATATATATATATATATATATATATATATATACATCCTGACTTTTTGTATATATATATATATATATATATATATATATATATATATATGCTGTATAGAGTTTAGCTTCATCTCACTGCAGACCGTTCCTGGTGTACTGTTTCTAATATACTTCAGGCAGGCAGTTGATTCAGCTAGCTGCAGTGCATTTAATATATATATACAGGCTTGTATATATATATATATATATATATAGTCTAGCCAAGCCTATACCTGGCTGTAGGCCATTCCTAAAGTACGTGTTCAAAGACACTTTCAGGCAGGTGACTCAGGAGCTGCAGTTCATTTAATATATATATATATATATATATATATATATATATATATATACAGTCTTATATATATATATATATATATATATATATATATATTCACTTGTAGAGGAGAACCGCACTCTGCTTACAGTTTAGTGCCAGCAATCAGGTCTTCCCACCGACCTTGTATATAGAAAAAAGTCCAAGAGGTTGCTGCACTTAAAAACTTCTTTGCTTTATTTCACAATATCTTCAGGAGAGATTTACAAAGCAAGTATAATCCTTTCAAGCAGTATCAAAGGCAACAAATGCCTACACAGTTTCAGACATGAGTAGATTCAGATATGGATGGATGGATTACGTTTCGGGCTAGTCAGCTTACGCCCTTCCTGAGATCCATTGAAGCACATCTGAAGGTTTCATTCCAATCATTCATTTAAATATAGGTTTAGTGAAGTACTTCACATATGGAAACAATATGGCTAATTAGTTCAAATCGCATACCATTTAACATCTATATATGCATATGTTTATCTATAACATGCCATTAAAGCAAGAATAAGCAGCAGGTGTCAAATCTCTCAATCTCCTCACTCGTATTTTAATATATTCAGAATACCTATAAAAATGCAGGGAAATGGAACATTCATGAGTAAAAACAAAAAGATATCCCCATCATAAAGTTATTTTATCTGGCCACTTTTAAATGCTTATTCCAACAAATAAACAAAGATCCAAATCAACATTTAAGCCATATGGAGCAATAGTATTTAAAAAATGTATCCAGTATACTTCTCTTTTTCTTAGGATCAATTCACGGTTGCCCCCTCTCCTATTTTTCTCAATACCTTCTAGGACCATATATTTTAATTGTGATACATTGTGGCCAAATTTCAAAAAGTGTCTCGCCAACGGTAATTGGGTTAGTTTATCTCGTATTGAGTATTTGTGTCTCACTATCCTGTCTTTTATTTTTTGTGTAGTCTCCCCTACATAAACTAAACCGCACGGGCACTTTATGGCATAAATTACATATGAGGATTGGCATGTATAGTAACCCCGTATGGGGATATTAAAACCCCTATGTGGATGTGTAAAGTATTTACCTTTAATCATAGAGTTACATTGTATGCATGACAAGCAGGGATACGATCCCAGATTTTTTGGTCCCAGAAAGGTTGGTTTGGCTGCTGCAGCCACAGGTTGATCAGATTTAATCAATCGATCTCGTATTGTTCTACCTTTTCTATAGGAGGACATGGGTGGATTCCAGAATTCCTGTACCATGGGGTAACTGGATCTTAAAAGATTCCAATGTCTTTTGACAATTTGGTTGATTTTGTTGGAGAAGGGATGATACTGCATAATAAAGGGGATTCTCTTGTTTTCCTTTCGGGGTGATCTATTGTAATCTGTATTAGAGTAATCGATATTAACTAAAGCTTGTGGGTATCTTCTACTAGTAATTTTGTTTTTTATTCCATTAAGTCTCTGATCACGGCACAGCGGGTCGCTCACGATCCACTGTACCCTCATCATCTGACTTTTTGGGATGGATGAAAAAATGTTTGGGGGATGAAAGCTATTAAAATGTAGCAATTGGTTATGATCCGTGGGTTTCACATATAAGTCGATAGTAATCTGCCCATTGTTCAATTTAAGTAGAGTATCAAGAAAAGAGATCTAATTTTTACCAATTTCAATGTTAAACTTTAATCCAGGTACTAAATGGTTAATGTATTTATCAAATAAGTATAAGCTTTCCATGTTACCATTCCATATAGCGAAAATATCATCCACAAATCTGTACCAACATTGGCAATGTTTTAAAAATAAATCATTGACATAAATAAAGGACGTCTCTATCATATTCATAAATGCGTTCGCATATGGGGGTGCAACATTTGAACCCATTGCTGCTCCGTTCAGTTGCAAGAAATGAGTATCCCTGAAAAGAAAATAGTTCTCCTCAAGAGTAATTTTCAAAAGGTCAAGCAGAAATGAAATTTGTTCGGTTTTGTAGATGCCTGATTTAATTAACAATCGCTGACATGCCTCTATTCCTAGATCATGTGGAATAATAGTAAATAAACTAGAGATGTCCCATGATATCAGGATGGAATCTGATGACAAGTTTATATCTTGAATTTTTGACAAAAAATCAGTAGTATCTCTTATAAATGATTTAGTGTTTAATAGCAATGGTGTCAAACATTTATCCAGGTATTGTGCTAGATGTGTTGTCACAGATTCCATCCCTGATACAATGGGATGTCCCGGGGGATTTTTGGGGTCTTTGTGAATTTTTGGTAACATATACAGTACCGGTGTAACCGGATGTTCACATATCAAAAACTCCATAGTTTCACCATCAATGATTTTTTGTTTAACTGCCTTAGTTAAGGTTGTTTTTATCCTTTTTTGTACTTTAAAAACAGGACAGCAATCAAGTCTTTTATAAGTAAGAGTATCACTAAGATGTTTCATAACTTCATTTTCATACATGGATGTGTCCATTACCACAATAGCTCCCCCCTTGTCAGCCAGCTTAATAGTGATATCACGCCGGACTGACAAGGAGTTTAACGCTGCAATCTCATCTCTATTTAGATTGTGAGGTATATGGTCTCTCTTATCTCTATCACACAAAAATTTTTTTATGTCATTTTCCACTTTCTCTATATATACCTCTACAGCAGCACATGAAGTGGGTGGTACCTTAGTGCTTTTTGGTTTTAAACCCATGTTTTTGATTGATAATATTGATATTTCTTTAGTTGTGGCAGTGGAAACACCAGAATAGTACGCTTTAAATCTTAACTGTCTAAAAAATCTATATAAATCCTGTTTAAGTACAAAATCATTCATTTTCTCTTTAGGGCAAAAGCCCAAACCCTTATTAAAAACACTTAGTTCAGTTTTAGATAAAAGAATAGAAGAAATGTTATGTACCAGGTTTTCATCTAATGTCTCTGGCGGTTCTGGCGTCTGGTGGTTACACCCCCTGTTGTGTCTTTTCTTTGTTCGCCGACCGCCCCTCCTGGTCCGGATTCGGTCAGGTTCCCTTGTAAAAAAGGGGTAGTTGATACACTGGTGGATGATCCAGTAGATGTCATAGAGGAATTTGAGCTAGCCAGATTTTTACGTTGTATTTTTCTTGTAGCCCTTTGAATGGTAATATGTAGAATGGTAATATGTAGGATGTAGACACGATCATTTCTATAATCTTCACAATCTCGTTCAAGTTTTGTACGCTTACGGAATTGAATATTGGTGCAAAATCTTTCTAATTTATCATTATTCATTTTCTTGAATTCCTGTAGTTCCTCTTGATTAGAACATTGTTGTAACTGCCTTTCAAGTTCAGCGATCTCCTGCTGCACGAGAGTCCTCTCTTGTTGCAAAAATTGCACAGTTAATGTCATGATATCAAAAGAACATTTATTGAGGATCTGGGCAAATTTGGTTTTAAAATCCTTGTTCTGTGAAAAGAGGGTTGGAGTCAAGCGAACCCTCAGCCCTCTAGGTATCATTTGTAACTTATAGTATTCGGCTAACCTTACCTCGTGAAGTTCCATAGTGATGGCTCTTTGCATTAGTTTCTCCATTTTTCTGGTAAGTTGTATAGAGGAGGACTGGATCAGAAAATCCCTGGATCCCATGGTGTCAGTGAAGATCCTTGAAGCCTCTGTTTCAGAGAATGAGTATGAGCCACCTGTTGCCATCCTTTGCGATGATTCCTTGATAGTAGCTGGTGCTTGTTCCCAGGGGAAAATATATTCACTTGTAGAGGAGAACCACACTCTGCTTACAGTTTAGTGCCAGCAATCAGGTCTTCCCACCGACCTTGTATATAGAAAAAAGTCCAAGAGGTTGCTGCACTTAAAAACTTCTTTGCTTTATTTCACAATATCTTCAGGAGAGATTTACAAAGCAAGTATAATCCTTTCAAGCAGTATCAAAGGCAACAAATGCCTACACAGTTTCAGACATGAGTAGATTCAGATATGGATGGATGCATGGATTACGTTTCAGGCTAGTCAGCTTACGCCCTTCCTGAGATCCATTGAAGCACATCTGAAGGTTTCATTCCAATCATTCATTTAAATACAGGTTTAGTGAGGTACTTCACATATGGAATCAATATGGCTAATGAGTTCAAATCGCATACCATTTAACATCTATATATGCATATGTTTATCTATAACATGCCATTAAAGCAAGGATAAGCAGCAGGTGTCAAATCTCTCAATCTCCTCACTCGCATTTTAATATATTCAGAATACCTATAAAAATGCAGGGAAATGGTACATTCATGAGTAAAAACAAAAAGATATCCCCATCATAAAGTTATTTTATCTGGCTACTTTTAAATGCTTATTCCAACAATTAAACAAATAAATAAAGATCCAAATCAACATTTAAGCCATATGGAGCAATAGTATTTCCCTGCATTTTTATAGTTATTCTGAATATATTAAAATGTGAGTGAGGAGATTGAGAGATTTGACACCTGCTGCTTATCCTTGCTTTAATGGCATGTTATAGATAAACATATGCATATATAGATGTTAAATGGTATGCGATTTGAACTCATTAGCCATATTGATTCCATATGTGAAGTACTTCACTAAACCTGTATTTAAATGAATGATTGGAATGAAACCTTCAGATGTGCTTCAATGGATCTCAGGAAGGGCGTAAGCTGACTAGCCCGAAACGTAATCCATCCATATCTGAATCTACTCATGTCTGAAACTGTGTAGGCATTTGTTGCCTTTGACACTGCTTGAAAGGATTATACTTGCTTTGTAAATCTCTCCTGAAGATATTGTGAAATAAAGCAAAGAAGTTTTTAAGTGCAGCAACCTCTTGGACTTTTTTCTATATACAAGGTCGGTGGGAAGACCTGATTGCTGGCACTAAACTGTAAGCAGAGTGCGGTTCTCCTCTACAAGTGAATATATTTTCCCCTGGGAACAAGCACCAGCTACTATCAAGGAATCATTGCAAGGATGGCAACAGGTGGCTCATACTCATTCTCTGAAACAGAGGCTTCAAGGATCTTCACTGACACCATGGGATCCAGGGATTTTCTGATCCAGTCCTCCTCTATACAACTTACCAGAAAAATGGAGAAACTAATGCAAAGAGCCATCACTATGGAACTTCACGAGGTAAGGTTAGCCGAATACTATAAGTTACAAATGATACCTAGAGGGCTGAGGGTTCGCTTGACTCCAACCCTCTTTTCACAGAACTAGGATTTTAAAACCAAATTTGCCCAGATCCTCAATAAATGTTCTTTTGATATCATGACATTAACTGTGCAATTTTTGCAACAAGAGAGGACTCTCGTGCAGCAGGAGATCGCTGAACTTGAAAGGCAGTTACAACAATGTTCTAATCAAGAGGAACTACAGGAATTCAAGAAAATGAATAATGATAAATTAGAAAGATTTCACACCAATATTCAATTCCGCAAGCGTACAAAACTTGAACGAGATCATGAAGATTATAGAAATGATCGTGTCTACAATTGGACTGATCCTACATATTACCATTCAAAGGGCTACAGAAAAATACAACATAAAAATCTGGCTTGCTCAAATTCCTCTATGACATCTACTGGATCATCCACCAGTGTATCAACTACTCCTTTTTTACCAGGGAACCTGACCGAATCCGGACCAGGAGGGGCGGTCGGCGAACAAAGAAAAGACACAACAGGGGGTGTAACCACCAGACGCCAGAACCGCCAGAGACATTAGATGAAAACCCGGTACATAACATTTCTTCTATTCTTTTATCTAAAACTGAACTAAGTGTTTTGAATAAGGGTTTGGGTTTTTGCCCTAAAGAGAAAATGAATGATTTTGTACTTAAACAGGATTTTTATAGATTTTTTAGACAGTTAAGATTTAAAGCGTACTATTCTGGTGTGTCCACTGCCACAACTAAAGAAATATCAGTATTATCAATCAAAAACATGGGTTTAAAACCAAAAAGCACTAAAGTACCACCCATTTCATGTGCTGCTGTAGAGGTATATATAGAGAAAGTGGAAAATGACATAAAAAAATTTTTGTGTGATAGAGATAAAAGAGACCATATACCTCACAATCTAAATAGAGATGAGATTGCAGCATTAAACTCCTTGTCAGTCCGGCGTGATATCACTATCAAGCCGGCTGACAAGGGGGAAGCTATTGTGGTAATGGACACATCCATGTATGAAAATGAAGTTATGAAACATCTTAGTGATACTCTTACTTATAAAAGACTTGATTGCTGTCCCGTTTTTAAAGTACAAAAAAGGATAAAAACAACCTTAACTAAGGCAGTTAAACAAAAAATCATTGATGATGAAACTATGGAGTTTTTGATATGTGAACATCCGGTTACACCGGTACTGTATATGTTACCAAAAATCCACAAAGACCCCAAAAATCCCCTGGGATGTCCCATTGTGTCAGGGATGGATCTGTGACAACACATCTAGCACACTACCTGGATAAATGTTTGACACCATTGCAATTAAACACTAAATCATTTATAAGAGATACTACTGATTTTTTGTCAAAAATTCAAGATATAAACTTGTCATCAGATTCCATCCTGATATCATGGGACGTCTCTAGTTTATTTGCTATTATTCCACATGATCTGGGAATAGAGGCATGTCAGCGATTGTTAATTCAATCAGGCATCTACAAAACTGAACAAATTTCATTTCTGCTTGACCTTTTGAAAATTACTCTTGAGGAGAACTATTTTCTTTTCAGGGATACTCATTTCTTGCAACTGAACGGAGCAGCGATGGGTTCAAATGTTGCACCCCCATATGCGAACGCATTTATGGATATGATAGAGACGTCTTTTATTTATGTCAATTATTTATTTTTAAAACATTGCCAATGTTGGTACAGATTTGTGGACGATATTTTCGCTATATGGGATGATAACATGGAAAGCCTATACTTATTTGATAAATACATTAACCATTTAGTACCTGGATTAAAGTTTAACATTGAAATTGGTAAAAATTAGATCTCTTTTCTTGATACTCTACTTAAATTGAACAATGGGCAGATTACTACCGACTTATATGTGAAACCCACGGATCATAACCAATTGCTACATTTTAATAGCTTTCATCCCCCAAACATTTTTTCATCCATCCCAAAAAGTCAGACGATGAGGGTACAGTGGATCGTGAGCGACCCGCTGTGCCGTGATCAGAGACTTAATGAAATAAAAAACAAACTTACTAGTAGAAGATACCCACAAGCTTTAGTTAATATCGATTACTCTAATACAGATTACAATAGATCACTCCGAAAGGAAAACAAGAGAATCCCCTTTATTATGCAGTATCATCCCTTCTCCAACAAAATCAACAAAATTGTCAAAAGACATTGGAATCTTTTAAAATCCAGTTACCCCATGGTACAGTAATTCTGGAATCCACCCATGTCCTCCTATAGAAAAGGTAGAACGATACGAGATCGATTGATTAAATGTGATCAACCTGTGGCTGCAGCAGCCAAACCAACCTTTCTGGGACCAAAAAATCTGGGATCGTATCCCTGCTTGTCATGCATACAATGTAATTCTATGATTAAAGGTAAATACTTTACACATCCACATAGGGGTTTTAATATCCCCATACGGGGTTACTATACATGCCAATCCTCATATGTAATTTATGCCATAAAGTGCCCATGCGGTTTAGTTTATGTAGGGGAGACTACACAAAAAATAAAAGACAGGATAGCGAGACACAAATACTCAATACGAGATAAACTAACCCAATTACCGTTGGCGAGACACTTTTTGGAATTTGGCCACAATGTATCACAATTAAAATATATGGTCCTAGAAGGTATTGAGAAAAATAGGAGAGGGGGCAACCGTGAATTGATCCTAAGAAAAAGAGAAGTATGTCTGGAAAGCCACAAAGGAGAGGCAGACTCTCACAGGCCACTAAAAGAGGGCAAGCAGGCTCTGTGTCTACAGCCAACAGTGTTGGTCATGGACACGGTGCATCCTCAGCACGTGGCCATGGGGCATGCTTGTCCTTTTTTTGGCAGCTGGCCGTGTTGATCCAGAACATGCCAAAGAGTTGGTAGAGTGGCTGACAAAGCCGTCCTCATCCTCCTCATCCTCTCTCACCCAGGTTCAGGGTACTTTGTCTGCCAATGCAGCTGCCAAAGTGGCCTCTTCCAACAGCTCCTTCCCTAGCCCCACCATCATGCCCTGAGGAGTACCCCGAACTGTTCGACCACAGTGTAGGGTACATGCTGCAGGAGGATGCGCAGCGTTTTGGAGGCTCTGATGATGGTACCCAGGTTGAGGATGAAGGCAGTAACGTGAGCCCGGAGAGAGGGGGTGCCCAAGAAGGACAAGAAACTGGCAGCCATGTTCCTCCAGCTGCAGCATACTGCCAGGTTTGCTCCAGTGGTGAGGAGGGAGGGGATGATGAGGTCACTGACTCTATGTGGGTGCCAGATAGAAAAGAGGAGGAGGCACATCTCCAGTGAGACAGGATGCCCTCCAGGGGCCAGCTTAAAGGCAGGCAACACTGCAGAGCTCCGCATGTGCAGGGCGCTGCTGACTTCACGCATTTTTCCAAAAGTTCTTTGGTATGGGCCTTTTTTGAGACATGTGCAGCAGATCGCACCATTGCTGTTTGCAACATATGTCTGAAGCGTATCAAGCGTGGTTAAAACAGCAGCCGTTTGTGCACCACATGCTTGACCAGACATATGTCGAGCTTCCATGCAGTCCATTGGCAAAAGTACTTAAATGACCCAAAGAACAAGGCGGACCTCTCCTTGCTCCTCATCAGCTGGGATCTCCAACCCCACTATAACTTCAGCCCTCTCAGAGACCTGCACTGAGAGGAATGAAGGTGTAGAATTAGGTGTCCCAAGCACTTCTAGGCAATCTGCTAGCAGTACATCAACATCCGATTGTAGCAGGCAAATTTCCCTACCCCAGTTGCTAAACCAGTGAAAGAAATTCCCAGCCATCCACATGCTCAGTGGCTGAATGCTAGTTTGGCTAAATTGCTAGCACTCCAACTTCTGCCTTTTCAGCTGGTAGACTCTGCCCCCTTTTGAGAATTTGTGGAATGTGCGGTACCTCAGTAGCAGGTTCCCAAACGCCAATTTTTTTCTCGGAAGGCCATTCTGGCTCTCTACCGACATGTGGAAGGCAATGTCTTGGCCTCACTGGACAGGGCGCTCAGTTGTAAGGTGCATATTACTGCTGACTTATGGTCCAGCAGGCATGGACAGGGACGTTACCTTTCTTTCATGGTGCACTGGGTAACCTTGCTGTCAGCTGGGAAGGATGGAGGACAGGGTGCAGTATTGTTGGAGCTTGTTCCACCACCACACATCCAAAATGCTGGTAGTGGTAATTCTGCCACACCTCTCTTCTCCACCTCCTCCTCTTCTTCTTCCTCTATGGTCTCTTCCTGTGCAGATTTGTCCTTGGAACCAGTGGTGCTCCGTAGGCATTCTAGGGGCTACGCAAGCACTCAGTCAAAAAGATGCCATACGGTGCTTGAGTTGGTCTGCTTAGGGGACAGGAACCACACTGGGGCAGAGATTCTTTCAGCTCTGCAGGGACAGGCTCAGAGGTGGTTGACACCACAATAGCTTCAGCCAGGAATTGTGGTTTGCGACAATGGCACCAACCTCCTCTCTGCCCTCCGACAGGGACACTTCACCCATGTTTCCTGTTTGGCTCACATCCTTAATTTGGTGGTGCAGTGGTTCTTGTGCAGGTACCCGGGCTTACAGGATCTCCTGAGGCAGGCCAGTAAAGTCTGTGGTCATTTTCACCGGTCATATAATGCCAGTGCTCGGCTGGCTGACGTCCAAAAGGAATGCAACCTTCCCAAGAATCGCCTCATCTGTGACATGCCCATCAGGTGAAAGTCAACATTGGCAATGCTGCAGCAGCTGCACATGCAGCAGAGGGCCATCAATGACTACCTGTGCAAGTATGGCACCAGGACAGGGGAGCTTGGCTTTTTATCATCACCCCAGCTGCTCATGATCAATGATGCATGCACTGTCCTGTCACCATTTCAGGAGGCCACGAGGATAGTGAGCAGTGACAGTGCATGCATCAGTGATACTGTCCCTCTTTTCTTTCTGTTGGAGCACACGCAGCATGGAATAATGGACAGGGCACTTGAGGCAGAACAGAGGGAGGAAGAGGAGGACTTCCTTACCTCTCAAGGCCCCCTTTATCCAGACAGTATTCCTGCAGTTCCGCCTGTCACACAGGAAGAGGAGGAGGATTGTGTCAGTGTGTAGGTGGAACCTGGCACTCAGCATCAGCAGCAGTCTTCAAGGGATCATTTTCAGTCCTCAGAATCCCATGGACTTGTACGTGGCTGGGAGGAGGTGGCTGCGGGTCAGTTCGTCCTTAGTGACCCAGAGGACTGGACCGAATGCCTCAGCAAACCTATGCTGCATGGCCTCCCTGATCCTGCAAAGCCTGCGAAAGGACCCTCGGATTCGTGGTATCAAGGAGAGGGATCAGTATTAGCTGGCAACCCTTCTTGATCCACGTTACAAGGGTAAGGTGGCGGAACTTATCCAGCCATCGCAGAGGGAGCAGAGGATGAAACATCTTCGGGAGGCCTTGCAGAAAGGTCTGTGTAATGCATTTCCAGAGCCTAAGAGGTTACAATTTCCTGATACTCATGCTCAACGTGTTGCTGAGGCTTTGGTCAGTCACAGAATGAGCGGTGGAGAAGATGGCCATCTGACAGATGCGTTCAGAAAATTTTTTAGTCCACAGCCCCAAGGTCTAATTGGTTCCAGCAACCATCGCCAGTGTCTGTACATGGTGCAGGAATACCTAGGGGCAAGATCAGACTTGGAGACCTTTCCAACTGAAAATACACTGGGTTACTGGGTCTTGAGGATGGATCACTGGCCAGAGCTTTCACAGTATGCAATTGAGCTACTGGCCTGTCCTGCATCCAGCATTCTTTCGGAAAGCACTTTGTAACCGATCACAGAGTGTGCCTGTCCACAGACTCAATTGATCGGCACACCTTCATAAAAATAAATCAGTCTTGGATCACCAGCTACCAAGCACCTGATGCTGATGTAACCGATTAATTTTTTATGAATGTGAGATCCCTTCAAGACTGCCTATGCTGATGCTGAGTGACTAATCTGTTATGCTGAGTGACTATCCTATTCCTCCTCAATGTTCATGTTGATAGCTTCCAAGAACATTTTTGGTTCTGGGCACCACCACCAGTGGCTAAGGCCCAATTTTTCTGCCCCTGTCTAACAGGGGCGTGTAATTACAATTTTTGCTCAAATATTTAACAGCGGGGCTCCTTCCTGCGCTCAACAAGAGTATTTGTGAGGGGTTGCAGTGTTGTGGCACCACCACCACTGCCTAAGGCACAATTTTTCTGCCCCTGTTTAACAGGGGCATGTAATTACAATTTTTGATCTAATATTTCACAGCAGGGCCTGTTCCTGTGCTCAACAAAAGTATCTGTGAGGCTCTACAGTGTTGTACCACCACACCACCACCACCACCACCTAAGGCCCAATTTTTCTGCCCCTGTTTAACAGGGGCATGTAATTACAATTCTTGATATTTCACAGCAGGGCCCGTTCCAGCTCCCACTGTGAGGGCTTACAGTGTTCTGGTACCACCAACACCTAAGGCCCAATTTTCCACAGAGTGTATACGGCAAGCCGTATAGTATATACAGGCGGTCCCCTATTTTAAAAAATCCGACTTCCAAATGACACCTACTTACAAACGGAGGGAGACAACAGGAAGTGAGTGGAAATCTACCCCTAGGAAGGTAAATTCTCTCCTGTAAGAGTTAATTTGGGAAAAAGGTGTCTCCTCAGCTGATTTATCACCAATCCTTGTTTCCCTTAAAAACCCCAAATGTTCAAAATCCAATTGTCATTGGGACAGAAAGTGAGGTGAAATCTTCTGAACAGGGGCACAGACAGCAAAACAAATGTTACAGATTGTTACAAATGTTACAAACAGATTCTACATAAGAACAAACCTACAGTCCCTGTCTTGTTTGCACCATCTGTATGCTGCTATTCAGACTATATAGGGCCTGGGGGGCCAACGACTTTTGTTTTTTTAATTTGGGTGCGGGGTTCCCCTTAATATTCATACAAGACCCAAAGGGCCTGGTAATGGGCTGCCGTTTGTCTCACAGATTTTCATCCATATTGCCGGGACCCAACATTATGGTAAAGCCTCTAGCAGTTTTAAATGATTTTTATTCCTTTAGAAATATTTTGTGCAGGGACTGTTCTAAGCACGGGAAACATGCGCCACTTTACAGGCATACTATTGACACCCCCCAGGTACGATATTTAAAGGAATATTTCACTTTTATTTTTTCACTTTAAGCATCATTAAAATCACTGCCCTCGAAAAAACGTCCATTTTTAAAACTTTTTTTCCATTGACACATGTCCCCTGGGGCAGCACCCGGGTCATCATACCCTTTTTAAGACAATACCTTGCATATTAGCCTTTAAAATTTGCACTTTTGATTTCTCATGTTCAAGTTCCATAGACTTTAACGGTGTTCGAATGTTCACGCAAACTTTCAGTCCGTTTGCATGTTCTGGATGTGAACCAAACCAGGGTGGTGTTCGGCCCATCCCTAATGGGCAGTATGGACCGTACCCAAACCCAAATGTGAGAAAGGCCAAGATCATGACTAAAGTTGTGAAAAGTCTGCACAGGAACTTTGGGGTACAACGATCCAAGGAGCAATTGAGGAAACGCTGGTCAGACCTGAAATTGAGGGAGCACGATCGGTACAGAAGGATCAGGAAACTGCTTTTAAAAAGTAAGTATTTGTCCTGTGTTCCTATTATTATTATTAATTTAGTGCTGCTCCATGTGCTTTTCTTTACTGTTGTACAGTTTAAAATGGCAAGTTTCAGGTTCGTGGGCACAGTAATCGTTCATAGTAAACATCGTTTGTTCGCCCACAAATACAATGTTTTTGGCAGATGCAGGTTAACTACATTTGTTCATGCCTATTTGTATTAAAAGAAGTTTGTTGTCTAGATGGGTTTGTAACTAGAAAGAAATGCAAACTTGATTCAGTGTATGGAGAGGACACTCAGCAGCTATTTACACACTTGGATGCAGGAGCACTAGTGTGGGACACCAGAACACCCTTTTTGGGGTGTCCCACACAGGTGCTCCAATGGATACTAGGGGTCTCTCCATATGTGAAACTTTACCAAAAAAGGTAAGTATTCCAGCTTTAAGAAAGGGAAAAAATCATGTCTTCAGCTTGGAATTCTGACAAAACATATCTGTGTGCTAAGTATACCTTTTTTGTCTTCACGTAGGGGAGAAAAGAATCAGGACATATTAGGACACCAGGAACCCCACACCTCATAAGGAAGGGAAAGTCACCACACCACAACCTGAGGATGTGGATGCAGAACCTGAGGATGTGGATTCTGAGGTTCAGGAAGTGGGCGAAATAGTGACCACAACAGGTCAGTGTGTGAGACCACAGCTTCGGGTATTAGATGTATGCCTGCATATTTATAATATTTTTTTTTTTTAATTTTAGGTGAGGTGGATGTTGTGGAAGAAGAAACTCATTTCACCAGTGCAAGTGCACAAATCCTCATCGGGGGAGATAATGGTGTGCAATCCCGATTTAGAGATGATAAAGGAAAACATCAATGATGTTCAACAAAAAATTAAAAACATCATTGATGTTTTACGCAGAATCTAAAACACACAAAAATTGTACCATTTGGTTGTGAATTTTTTTCTTTTAAATCAAGTTTTAAAGTATTTAAAAAGCCAAATTTTGAAGATGCACACAGTGTGTCAACATGTGCTATCTGCCATCACGGGATATCAATGTACATGTATTGTGGGTGCAACCCCTTCCTCGTAACTCAAGAAACACGTCCATTGATCCCCCATGATGGGAGCTAGCACATGCTGACATGTGGCATGGCATCAGGAGGGAAATCCACATTTTGACTCCCAATTTGTGTGCATCTTCAAAATTTGGCTTTTACATGGGTGACATCACCCCATCTGATGAAGGCAAGATCAGCACAGTTTGGACATACTAATGTCTGATATTGCTTTCACTTTTTCAAAATTGAACTTTGTAAGTTCCTGAGTTGTTTATGTTCTGGTTTGAAACATGCCTGTTTAACCAAAAAAAAAATATTTCTAACGTCAAACATAAAAATGTTATACACCAAAGATGTTGGTTTGTTCAAAAACCCTTTTCTAATGCACATGTGAATGTGCACAGGGTAAAATGTTTTCTACTCAACAACGTGTGGCTTCTTCTTTCACTGCTCAATACCACTTTTTGGAGTAAGTTGGTGTTTACAGTAGCAATGGAGGTTATTTACTAAAGGCAAATCCCACTTTGCACTACAAGTGCACTTTCAGTGCGCTTTGAAGTGCACTTGCAGTGCACTTGTAGTGCAAAGTGTATTTGCTTTTAGTAAATAACCCAGTAGGCCATTTTAGGCATTCAAAACAATTAATTCATGGTACTGAAAAGGATGATTATTTTTATCATTAATGCATTACATACATTAACAACAAAAACAATGTGTGTGTGTGTAGCAGACCCACAACATAATAGTTAGCTGAAGAAGAGATTGTCACCTTATATATCAAATAAATTACGTTTGCACTATTGAAGAAAATGGCCAAAAAGAAAAGCCTATTGGAGAACCTAGGAGACAGCTAAAAGAAACGCAAGCAGTAAATCAAACAAAATATTATTTCAGTTTAAAATAAAAATGTATTTAAAACATTTCCTGGCATATGAATGCCCCACTACCCGCAAAGTACTCCATATATTTTTGTCTGACTTTGTGGGTGCTTTGGGGGGGCAGGCCAGGATAGCCATCTTCAATTTCCATCAGGGTTGATTGATCAGGAAAGCCGGCCTCAGGCCCAACTGAGGTCACATAGTTCATAGCAGTTTTACAAAGAAAATTGTGCATAATGCAGCAGGCAAGCACTATATGGTTGAGTTTATATTCCGCCATGTGGATTGGCATAAGGAATAGGCAGAACCGGCTGGCCATTATGCCAAAAGCATTCTCCACCACTCTTCTGGCTCTGGCCAGCCGGTAGTTAAAAACCCTCTGGTCCGGGGTGAGGGTCCTCATGGGAAATGGCCTCATCAGATGTTCTCCTAGCCCAAATGCTTCATCAGCGAAGAACACGAATGGAAGACCAGCCACGTTGTCCTCCGCAGGTGGCAAGCCCAAGCCACCAATCTCAGCTAGACAATGGAAGCCGCATGGCTGGTCTAAATCATGGACACTGTCTGACCATAACGCACCCAAAGACTCCTGTTTTTACTATTGGCATGCATCCTTATTCTTATTGTTCAGAAAACACTACCAAATGGATTTCAACCAGCGTCAGTCTGCCCCAGTCAGCTCTTTAGAGCGGGTTGCGGGAGACCTAACACTGGGAGACACTATGACAATACATATTAAATACATCTTCATAAAATTTCCACAACAATAAGTCATTGCCGTAAAAAGTTTATGGAGACCTGGGTACTGCCCTATGGGACATGTATCAATGCAAAAAAAAAATGTTTTTAAAACAATCGTTTTTTCAGGAGCAGTGATTTTAATGATGCTTAAAGTCAAACAATAAAAATGAAATATTCCTTTAAATATCATGCCTGGGGGGTCCCCTTAGTCTGCTTGTAAAGTGGTGCATTTGTGTGATTTGTAGAACATGCCATTGAGAAATACAAACAGCAATCCTAGAAACCTGAGACCACCCATTGAGCATAGTCCTTTATAGACACAGTTCCTATTGTAAGTGTTTCCAGCATTGCATGGCCGCCCTTCCTCCTCTCAGCCAAATGGCCACTGTCTGCCTGTAAAGTGGTGCATCTGTGTGATTTGTAGAACATGCGGCAGCAATAATGACATTTCTAAAGGAAAAAATGTCATTCAAACTTGCTCACGGCTGTAATGTATTGCCAGCTCCCGTCGTGGGGTCCCCCCAGTCCATACCAGGCCCGAGAGCCTGGTATGAATTTTAAATGGGAACGCCATGCCAAAATAAAAAAAAATGGTGTGGGGAGCGGTCGCCCCCCTCCTGGACCATATCAGGCCACATACCCTCAACATGGGGGGGTGGGTGCTTTGGGGCACCCACCCCAAAGTGCCCTGTCCCCATGTTGATGGGGACAAGGGCCTCTTCATGACAACCCTGGCCGTTGGTTGTCGGGGTCTGCGGGTGGGTCGTTGGTTGTTGGGGTCCCGCCCCCCTATGTGAATGGGTATTGAGTACATGGTTCCCCTACCCATTCACCAAAAGAAGTGTCAAAAAGTAAAAACCACAATAGACAGTTTTTGACAATTGCTTTATTAAAAAACAAAAAAAAGTGTTCTGCAATGTAAATTCGTCAATCACGCCGAATAGAAAAAAAAATGAAAAAGCTCTGCCTCCATGGGAGGCCTCCTGGCGACTGCTGTCTCTTCGCTTTGACAGCTCTTATATAGGCAAGGGTGGGGCCACCTGCTGACATAACCGCATGACCCCACCCCCTCTGACGTCACATGATGTCTCATGATGTCAGAAGGGCTGTCAAAGCAAAGAGACAGCGGTCGCTGGGTGGCCTCTCACGGAGGCAGAGCTTTTAATTTTTTTTCTATTTTTTGGATCCATCGGGCGGCATGATTGATGATGGATTTACATCGTGGGACACTTTTTTTTTTCCATGGAGGTGGAGCTTTTTAAATTTTTTCGATTTTTCAGGTCCGTCGGGTGGCGTGATTAAAGATGGATGGACATTGTGGGACACTTTTTTCTTTTTTAATAAAAGAATGGCCAAAAACTGTCTGTTGTGGTTTTTGCTTTTTGACCCTTTTTTTGGTGAATGGGTTCACATGGGAGGGAGGGATCTGGGGGCCCCTTGTTAAAGGGGATTCCAGATTCTGATAAGCCCCCCGCCCGCAGACCCCAACAACCACTGGCCAGGGTTGTTGGGAAGAGGCCCTTCTCCCCATCAACATGGGGACAAGGTTCTTTGGGAGGCACCCCGAAGCACACTCCCTATGTTGAGGGCAAGCATCCTGCTATGGTTCAGGAGGGGGGCGCTGGCTCGTTCCCTCCCTTTCCTGGCCTGCCAGGCTGCATGCTCGGATAAGGGCCTGGTATGAGTTTTGGGGGGTACCCCACGGCCATTTTTTAAACATTTTTTGGCTTTGAGTTGCCCTTAGAATCTATGCCAGACCCAAGGGCCTGGTATGGATTTTTTTGGGGAGGGGACGCCATGCCGTTTTGTTTCTTAATTCTGTCATAGGGTTCCCCTTAACCACTTGAATACACTGTATTATATACTCTGCACTGCACAAAAGTGAGTACACCCCTCACATTTTTGTAAATATTTCATTATATCTTTTCATGTGACAACACTGAAGAAATGACACTTTGCTACAATTTAAAGTAGAGAGTGTACAGCTTGTATAAAAGTATGAATTTGTAGTCCCCTCAAAAGAACTCAACACACAGCCATTAATGTCTAAACCGCTGGCAACAAAAACGAGTACACCCCTAAATGAAAATGTCCAAATTGGGTCCAAAGTGTCAATATTTTGTGTGGCCGCCATTATTTTCCAGCACTGCCTTAACGCTCTTGGGCATGGAGTTCACCAGAGCTTCACAGGTTCGACGACATCACAGAGCTGGTGGATGTTAGAGACCTTGCGCTCCTCCACCTTCTGTTTGAGGATGCCCCACAGATGCTCAATAGGGTTTAGGTCTGGAGACATGCTTGGCCAGTCCATCACCTTTACCCTCAGCTTCTTTAGCAAGGCAGTGGTCGTCTTTATCAAGACCCATTTTGGACTTGGGAATGTTATAAATCCTTTGGAAGGACACTTTTTGGATTGGGACTTTAAGAGTACATTCTGTTTATTTTTAATGAGCGCTGTTTTTATTTATATGTTGTTTCCCCATTGGGATTGTGGGTTTTTCTCAGATGCCACTATAGCCTTGAGGAAGATAATACAAAAAACCTGGGTGCGCTGATTTTTTAATCTGTAACTAAATGTTTATAGGTCCCCCAGGGCACCTAACATAATGTGCGAGTAAGCACGGTATATTTGCAAATTATGTCACACTTACCTCCCAAAGTGCCCTCCTCCAGCAATGCCACATCCCCACTCACTCTCCTTGCATTGGCACATTGTAAAGGAAATAATATCAGTCCTGATTTCAAGAGCCCTGGCAATCTACCTGGCCCATGGCAATCAATTGTGGAAATCAGAATGAACAACTAGAACGCCTTAACCCTTATGCTGTCACCAGCATAATATATATGGCAGAACAGAACCGCTTGCAGATGGCTAGCCCAGTGTTCCTTACATTGGCAGGATTCTCTTCTGCTAATAGAATATGCTCATTCAGTAGCCATAACAGAAGGGTCTCCTAGACCTTTGCTCACTAATAAATCTTTCTCACTAATAAATAGCTGTGATCAGTGGCTTAGAGCCCCTGATCATACGCATTGATTAAAAATCTAAGAGACCGATTCCCAACCCCAACACCACCACTCTGGCTGACATTGATCCTCTCCCCCCAACTGCACTCTGGCAGTCTGTCTCCCTCCCCCTGCACTGCCCACCATCTTCTCTGTGCCCTCTGATCCACCAATTACTCTCCCCCACATGTAGCCATGGGGACAGCAGGTTGTGGAAGGGAGAAGACTGCTGGAACCCAGTGGAAAAGATTGTTCAGGATGGGAAGCAGAGGATATGTAAATATGCATTTGCAATGATGACAGGTGAATGTAAACATGTATGTTTGCACCGGCCTAAGCCTGTGAAAAGGCAAGGTAATATATTTGCAAAATTGTTTCTGAATATAAAATTTAGCTAATGTGTTTTATGAGTATGGTTATCCTTTATTTTTTTTTTTCAAACAGAGCTCTGCACATTTACATGTAGTGCTTGTACTGCAGAGTCTGCATGAAATTCTATCCACTGCAAGAAAAAGAAACAATAGTGCCCACTGGCCAAATCATTATTCAAATGGTGCTATAAAGACATAACTTATGAACTCAGTATCTTTTAGGCAAAGCAGCACTCTTCTTTTAAGTGCAAGAAAAATACTAAACATATGGTAAATGGGATCTAAGACAATTAGTTTTAAAAGATATACTGTGACATTGACATGATCATTCATTATTATACAGAAATATCAGTGATAGGTTTGACTGACAGTCAGGTCTATACCTTTTATCATTATCTCTAAAAAAGTAAGTAGCACTTTCCTATGTATACCACACAAGTACAGGCATTACTATGGAAACAGAAAACCTCTAATTGCCTATGAATTATTCTTATTTAGCCAAAGGGATGGTTATAAAATCGCTACTTAAAGTATTTAGTTTGGGTAAGGGATGGAAGCTCCAGGTTACCTTAAATTGTTAACACAGGTTTTGATAAAAGCAGGTATATTTTTTTACCTCTTATAGTAACTGTATCTTTCTGTGGGCTACTAGCACATTACCCCTCACTGTGTAAAGACTAAACTAACTGAAATACAGTGATATGGTAATCTTCTGCATGTCTAGCCTTTTTTTTTATAGTCTTAGAAGTCAGAGTGGACCTTTGTAGAACTCTCAGTGGCCTGTATATAAAGAGGAAATTGATATTTCCGTTTTCTTTATCGGAAATATTTTAACAGTTTTGCCTTTAAATAAAGATACCCTGGTCATTTTCTAAAAAGTGTATTCTGAAAAGGTGAAAGCATAACACTGAAAGCTATCTTGCAAGTATATTTCACAATTTTTTAGAGACTTTAATGCTTTTTACTAAATGTTTTGAGATTTTAGGCTATCACTTTAGTTGGGCATGACCCATTATTTTATTGAGGAAAAAAATTGTTAAAATACAGCTCAGAAAATCTCTTTGTAGTTGTGGACAGAGTGTGAAGTATTAGAACCTATTTTAAATTAGGAATACTGTTGTGTCCCCATTGATGATATTTCCCCTCACTTCTTGTAATGTCTGACAACTGTCATCTGGAAGTTCTCCAGCAGGGCCACAGACATAAATAAAATGGAAGTCATAACTCATTAGATTAACAAAAAAAATGTACCTGCCTGTGTCCAATTCAGAAAAAAATCTCCTTGATAACAGGCCAATTAAACCATAATAAAAAAATGGCAGTTGGGAGGAGGCTCCCCACCAGATCCCTCCCTGACAAGTATGGATTCCAGTGGAATTGTCTGCTATTTCCCAATACCTTTTTAAAATTCTGCTTATTTGAGGTCCCACATTGCCAAGTATAATAACTTACTGCTGGACTTAAGCAACACAGTCTACGCCCTTGAAATCAGGAAACTGTTGGAGATTTTGTTAATTGTTTTAAAAAATTAGGGAGATATTTGCCCGCTCAATATATATATATATACAGTATATTTACAGTATCTCACAAAAGTGAGTACACCCCTCACATTTTTGTAAATATTTTATTATATCTTTTCATGTGACAACACTGAAGAAATGACACTTTGCTACAATGTAAAGTAGTGAGTGTACAGCTTGTATAACAGTGTAAATTTGTAGTCCCCTCAAAATAACTCAACACAAGCCATTAATGTCTAAACCGCTAGCAACAAAAGTGAGTACACCCAAATTTGGTCCAAAGTATCAATATTTTGTGTGGCCACCATTATTTTCCAGCACTACCCCAGCCCTCTTGGGCATTGAGTTCACCAGAGCTTCACAGGTTGCCACTGGAATCCTCTTCCATGATGACATCACTGAGCTGGTGGATGTTAGAGACCTTGCGCTTCTCCACCTTCTGTTCGAGGATGCCCCACAGATGCACAATAGGGTTTAGGTCTGGAGATATGCTTGGCCAGTCCATCACCTTTACCCTCTGCTTCTTTAGCAAGGCAGTGGTCATCTTGGAGGTGTGTTTGGGGTCGTTATTATGTTGGAATACTGCCCTGTGGCCCAGTCTCTAAAGGAAGGGGATCATGCTCTGCTTTAGTATGTCAACGTACATGTTGGCATTCATGGTTCCCTCAATGAACTGTAGCTCCCCAGTGCCCGCAGCACTCATGCAGCCCCAGACCATGACACTCACACCACCATGCTTGACTGTAGGGAAGACATACTTGTCTTTGTACTTCTCACCTGTTTGCCACCACACACGCTTGACACCATCTGAACCAAATATGTTTATCTTGGTCTCATCAGACCACAGGACAAGATTCCAGTAATGCATGTCCTTAGTCTGCTTGTCTTCAGCAAACTGTTTGCGGGCTTTCTTGTGCATCATCTTTAGAAGAGGCTTCCTTCTGGGTTGACAGCCATGCAGACCAATTTGATGCAGTGTGCGACATATGGTTTGAGCACTGACATGCTGACCCCCCACCCCTTCAAGCACTGCTGCGATGCTGGCAGCACTCATACATTTATTTCCCAAAGACAACCTCTGGATATGACGCTGAGCACGTGCACTCAACTTCTTTAGTCGACCAAGGGGAGGCTTGTTCTGAGGGGAACCTGTCCTGTTAAACCGCTGTATAGTCTTGGCCACCATGCTGCAGCTCAGTTTCAGGGTCTTGGCAATCTTCTTATAGCCCAAGCCATCATTATGTAGAGCAACAATTCATTTTTTCAGATCCTTAGAGAGTTCTTTGCCATGAGGTGCCATGTTGAACTTCCAGTGACCAGTATGAGAGAGTGAGAGCGATAACACCAAATTTAACACACCTGCTCCCCATTCATAATTGAGACCTTGTAACACTAATGAGTTACATGACACTGGGGAGGGAAAATGGTTAATTGGTCCCAGTTTGGACATTTTCACTTAGGAGTGTTCTCACTTTTGTTGCCAGCGATTTAGACATTAATAGCTGTGTGTTGAGCTATTTTGAGGGGACAGCAAATTTACACTGTTATACAAGCTGTACACTCACTACTTTACATTGTAACAAAGTGTAATTTCTTTAGTGTTGTCACATGAAAAGTTATAATGAAATATTTACAGATATGTGAGGGGTGTACTCCCGTTTGTAAGATACTGTGTATACTGTATATACAGGTGATACTCGAAAAATTGGAATATCGTGCAAAAGTTCATTTATTTCACTAATGCAACTTAAAAGGTGAAACTAATATATGAGAGAGACTCATTACATGCAAATCAAGATAGTTCAAGCCGTGATTTGTCATGATTGTGATGATTATGGCTTACAGCTCATGAAAACCCCAAATCCACAATCTCAGAAAATTAGAATATTGTGAAAAGGTGTAATATTCTAGGCTCAAAGTTTCCCGCTCTAATCAGCTAATTAAGCCATAACACCTGCAAAGGGTTCCTGAGCCTTTAAATGGTCTCTCAGTCTGGTTCAGTAGGAATCAAAATTAGGGATGAGCTGAACACCCCCTGGTTCGTTTCGCAGCAGAACATGCGAACAGGCAAAAAATTTGTTTGAACGCGTGAACACCGCTAAAGTCTATGGGACACGAACATGAAAAATCAAAAGTGCTAATTTTAAAGGCTTATATGCAAGTTATTGTCTTAAAAAGTGTTTGGGGACCTGGGCCCTGCCCCAGGGGACATGTATCAATGCAAAAAAATGGAAAATTGTATACTCACCTTTCTGTAATTTTCCTTTCCTGTCACATCTTCATGGCAGCATACACATTGGGTTGTGACTCTGCCTCCACAACCTGATAGGACCACATAGCTATAAATTAATGAATAGGCACCCGCCCCAGTATTCTCTGTTTATATACATATGTTAGCTCAGAAGGGTGGGCAATTGTATGCTGCCATGAAGATGCGACAGGAAAGGAAAATTACGGAAAGGTGAGTATACAATTTTCCGTTTTCCTGTCGCATCATGGCAGCATACACGTTGGGGAGTAACTCGCCAAACTGGGTGGGAATGCAAAGTAAATTTATTGACAAGAAACAGAAGAGTTGGCCTGTATAATGGCCCTCCCAAATTCGACTGCTGATAAGCGTGCAGCATCTACTTTATAATGGGATATGAAGGTGTTTCTGGAGGACCAGGTGGCCGCTCTACAAATGGTTTCCGCTGAGACTCTACAGTAAGCTGCCCATGAAGTAGCCATTTCCCTGGTGGAATGTGCTCTTAAGCCTTCTGGAATCTGCAAGGTGCTCAAGGAGTAGGCCTTCTTGATAATTTTCACAAGCCACGAGGCGATGGTACGGGCAGAAGCCGCTTGGCCCTTCCTGAATCCATGTGGGATGATTAGAAGGTTCTCGGATTTTCTGAATGGCTTGGTTATTGAGAGGTAGTGCAGAACGTTACCCCCCATCCAGAGGATGGGGGACACCCTGATCCGTGACTAGAGCCGGGAGGTCAATCTCCTGGTTAAAGTGAAATGAAGAGGGGACCTTTGGAATAAATCTATCTGAAGGCTTCAGGGTTAGTCTGTCTGGATAGACCATCAGATACGGTTCCTCGATTAGCAAGGCTTGCATTTCTGAGACCCTCTTCGCTGATCTGATGGTGATTAGAAATGATACTTTTAGTGTCAGGTCCCAAAGGGAGATGTTTTCAAGTGGAAAGAATGGTTCTCTGGATAAGACCCCTAGGACGGTTGAGAGATCCCATGTCGGGAACGAAGGCTTTCTAGGGGGCCTTAGTTTTAGACAGGCTCTTTGGAATTGAACCACCAGAGGATTAAGCACCCACTTAACTCCTGTCAACGCGGAGATGGCAGAAACTTGTACTTTTAGGGTGCTGGACCTAAGGCCTTTGTCCAGACCTGACTGGAGGAACTCGAACACTTGCACTGCTGATGGGGAAGAAGGGTTCCAACCTTGTTCCTGGGCAAAGGAAGTGAACTTTTCCCAGATTCTTCCGTAGGTGTTATTTGTGGTAGACTTTCTAGCCTGGAGCAGGGTATCGACTACCTTCTGAGAGCAGCCTTGGTCTAGCAATCTAGACCTTTCAACCTCCAGGCCGTTAGGTGTAACTTCTCCGGACTCGGATGGAGTAGCTGGCCCTGGGTTAGTAAATCTGTTGTCACTGGGAGTGGAAGTGGATCCGCTGTGTTCAGCTGTAGGAGGGTGGTGAACCAAGGCCTCCGTGGCCAGAAGGGAATCACAGCCAGCACTAGGGCCACTGAATGCTTGAGCCTCAGAAGAAACTTATGAGAGGAGTTGATGGAAAAATGTAGCCTAGGCGGAAGTTCCAGGGGTGCTGGAGACAATTTGTTCCCTCCGCTGAGGGGAAGGGGGTCCTTGACAGGAACCTCTGACATTTCTCATTCACTGGTGTTTCTGCGAGGTCTGTGTCTGGATGACCCCATGCCTGGCAAAGGGCAAATGCTTGGGGGCTCAGACACCACTCATTGTTGGAAACGAATGTTCTGCTGAGTGAATCTGCCAGAAGGTTCTGGACACCCGGAATATAGGCTGCCCTCAGATCCCGAAGGTTCAGTTGAGACCACCGCATCACCGGGCCAACCTCCTGCATCATGGAGATGCTTCTGGTACCCCCCTGCCTGTTGATGTAGGCTACAGCCACTCGGTTGTCCATCGGCTACAGCCACTCGGTTGTCTGTCAACTTGTTTCCCTCTCAGAAGGGTGCTGAATGCCAAGAGGGCTTGGAAGGCTGCCTTCATCTCTAGAACATTCGAGACCAAGTCCTTGGTTCTGAAGTGCCAGCGGCCCTGAGCCGCATAATGTAGGTAGTGTGCCCCATCCCTCCAGACTGGCATCCGAAGTTACTACCTCCTGGTGGGGAATGACTATCTGCTTGCATCTCCTGAGGTTGTAGGGGTGTGTCCACCACTGCAGAGACTGGCTTCTTCCGAGATGCAAATCAATTGGGACATGGACCAGCCGTCCCACTGGCGCAAGAAGGAAGCTTGCAGGGGTCTGGTGTTCCATTGCGCCCATCGGACCATTGGAATGGTTGCTGACAGGGAACCCAGAAGGCTGAGGTATGCTCTGGCTGGTAGGCACGGTGCCGGGATAGAATTCTTTACTTTTTGGATTAGTAGAGACATTTTTTCCCGTGGCAGCTCCACTGTATTTGCTCGGGTGTCTAGTTCGGCCCCCAGGAAGACCATTCTTTGGGTAGGTTGGATGTTGCTTTTTTGCCAGTTTATTATCCATCCCAGGTTTATTAGAGTGGAGACTAGGATCTCGCGATGCTGCACGAGTGACTCCTGGCTGCTTAAGAGGAGGAGGATGTCGTCCAGGTAGTGGTGGACCCTTAGACCTTTCTCTCTCAAGTAAGCTATTGCCAGTAGTAAGACCTTTGTGAATGTTCTGGGGGCTGTAGAGATCCCGAAAGGAAGACTTTGAAATTGAAAGTGCCCCTGACCCACCGAGAATCGCAGGAATTTCTGGAATGCTACATGGATTGGAATGTGCAGGTAGGCGTCCTGGAGATCTATGGAGAGCATCCAGTCTCCCAGATTTATGGCCTGAAGGATAGACTGCAAGCTTTCCATCCTCAATAACTCCACCCTGATGGACTTGTTGAGATTCTTTAGATCTAGAACTGGTCAAAGGTCCCCTGACTTTTTCTTGACGAGAAATAGTGGAAAATAGAATCCCCTGCCTCTTTGTGTTGGTGGGACCTTTACTATTGCCCGCTTTTGGAGAAGATCCTGAATATAGTTTAGTAGAGACAACCTTCTTTCCCGAGATGGAGGGATACGGGTTGGACAAAACTGATCCCTTGGGGGTCAATTTTTGAAGGACCACCTGTGGCTGAAACTGATGGTGGCCAGAGTCCAGGTATCCTTTATGGTCTCCGCCCAGACCAGCTTGAATCTGGAGAGTCTTGCTCCCACTACCGCTGGCCGGACGGGCGCTCCTTCAAAAAGGCTTCTGGTCGTTGGAAGCGGGAGTTTTGGGCTTCTGGAATTTCATAAAGGAAGACTGAGGATTCTTCCAGCTCCTTCGGTACTCTTTCCCCGGTCTGTACGCTTTTGCGTCCCCATACCTCTCCGGAAGGTTTTGCTTAAAGGGAGGAGGTCTCTGTTGTTTGGGCCTTCTGTCCGAGGGGATGAGCCCAGACTTGCCACCAGTCACTTTAGAGATGGCTGAGTCCAATTTCGTTCCGAAGAGATTCTCTCTGTCAAACGGAATGCGGCACCAATTAGACTTGGAGGCTGGGTCCGCAGTTCAGGGTTTCAGCCATAATGCTCTTCTGGCCGTTACTGAGGCCAGCATAGATTTTGATGCAGACCTAATGGTATCGACCGAAGCCTCTGCCACAAAGTCGCCCACCAAGCTTAGTTCTTGCAAAGCTTTCACTATTTTTTCTTGGTCTGCACCCTCCAATACAAGCTTCTCGGTGCTTGCAGACCAGCTCGAGATGGCTCTTCTTACCGCTGCGAGTGCTATCGCAGGCCTGCAGGCGCCTCCTGCCGACAGGTAAGCCCTCTTGAGGTCTGTGTCGATCTTCCTGTCGAGCACGTCCCTGAATATTACCGCGTCTTCTAGCGGGAGTGTAACGTGCCTGGATAGGGGCATCAAAGATGCGTCTACTACCGGAGGGGATACCAGGGGGTTCACTTTAGGCTCCTTGAGTGGATATAGTTTAAGAAGTCTGTTATTCAGACTAGATTTCTTCTCTGGTCTTTGCCATTCCTCTTTAATCAGGTCATCCAGTTCGTCTATGAACGGAAAGGCTTCTGGATCCTTTTTAAGATGAGGGAAATATTTCCTTTGCTTTGGTTGAACTTCCTGGGGTTCTTTCCATCCTATCGCCTCTTTGACCGATTTGACAAACGGTTCTATCAGAGAGAAGTCGAATCCGGCCAATACCTCCAGACCCTCATTATCAGACAGAGAGTCTTGCTCCCTTGACGTGCTGGCCCAGGCTGGAGAGGCAGTGGTGGAGAAATCCACATCCGCTATCGAGGCCTGTGGAGCTAAGACACCAGCGGAATCTCCGGTATCCGAGATTCTCTCTTTTGTGGCCTCCTCTAGACATTTTTGGCAGGCCAATTTTTGTGGTGCTGCCGCACCACAAATCCAGCAGGCGTTCCTGGCAGGACGGGAATGGCATGCGAGGGAACGAGGTCTGCGTGAAGGCGACCTTCTATGGCGGGATCGACCATGACTAGAGTATATTCTAGAGCGGCTCCTTCTACGGCTCCCTCTCGAGCGGCTTCTCCTGTGGTGGGAACGGCTCCGTCTGTGTCTGGAGCGACTTCTTCTATGCGAGGTCTCTCTTTGTCTTGAAGCAGACGTTCCTGAGGACCTGGTAGGGCTACCAATTTAGGTAGCATTAGTAGTGCTCTCTTTTTCGATCTTCACTACTTACCCTTGTCTTCCCCCCCTTACCTATTAGGCTGGCGGTGATCTACTGGGGCAGCGGTCTCCATGGTGGAGGAGTGGATTGAAAACCTGCAGATATAATAGGATTGAGATATGCAGAGGAAGTAAGGGTTTCAGGGTGACAGCTGAACAGAAGGACAAGCCACTTACCTTTGTAGAGCGTTTTCAGGGGAAAAAAACTGTCTCAGGTCAGTCATCCAGCAGCAGCAACACAAGACTGACACTGGGGCTTTTTAAAAGTGCCGCCATTAGCGTGGAGTGCTCACGCATGTGCAGTAGCGCCGCAAGACCCTCGGTGCCATCTTGGAAGCTGGAAAAAGGCAGAGGAGCGCCCTGAACGACACACCGCGCATGCGCAAGAACGCAGAGGATGCTTGGCACCCACGGAGGACAGCATGGAGGACAACAGAGCCCAGCAGGTAGAAAGAGAGGAGAAGGGGAGGGGGGGAAATCGCTACACACAACTAAGCCTGTTTAAGGCTTATTTCATGAGGCCAGAGCTGAGGATTCCTGTGGCCATTCCTTCAGCAAGCCTGTTTAAGGCTTTATATGGGCTGCTGCACATCAAGCCTGTTTAAGGCTTATATCGTGGTCAGTCAGACAGAGTGAGAAAGAGAGTGCCCCTGAGATCACCAGAGTGGGGCTCCTTTCATTTAGCTCGTTTAGAGGCTGTACAAGAAGGACTTGCACCCAGGAGAGGCTAGAACCTGGCTGGGGCGAAGCGGTAAGGGAGTGCTGATCTGTGCGGTCCTGACAGGTGAGGAAAAATAAGAGAATACTGGGGTGGGTGCCTATTCATTAATTTATAGCTATGTGGTCCTATCAGGTTGTGGAGGCGGAGTCAGAACCCAACATGTATGCTGCCATGATGCGACAGGAATAAGTTTTAAAAAAGGCCATTTTTTTGGGAGCAGTTTAAAAATGCTTAAAGTGAAACAATAAAAGTGAAATATTCCTTTAAATTTCGTACCTGGGGGGTGTCTATAGTAAAGTGGCGCATGTTTCCCGTGTTTAGAACAGTCCGAGAGCAAAATGATATTTCTAAAGGAAAAAAGTCATTTAAAAGTACTCGCGGATATAATTAATTGTCGGTCCCAGCAATACACATAAAAGTCATTGAAAAAAACCGCATAGGATTCCCCCACCGTCCATTACCAGACCCTTCGGGTTTGGTATGAATATTAAGGGGAACCCCAAACCAAAATAAAAAAAAAATGCGTGGGGGTCCCCCCAAATTCCATACCGGGCTCTTCAGGTCTGGTATAGATTTTAAGGGGAACCCTGCGCCAAAATAAAAAAAAATGGCATGGGGTACCCCCAAAAATCCAAACGAGACCCTTATCTGAGTACGCAACCTGGCAGGCCGCAGGAAAAGAGGGGGTATGAGAGAGCGCCACCCCTCCTCAACCGTACCAGGCCACATGCCCTCAACATGGGGAGGGTGTTTTGGGGTAGCGCCCCCCCAAAGCACCTTGTCCTCATGTTGATGGGGACAAGGGCCTCATCCCCACAATCCTTGCCCGGTGGTTGTGGAGGTCTGTGGGTGGGGGGCTTATCGGAATCTGGAAGCCCCCTTTAACAAGGGGACCCCCAGATCCTAGCCCCCCGTGTGAAATGGTAACGGGGTACAAATGTACCTCCACCATTTCACAAGAAATGTGTGAAAATGTTAAAAATGACATGACACGGCTTGGGAACAAGTCCTTTATTAAAAAATTAAAAAAGTGTCCCATGAAGTCCATTCATCTTCTCTCGCTCCGACGGACCGAAAAAGAAAAAAAAAGCAGCACACCACCAACGATCTGCCTCCATGGGAGGCACTTGTTGTAATGACCGGCCTCTCAGGTGACCGCTCTTTTATAACTGAGGTCAAGGCCACGTGATGATGTTGCTTGTTGACCCCACCACACTCTGATGCACGGGGACATCCCTATGGCTTTCCCGTAGCGTCAGAGGGGGCGGGGTCACTCGATTACATAACTGGGTGACCCTGCCCCCCTCTGATGCTACGGGAAAGCCATAGGGATGTCCCCGTGCATCAGAGGGGGGCGGGGTCATCCTGTGACATCATCGCGTGGCCCCAACCTCAGTTAGAAAGAAGCTGTTACCTGAAAGGCCGGTCATTACAGTGGGTGCCTTTCATGGACGCAGATCGGTGGCGTCGTGCGGCTTTTTTTTTTTGGTCCATCAGAGCGAGAGAAGAAGATGAATGGACTTCGTGGGACACTTTTATTTTTTAATTTTTTAATAAAGGACTTGTCCCAAGCCGTGTGTAAGGAAACCAGCAGAAATCGCCTGGCGCGCGCTGGTGCACATGCGCGCACGCACGGGAGACCACAGATGCCCGTGCACTAGTTGGCGCCAGTGGGCCTATTTAAAGGAGGCCCCAGCAACTAATCGGTGCTGACTGGTCTTCAGCTGTGTCCCTGTTACTCTGAACCTGTGTTAATCTGCCTGATTCCCGTTGCTGACCTTGGCTCCTGTTTACCCAGCTCTGAACTCTGTTATACCTGATCTCTGGTTCCTGATTCCGACTTCCTATCTGACTCATCTCTGCCTGATGTTCCGGTACCCTGCTGCCCATCTGTTTACGAACCCGGCTATCCCTGTGACCTGGCCCTGGTGCCCAGCTTGGCCCAGCACAACTACCCGAGTGTCTGCAACTACAGTCCTGCGACCAGCTGCAACTTCCTGCTCTGCAATTACAGTCCTGCGACCAGCTGTGACTTCCTGCTCTGCAATTTCAGTCCTGCGACCAGCTGCGACTTCCTGCTCTGCAACTACAGTCCTGTGACCAGCTGCGACTTCCTGCTCTGCAACTTCAGTCCTGCGACCAGCTGCGACTTCCTGCTCTGCAATTTCAGTCCTGCGACCAGCTGCGACTTCCTGCTCTGCAACTACAGTCCTGCAACCAGCTGCGACTTCCTGCAACAGGGTTCCTGGTTTCCACCAGCAGGCACTTGTGTCCCTCCTGTTTATTGGCTCCTTCTGTTTCACTCTCAGTCTCTTTTGCCATTAGCAGAATTTTCCTACAATAATTCAATACACTCTTCTATCAAGCAACCCCCCTTTTTTGCTAATTATGGGTTCCATCCATCTTTTTTGCCCGATGTCCCCCAAGAATCCTCAGTACCGGCAGTACAGGATCGTCTGGAGTTCTGGAAAGTTAACAACCTCTTCCTGCAAGAAGCTATCTCAAAGTCCCAAGTAGATGACAAGAGATTCTATGACAGAAGAAGAAGAGGTAATCTGGATCTGAAACCCGGAGAGAAGGTATGGCTATCTACCACAAATCTAAAGCTGGCCTGCCCTTCAAGGAAGCTAGGACCAAGATACATTGGCCCATTCCCTATTAAAAGAAGGATTAATGCCGTTGCTTTCGAGTTAAGCCTACCAGAGAATCTAAGAATTCATCCGGTGTTCCATGTGTCCCTCTTGAAATGATCCGTGGCTAATCCCTTTCCTGACCGAGAATCCGAGACTCCTGCTCCTCTGTTGGTGGAAGGGAATGAGGAGTTCGAAGTGGAGGTTGTCCTGGATTGCAAGAACAGAAGGGGCCAGACCCAGTTCCTTATTAAGTGGAAGGGCTATGGCCCTGAAGATAATTCATGGGAACCCAGCTCCGATGTGCACGGTCCACAATCGGTTCAAGCCTACCCTCGCCTCCATTCTGAGAAAAAAACCCTTAGTGAGCATCCGGAGGCTGCCCTTAAGGGGAGCAATGTAAGGACACCAGCAGAAATTGCCTGGTGTGCGCTGGTGCGCATGCGCGCACGCACGGGAGACCACAGATGCCCGTGCATGCTGGTGCACATGCACGTGTGCATGCGCATGCGTGCTGCGCAGCGTGCACGTGCAAGAGGGAACTCTAGCACCAGTTGGCACCAGTGGGCCTATTTAAAGGAGGCCCCAGCAACTGATCGGTGCTGACTGGTCTTCAGCTATGTCCCTGTTACTCTGAACCTGTGTTAATCTGCCTGATTCCCGTTGCTGACCTTGGCTCCTGTTTACCCGGCTCTGAACTCTGTTATACATGATCTCTGGTTCCTGATTCTGGCTTCCCATCTGACCCGTCTCCGCCTGATGTTCCGGTATCCTGCTGCCTGCCTGTTGACGAACCCGGCTTCCCATCTCACCCGTCTTTGCCTGATGTTCCGGTACCCTGCTGCCCGCCTGTTGACGAACCCAGCTATCCCTGTGACCTGGCCCTGGTTGCCAGCTTGGCCCAGCACAACTACCCGAGTGTCTGCAACTACAGTCCTGCGACCAGCTGCGACTTTTTGCTCTGCAATTACAGTCCTGCGACCAACTGCGACTTCCTGCTCTGCAACTTCAGTCCTGCGACTCGCTGTGACTTCCTGCTCTGCAATTACAGTCCTGCGACCAGCTGCGACTTCCTGCTCTGCAACTACAGTCCTGCGACCAGCTGTGACTTCCTGCAACAGGGTTCCTGGTTTCCACCAGCAGGCACTCGTGTGCCTCCTGTTCATTGGCTCCTTCTGTTTCACTCTCAGTGGGACCTGGACTGGAGATATAAGAGAGGCCAACCTCGTCAATTCAGTCTCCCTTCAGGTACATGACACAGTGTCTTGTGTTTTTTACCATTTTCACACATTTTTTGTGAAATGGTAGGGGTACATTTGTATCCAGTTACCATTTCACACGGGGGGCGGGATCTGGGGGTCCCCTTGTTAAAGGGGGCTTCCAGATTCCGATAAGCCCCCTGCCCGCAGACCCCCACAACCACCGGGCAAGGGTTGTGGGGATGAGGCCCTTGTCCCCATTAACATGGGGACAAGGTGCTTTGGGGGGCCACTACCCCAAAGCACCCTCCCCATGTTGAGGGCATGTGGCCTGCTACTGTTCAGGGAGGGCGCTCTCTCATCCCTCCTCTTTTCCTGCAGCCTGCAGGTTGCATGCTCGGATGAGGGTCTGGTATGGATTTTTGGGAGGACCCCACGCCATTTTTTTAAAATTTTGGCACGGGGTTCCCCTTAATATCCATACCAGACCTGAAGGGCCTGGTATGGAATTTGGGAGGAACCCCACGCATTTTGTTTTTTTAATTTAGGTTCGGGGTTCCCCTTAATATTCATACCAGACCTAAAGGGTCTGGTAATGGACTGTGGGGGAATCCCATGCCGTTTTTTTCAATGACTTTTATGTGTATTGCCGGGACCGACAATTCATTATAGCCACGAGTACTTTTAAATGACTTTTTTTCCTTTAGAAATGTCATTTTGCTCTCGGACTGTTCTAAACACGGGAAACATGCACCAATTTACAGGCATACTATAGACGCCCCCCAGGTATGAAATTTAAAGGAATATTTTACTTTTTTGCTTCACTTTAAGCATTATTAAAATCACTACTCCCGAAAAAAACGGCCATTTTTAAAACTTTTTTTTGCATTGATACATGTTCCCTGGGGCAGGACCCAGGCCCCCAAAGACTTTTTATGACAATACCATGCATATAAGCCTTTAAAATTAGCACTTTTGATTTCTCCCATAGACTTTTAAAGGGTGTTCCGCGGCTTTCGAATTTGCTGCGAACACCCCAAATTGTTCGCTATTTAGCGAACAGACGAACGCCCGATGTTCGAGTCAAACTTACGTTTGACTCGAACATTGGGTTCATCCTTAATCACAGTCATGGGGAAGACTGCTGACCTGACAGTTGTGCAGAAAACCATCACTGACACCCTCCATAAGGAGGGAAAGCCTCAAAAAGTAATTGCAAAAAAAGTTGGATGTTCCCAAAGTGCTGTATCAAAGCAGATTAATAGAAAGTTATGTAGAAGGGATAAGTGTGGAAGAAAAAGGTGCAGAAGCAGCAGTGATGACCGCAGCCTGCAGAGGATTGTCAGGAAAAGGCCATTCAAAAGTGTTTGGGACTTTCACAAGAAGTGGACTGAGGCTGGAGTCAGCGCATCAAGAGCCACCACACACAGACAGATCCTGGACATGGGCTTCAAATGTCCTAATCCTCTTGTCAAGCCACTCCTGAACAACAAATAACGTCAGAAGTGTCTTACCTGGGCTAAAGAAAAAGAGACCTGGTCTGTTGCTCAGTGGTCCAAAGTCCTCTTTTCTGATGAGAGCAAATTTTGTATCTCATTTGGAAACCAAGGACCCAGAGTATGGAGGAAGAATGGAAAGGCACACACTGCAAGATGCCTGAAGTCCAGTGTGAAGTTTCCACAGTCTGTGTTGATTTGGGGAGCCATGTCATCTGCTGCTGTTGGTCCACTATGCTTCATTAAGTCCAGGGTCAATGCAGCCGTCTACCAGGAGATTTTGGAGCACTTCATGCTTCCTTCCACAGACGAGCTCTATGGGGATGCTAACTTCATTTTCCAGCAGGACTTGGCATCTGCCCACACTGCCAAAAGCACCAAAACCTGCTTCAATGGCCATGGGATTACTGTGCTTGTTTGGCCAGCAAACTTGCCTGACCTGAACCCCATAGAGAATCTATGGGGCATTGCCAAGAGAAAGATGAGTGACATGAGACTGAAGAATGTAGAAGAGCTGAAGGCCACTATTGAAGCATCCTGGTCTTCCATAACACCTTAGCAGTGCCACAGGCTGATAGCTTCCATGCCACGAGGCAGTAATTGCTGCAAAAGGGGCCCAAACCAAGTACTGATATTGTTCTATGTACAATCCTTGTTTTATTGATTGCATGTGATATTCTAATTTTCTGAGATTGTGGATTTGGGGTTTTCAAGAGCTGTAAGCCATAATCATCACAATTGTGACAAATCACAGCTTGAACTAACTATCTTGCTTTGCATGTAATGAGTCTATCTCATATATTAGTTTCACCTTTTAAGTTGCATTAGTGAAATAAATGAACTTTTGCACGATATTCAAATTTTTCGATTATTGCTACCTTTTTTGTCTAAGTATAGATCAGTGTTTGTCCCCAGCATGTCTGAAGCCACTTACTGTTGACTGACTCACTACCTCTGCTGGAAGCCTATTCTAGGAGTGAACTGCCTTTTCAGTAAAATAATACTTTCTAGGATTATATTTGAACTTTACTCCTGTCAGTTTGAAGTCACGTCCCCTTATTCTTGATCTTCATTTCATATTAAAAGTCTGCCCTCTTGAACTGTATTTACCCCCTTGATGTATTTAAAGGTTTCAATCAGGTCTCCCCTTTCTCTTTTTTCCTCTAGACTTTTTTTATTAAGTTTCTGAGGTCTCTCCTGATGTGTTTTATCTGGACTCGTTCTATCTACACGCATGACGCCGGACACATGGATTTCAACAGGTTTTTTTTTAAGCACGTTATTAGAGCCTGAGGCTTTAATTGGCTTAAAGAATTGGTGGGTTCGGGGGGATCAGAACACTGTGTCCTGAGCCCACCCAGCTGTGTGAAGGTAAGGTAAGGAGGCCTTTGTCCGTCCATCTCCCATGCGGGGGGGGGGCTGGGGGATCGCAATATTTTCCGTCTGTCTCCCACAGAGATCACCGCAGATCACCGCAGAGATCCCATCCATCCCCTGTGGGGGGGTGTAGCATTGGTTTGCCACCCCCCAAATATTGAGCACCAGCTGCCACTGGGTCTCACTAAAGATCTATGTAGGGGAATCAAGACCTCCTTCCGCCTGCTGGTGACCCATCTAGTGATGCATGCTAGAATTCTATTCGCTTTTGTTTGATTCATTGTTCCGAATGCATCCCATTTACAACCAAACTCTAGTATGTATCCTGTAGCCCAGCGTTTCTCAACTCCAATCTTCAAGGCACCCCAACAGGTCATGTTTTCAGGATTTCCCTCAGATGAAATGGTTGTGGCAATTACTAAGGCAGTGAAACTGATCAAATCACCTGTGCAAAATAATGGAGAGCCTGAAAACATGACCTGTTGGGGCGCCATGAGGACTGGGGTTGAGAAACACTGCTATAGCCAATTGCATATACACTGAACCACCCAAGGGTTAAGTTCTAGCTTGCACAACTTTTGTATTAGATCATTATGTTGAACTGTATCAAATGCTTTGCTCATATAAAAACTAGGGTTGCACTGATACTAGTATCGGTATCGGTATTGGTGCCAATATCGAGTATTTGCACAAGTATCGGTACTCGTGCAAATGCAACGATACCTGAAACTGATACTTTCAGGCTCGGTTCTTTGAGCTGTCAGTGGGGATGAACAAATGTTCCTCTGTTTAACCCCTTATTAACCCTTCATTTATGCTAATCAGCCTTATTTAACTCCCTATTCTCCTCCATTTAATTATTATTTTCCTGCTTTTTTTCTTTGTTCACGTCTATATTTAATAAACGATAAACAATTAAAACTTTTCTTTGTTTGCTTTGTTAGTGAATATTTTCACACATATATATGAACATATATTTACACATTTCACTTTAAAAAACACAAAATTAGAAAACAAAATCAATTTATTTCACTTGTAAATAACTTTTCAATGCTTTGTGCCATTGCTAACAGCTGAAGTGTAAACAAAACAGTTGCGGTAGGTATCAGTAACTGGTATTGGCAAGTACTAAAAAAAAAGTATCGGTACTCATACTCATTGTAAAAAAAATGGTATTGGTGCATCCCTAATAAAAACATGTTATATCCACATCACCACCCTGATCTAAAACAGTAATATAGTAAAAAAAAATTCAGATTAGTAGCACATGATTTGCCCCCAGTAAAGCCGTGCTGCTTCAGGTCCAGCAAGTTGTGTGCTTTTTAGTGATCAATGATCCTTCTTTTCAGGATTGATTCCTGAATACAACCATGTTAAACTCACTGGCCTGTAATTACCATCTTCTACCTTGCTGCTCTTCTTGTGGACAGTAGATATGAGCTGAACACCCCCCTGTTCGGTTCGCACCAGAACATGCGAACAGGCAAAACATTTGTTCGAACACCCGAACACCGTTAAAGTCTATGGGACTCGAACAAGAATAATCAAAAGTGCTAATTTTAAAGGCTTATATGCAAGTTATTGTCATAGAAAGTGTTTGGGGACCTGGGTCCTGCCCCAGGGGACATGGATCAATGCAAAATAAAGTTTTAAAAACGGCCGTTTTTTCTGGAGCAGTGATTTTAATAATGCTTAAAGTGAAACAATAAAAGTGTAATATTCCTTTAAATTTCATACCTGGGGGGTGTCTATAGTATGCCTGTAAAGGGTGCATGTTTCCCGTGTTTAGAACAGTCTGACAGCAAAATGACATTTCAAAGGAAAAAAAGTAATTTAAACCTACTCGCGGCTATTAATGAATTGTCGGTTCGACAATACACATAAATGTTCATTGATAAAAATGGCATGGGATTTCCCCACAGGGGAACCCCCGAACCAAAATGTAAAAAAAAAAAAGGGTGTGGGGGTCCCTCTAAATTCCATACCAGGCCCTTCAGGTCTGGTATGGATATTAGGGGGAACCCTGCACCAAAATTTAAAAAAAAAATGGCGTGGGGGTCCCCCTCAAAATCCATACCAGACCCTTCAGGTCTGGTATGGATATTAAGGGGAACCCCGCACCAACATTTTAAAAAAAAATAGCGTGGGTTCCCCCCAAAAATCCATACCAGACCCTTATCCGAGCACGCAACCTGGCAGGCCGCAGGAAAAGAGGGGGGACAAGAGAGCGCCGTCCCTTCCTGAACCGTACCAGGCCACATGCCCTCAACATTGGGAGGGTGCATTGGGGTCCCCCCAAAGCACCTTGTCCCCATGTTGGCGGGGACAAGGGCCTCATCCCCACAACCCTTGCCCGGTGGTTGTGGGGGTCTGCGGGCAAGGGGCTTATCGGAATCTGGAAGCCCCCTTTAACAAGGGGACCCCCAGATCCCGCCCCCTGTGTGAAATGGTAAGGGGGTACAAAAGTACCCCTACCATTTCACAAAAAAAGTGTCAAAAATGTTAAAAATGACAAGAGACAGTTTTTGACAATTCCTTTATTTAAAGTCTTCTTCTTTTTCATCTTCTTTCTTTTATCTTCCTTCCTTCTGTAACGGGTGACCCCGCCCACCTCTGACGTCACAGGGAATGCCACAGGGAAGTCCCCGTCAAGTACCCCTGCATCAGAGGGGGCGTGGCCACCTAGTGATTTAAGAAGTGTCAGAAGATGAGAAGCGTCACACGGGAGCCTCCCATCATGGATGCGGAGCGGCCCGAGAATGAAGAAGGGAAGAAGATGCCGCGGAAGAAGATGTCAGACGAGAACACCGAAGAAAGAAGCAGAGGATCGGAGGAAGAACCAGAGGAAAAAACTGAAGGAAGATAGAAGATAGAAGTAAGATAATGGAAAAGAAGAAGACTTTAAATAAAGGTATTGTCAAAAACTGTCTCTTGTCATTTTTAACATTTTTGACACTTTTTTGTGAAATGGTAGGGGTACTTTTGTACCCCCTTACCATTTCACACAGGGGGGGCGGGATCTGGGTGTCCCCTTGTTAAAGGGGCTTCCAAAATCCGATTAACCCCACCGCCCGCAGACCCCCACAACCACCGTCCAGGGTTGTGGGGATGAGGCCCTTATCCTCATCAACATGGGGACAAGGTGTTTTGGGGGGCTACCCCAAAGCACCCTCCCAATGTTGAGGGCATGTGGCCTGGTACGGTTCAGGAGGGGGGCCTCTCTCTCGTCCCCCCTCTTTTCCTGCGGCCTGCCAGGTTGCGTGCTCAGATAAGGGTCTGGTATGGATTTTTGGGGGGACCCCACGCCGTTTTTTTTTTATTTTGGCACGGGGTTCCCCTTAACATCCATACCAGACCTGAAGGGTCTGGTATAGATTTTGAGGGGGCCCCCACACCATTTTTCTTTTAAATTTTGGCAGGGGTTCCCCTTAATATCCATACCAGACCTGAAAGGGCCTGGTATGGAATTTAGGGGGGCCCTCCCACACCATTTTTTTTTAATTTTGGTTCGGGGTTCCCCTGTGGGGAAATCCCATGCTGTTTTTATCAATGAACTTTTATGTGTATTGTCGGACCATCAATTCATTAATAGCCGCGAGTAGTTTAAATTACTTTTTTTCCTTTGAAATGTCATTTTGCTGTCAGACTGTTCTAAACACGGGAAACATGTGCCCCTTTACAGGCATACTATAGACACCCCCCAGGCATGAAATTTAAAGGGATATTACACTTGTATTGTTTCACTTTAAGCATTATTAAAATCACTGCTCCCGAAAAAACGGGCGTTTTTAAAACTTTTTTTTGCATTGATCCTTGTCCCCTGGGGCAGGACCCAGGTCCCCAAACACTTTTTATGACAATAACTTGCATATAAGCCTTTAAAATTAGCACTTTTGATTAGATTGAGCAACAGACTCCTTCAATCTGTGCAACCAGTCCACTGCAGCCTGCTCTGTAAGTTGCCCCAGCCACAGTCACACTCCTGCCTCCTCCATGTACAATACAGGATTAATAGGATTTCATTTTATGTGATGATGACCCTGGGGGACCACCACAGACTGGAACTTTGGAGAGGGGAGAACAGCAAACAGAGCCTGCTGGAGAGGAATTAGACCGGTGACACCCAGAATTGCTGCACAGTGGCACACACTGTGACCACCCGTACCCCTGCAGGGGGAAGTGGATCCGGTGAGTGCAAGCATAATAAGAGCACACTGTTGAGGCACAACCACCAAGCCAGCACCCGGACAAGAAATTTCCCTTGAATTTGTCTTCCAAAGAGGAAATATCCCTTGGAACCATCCAAAAATAATTTTTTTGAAACAAAGAGAAATTTTCTTTTCCAATAATACTGGTTTTATCACACAAATCACTTTATATATCAGCACAAGTCACTTTGATGTAAATATTATCACTTTTACAAGCACTATTTGCACTTTGTTAATTTATATATGTTATGCATTATAAGATTGCGGTTTTGTATTTTATTTGAAGAAAGTAGCACGGTATTCTGAATTGAATAATTTACATTCAAGCAACATAACGCATAGGCATTAGAATAGGATTCTACATTTATAAAAGGAAAACTTTTTGGCAAATCACTGCCAGAGACTTAAACACCTATACTCACGTATTTGGTTTTGAAATACATTTTGTTCAATAGCATTTTTTATCCTCAGCACACATTGGGGTTTTTTTTATTTTTTATATACTTTATGTTGGTTATTTTGGAATTTTTTGACACCCACACATAAACAAAGGAACCGTGTAAAGCATAACAGTGGGGTTCACCAACGTTAAAACATTTTTTATTTCAAAAATTTTTTTTATTTCAAAAAAAATTTTTTATTTCAAAAAAATTTTATTTTCAGAACGGCAGCACCATATCTACTCCTGCTTTCTATATACATTTTAATACATCCCACCCAGGTGGAATTGTATTTGTAGGGGCAGCAGCTCTATATCTCAGTAGTACTACACCCATTGCGTGGATTCACTTTACACACCTAACTAATTTTAATGCAAGAAAACATAATAGATAACCCAATTTTTTTATTAAGTACAAAAGACGATGTTACACTGAGTAAATAGATACCAAATAATCATGTTTTAAATTGTGCACACTCGTGGAATGGCAGCACACTACAGTACTTAAAAATCTCCATAGGTGACGCTTTAAAAGCTTTTGCAGGTTTCCAGTTTAGCGTTACAGAGGAGATCTAGTGCTAGAAATCTTGCTCTCCCTCTAACAATGGCAGCGATAGCTCAAATGTGTTTGAACATCGTTTACATAAGCGGGTGCGACCTACATATGCATTTGCTTCTGCGTGCGAGTATGAGGGGATGGGACGATTTAATTTTTTTTTTTTTTACTCTTTTCCTATAATTTTTTTCGATCACTTTTATTCCTATAAGGAATGTAAACATCTCTTGTAATAGGGATAGGGCATGACAGGTCCTCTTTACAGAGAGATCTGGGGTTTATAAGTCCTCACATCTCTCCTCTATGCTGGAAAGATTGAGATAAAAATATTTTTTTTTTATCTCCGGCTTTCAACCAAAAAATACATCCTACGGGTGGGAAGTGGTTAAATATAGAGTGGGATATAAACTGCTTTATTATTAATAGTTGAAGTAACTGATATATGCAGTTTATTTTTGTAAGTGCTACCAACTTTCAATAATTTGTTTACATACCATTACCATGCATCAGGGTTCAGTATATCGCATTTATGATGTGTTTTTATTTTGATGTTATTCACAGTATTGTTCATCTATATTTATAATTTCACATGTTTTTTATTGTACTGGACTAAGGAGGATTGCCTTTTAGTATTTATCACTAAGCTTGGTTATATTTCCACCAATATTGGTCTGACCGCCAAATAAATATTTATATTTTTAATTTTTTACTTTTATTTTTAAATCATTTTATTTTTGATTGTGGTTTGGCCTTCTTTTTTTACCACAAGATAGTGCTGTAAAGTATATGGGGCTTATCTAAAGTGATTTGGCCATTGTATTGTTGGTGCCTCTCAACCAATGGCAGTGATCCTCCTTGGTCGTTTCCCCTATTTATGAGCATAGTTCGGCTTGTGTGCATCCCCCTGAAGACATCACATGTGATGAAGCACATAGGGCGGAGCCATGCACACAGTCTACCATGCATGCTCAACCTACCGTTGGCCATCTTTGTTTCTGGAGGAAGACTCTCTGGCATTCTCTGTACATGATTTTATATTTGGATATGATGTAAGTGCATTTTTATTCAATAAATTCTTTGCGTTTGCGGTTTTACACTATGTGGATCATTTCTTCGTTACATGTATGCTACTGCACCCTCTGATCCCATTGGCTTGAGTTGGATTCCTGTAAAGTCAGTGTTAACTATGAGGTTGTGGTTTAACCATTTGATACTTTTTGGGCTTTTCTATGAAGATTATCCTCTTCCATGATGTCCGCTTCATTGTTTAAGGCTGGGTTCACACTGCAGCATGGAGTGGCTCACAGCAGGGGTCCCATGCGTCCATATTCACCATTTCAGGTCCGATTTGCAATAGTTCGCAATAGTGTGAACCCAGCCTTAATGAGCGTTCATTGACCACGCATATTAGGGGTCACAAGCATTCTGAGAAGCCTTGCATGAGAGTGGATGGTGTCACCTTGGCCATCTCTGAAGTTTCAACTTCCATCACAGGATGTGGAACTGATAACGTGACTTCTTATACCAGTCATCCTCATTTGGACACTTTATGGTCACTTTCCTTCCTTTTTTATGTATAAAGTCACACGTTGATTATGCTTTATTATAATTTTGTGATGGTAAGTATTGGCTTCTATAGGGTATTGATGACAGCTAATATTACATTTTCAGAAAGCATTTTTATTTATATAAGCGCTGCACTGTTTGGTTTGTAATTTATGTTAAATGCCTGGTAACAGGGTATAGTACCTAGTTGCTGTTTTTCTGATTAATCATTTCACTTAAAGTGCAGATTATTTGCTAAGTTTAAAGGGTTGATAGAACTTTAGAAGCTGAGAAAGCTTGTTTTACAAGGTATTTTACGTGTCTATCATCATCTTTGACTGAGCTTTCAATATTAGGGGAGTTCCAAGAGTTTGAGCAATGAATTACCCTGAATATGGACTGTAAAGTAGCAAACAAATTTCACACCGATATGGCAAATGTATTTTGGATCACCAGTGTAAAATTAATTCATATTAAAATATAACATTGCTGCCTATGCTGGCTTTAGTGAATCTGTAATCATATTGTTGAGCTAGCTGGCAAGGGTGTACCACCATATGCAGCTGTTCTCCATAATTCCAGTTGGAAAAGCCTTTTCCTTGCAAGCCACAAACAGACTGTGGTGGATTAAAATTTGATCTAGATAACTCAATGCATAAAAACTAAGGTCAAAGCTAATGTATAAAAGTCCTCTTTTTTCATCAATATCTTAAACTGATTTTGAATATTTTTTTTTTTCTTAAATAACAAACAGGTTTATACTTACCTGCTCTGTGGAATTGCACAGAGTGGCTACAAACTTCCTTTTTTCCTGGGTCCCTTGGTTTGGAGTTTCTGGCTTTTCCTCTTTTGTGAGTGCCCCCCTTGAAAGTTGGTTTCTATGGGGGACTCGTGCGAGCTTGCTTCCGAGCCTGGCTGTCTGTGTCTGTGTCCCATTTGATTGGCATATGACATAAATTAAAGCAAACTACAAGTAAAAAAAAAAGTGTTTTCTTAATTAACCTCTTATTAACCTTTAATTACCCCGAATAATCCCCAATGAACTCCTTGCTCCAAGGCCTGGATTAACCATTAAGCAAAGTAGGCATGTGCTTAGGATATTACAATTGCCACATATACTTACTTTGAGTACAGATCATTACCCCTGGTGGCTAGACTTGGTTCACACGCTATATATACATGTGGACTGTATGAAGGACATTCTGTGCAGGGTACACGGTCCACATATGTGGTTGACTGGTTGTCTATGATTTTGTCTCCGATATACCAATATTCCCATACACTGAACTTGTTATTATCAAATGTCTCTCATGGGTTCCACAGCCTGGCTGAAGGTCTATCAGCTGTTAGATACTTTGTTTGTAAAAGCATATTTGCATGGCAGGCTGGACCCAGCAGCCTTGCTAGAAGTTGTTTTGCGAGACAGGATAGAAAATTTGTTGCAGGCATGTATCGTGTATAGTCTGGCTAAACTAAAGAGGGCTGACTGGTACCTAATATTGGGTGGACTGGGTCTTTATTTGTCCCATGATTGTATCACGTGCATTATTCTGGTTTTACTTATTATTTTGGTTTTACTTAGGGCTGCATTGTTACATCCAGTGGGCCCTCAATAGGACCTAACCCTGTAAATCTGAGGGGGGAAAAGGGGTTTTAAACCTAGAAGCTGATTGGTTTCTATGCAGAAGTGAGCCTGATTTTGCACTCTTCAGCTTTAGTAAATAAACCCCAATGGGTCACAGTTCAGGGTCCAGTCTTTGGAACTGTAGTAAGCACTGTAGTAAGCATTCAGAGTGTAAAATAAATTTACTATTGCTGTGACGGTGTTCAAGTACAATGGCTGGATGCTTTGATATTACTATATGTCAGTGCAGCCAACTATTGTCTCTGATCACCACACAGCAGCTATCCCACGTAGATATTTGCATTCTTGGAACCACAGGAACTCTTTTTTTGTTCCTTTCTTCTTCCTCCTGTACTACCTAACCAGTGAACATAGCATTCCCGGGAGGAGCCACATACTAGTAGGCTAGGCTTGCTTGACTTATAAGAAGTGGGACTGCTATAGGCGACACTACACTAAGCTATATTTCCTGACCAGTCATACAAATGTGACCATTACAGTTTATTGGTTTTGCCAAAATTGGCTTATTTTCATGATACACAAGATAAAATTTGATCAAAGATTGTATGGCTCAGAGCAGTGGGAAACAAAGTCTTACTTTGGAAGTTTGCAGTCAGGGTGTCCAAGCTGAGGTGTCCTCCCACACACCAATAGACAAACGGTCATTGAGCAATAGAAGCATCCGGCAACTCCATAACATCAAGCGTATTTATTTTCAAGCCTTCACAGTGAATACAGTCAGCAGCAGACTAGTTTCGGCGATAAGCCTTGTTCACAGCACTGTTGTTCACTGCTGTGAACAAGGCTTATCACCGAAACTAGTCTGATGCTGACTGTACTCACTGTGAAGGCTTGAAAATAAATACGCTTGATGTTATGGAGTTGCTGGATGCTTCTTTTACACAAGATAAAATGTCGGTACATAATCAGTTCAAACATTCAAAAAGTCTGACATACAGTATGTAGTATTGCCATACTTGGGAGGAGTAGCAGAATGTGTTTCGATGAAGTTCTATGTATGCCCTTGCTCTGTGTGAAAAAAATCTTATGTTTAAATAATACATTTTCTTTTCTAAATTTTACCCAAAAATTTGGCAAAAATAACATTTTCAAAAAACTCACTATACCACTTTGAAAATACCCCAGGATATTTGGTTTTCAAAATGTGATACTTTTGAGGGTACTGTATTTCCACTGTCCCGGTGCTACAGGGTCTCCAAAAACATGATAGGTAGTCAGGAAATTAGATGTGTTATTTATGTCCCTAGAAAGCCTGAAGGCGTGCTTTGGATTGTGGGTCCCTTTATGTGGCTAGGCTGTGAAAAAGTCTCACACATATGGTACTGCCATACTTGGAAGTGTACAGGCTGTGCGCATTGGGCACATGAAAAGCTGTATGCAACATTCATTTTGCTCATCTAAACCATTTTGGCAGAAGAAAAGGCATAGCCACAGTGACCTTGCCCCCTCCCTTCTTCTTCAGTTCATGAAATACACAAGCTGTTAACTGATGCCAGGACCCTTTTATCAGCCCATTGATCAGATCACACAGACCCCTGCCATTAACCAATACACACTTCAGTCTAGAAACCCCAATACAAACATCAGACTCCACAAGCCCGAGTAACCAGAGTTTTAACAGATATCCAGTCATAAATAGCTCAGCCAGGGGAATGACCGATACACATTCCTGATAGACTGGTTATCAGCAAGGCTCTAAAATGTCAGTATATTGTAACTCATGAAATAATAATAGCACAGCCAGAATAAGGACACATTTACCTCCCTCGGTTAATTTGTAGCATTTCAAGTCCAAACACCCCTATAGTAGATGTTAAGGGGGAACCACTGGAAGCCTTAGCCTCCTAGGTAAAGTCGACATCTGAATCCTGCCATATTTTTATTAGTTGCAAAGAAAATTTCACGCTTTACAATAATATGCTCATTAGCAAACTGTAGGTAAGATATTAGTACCCACAAAAAAACTGAATCCGATGACATGTGATGACATCCCAGAAACTACCTCTTAGACCGGATGATTGGTCAGATCTTTGCTGATTCATTGGACTCTGCAAACCAGGACATTGTTAGGTATTCTTACCCTCAACTATAATATCTTTGTTTTTCTTGTAATATTTTATTTGCACCATTTTTACCTATTCATTATTAAACTATATTTTGAAAAGTGCTAAAACTGTATCTAATGCCCTAATGCAAACTAAAAGAATCCCTATCTCTTGAAAAGTGCTACTATAGTATAAATCTCTGAATATGCCTGTTTGTTTTGACAGTGTGTGTACAGATGTTTATGTTAAAATATTTTCCTGCTTTTTGATAAAATCAGGTAGTGGCAGTTTAAAGAGTTAATTGCTTTGTTAACTACATCCAGTGACAAGGGTAGGGGTCTGATACAGCGTTTGTCACAGGATGTAGCAGAATGTGCAGAATGTGCTTGAGGTGTAATTCAAAGCATACCTACGCTGTGTGTTAGAAATACCTTATTAATTGACACCTTTGGTTAAAGGAAAATATTTTAATTTTTTTCCCCTGAATTTTCCAAAAACATGAGGCAAAAAAATGACATTTTAAAAAACTCATTATGCCTCCCAGAAAATAACTGTAGATGTTTTCTTTTAAAAATTAGGTCATTTACTTGTCACTTCTGGTTTCTTAGATTATAGAGATTATTAGAGATGTTTCTGTCCTTGGTCATGTCTATGGTAAACCGCCAGACATGCTGGCTTCTGTCCCATACTTCCTGGTGGGACTAGAGAGCCTGGAAAGGTGGCGGGAGGCAGCAGGAGGGAGTCAGAGCCCCTTTTGTTGCATGGAAAAGTGGCTATTTAGCCACTCAGATTGCTTTTACTTTATTCGGCATATTCATCTGAAAACACAGCCATAGTCCTGGTATAACCACTGATACTCAAGGATGTACAGGTAGGTCTTTTGTGGGAAGTGGATAAAGAGACAGACATTTGTGCACCACCAACAGAGGACCCCATGGCAACCCGGCCAACATTAGTGTTAGGTTGCCAAGTTTTTTTTACCACCACCTTTAAGGGGTATTCTGCTCAGGAAAACTTACAGATACCCATATCTGGGGTATCTTAACAAAGTGCACTTAAGAACATTATTATTGAGTTAGTTGGGTCTAATCCAGTTTAATAGTGGTTAGTCTGGTTAAAACTTTAATTTAACACTGTTGTAATACAGTTAGGCCTTCCAGTTATAGGCCAGTGTTCAAGATTTCATATCATATCAAATCTTGTACTGTTATCTTCTTCAAGATGATACATTTACTTAACCTGCTAGCTTGGGTAGTCGGGGTTCAATTTGCTACATTGTTGTGACTCACTAATGCTTATGTTGTTCAGACATGCATGGTTCTCTACTTTTATCCGGGTGTATCAGTGGGGACCGAGCAGGTTGAAAAGTCGTGGCAGAACAGAGGACCTATCAACATCAGTGGCTCTTGCCGGGTAAGCGATGCAGTGGTACAACCCAGTGTTGAGAAAATACAGTGAAAAGAAAGCTTTATCTGTCTCAAGTAATGATATAAAATAATTTGGGTACGGTGTTGCATAACTGTGATTGTCATTCAATCTGTGACAGGGCTGAAAACTGAAATATGACCTGGACGGGGGGGCAGGAGGCGGAGCCTAGCGGAGCAGACATGCATTGTTAGAGCTCCACACCGCTGAGGAGAGAAGAGAAGGACAAAGCGGAGCCTGCAAGCTCAAAAGGTATCCATTTGAACCTTTTTGCCCCAGGGAACAAACTGTGAAAGTTTGGGCAGGAAATATGGTACTGGGAGGAAACCGTGGCAGAAATAAAAATCACCTCACAAAGAGCTCACAGGCACTCACTGCAGCTGAAGCAGCTCCAGTCACCTCACAAGATACAGCATCAGGGCGCTCTCACAGACAGAAAATGTCACAGCAAGACTCTCCATTTGAGTCAGATACAGAACAAATCCTCTCACAAACTTCTCCACAAGCCTCCTCAGTATCCCCAGTAATATTATTACAATTTGAAAAGATGCTTCATAAGGCTTTAAAACAAACCTCAGACCAAATAACAAAAAGCCTAACCAAAGAAATAAGAGAGCTGGGAAACCGCACCGCAACCTTAGAAATAAAAATGGATGAAATTGAAATTACAACCCAAGAAAATATAACAGAATTGGAACAATTAAAAAAAGAGAATTTAATACTTCAAACTAAGCTCGAAGATTACGAAAATAGAGCCAGACGTTCAAACTTGCGCATAAGGGGAATACCTGAAACTGTGACAGACCTGCAATCTACTATTACTGCTCTATTACAAGAACTAAAGCCAGATATCCCTATTGAACGTTTAGAACTGGACAGAGTACACAGAGCCCTCACAGCCAAAAAGAAAGATGGACCCCCACGTGATATAATCACAAAATTTCATTATTACAGAACGAAAGAACAAATACTAATTGCTGCAAGAGAAAAAAAGGAACTTAATTTTCAAGGACACAATTATCAAATTTTTGCTGACCTATCCCAACTTACTATTACTAAAAGACGATCCATGAAACCCCAACTAATGGAACTGCAACGCCACAACATTATGTATCAATGGGGCTTCCCCTTTTCAGTCAGATTTAACTACCAAGGTACAATTTACAGAAGCAGATCAGCAGATGAACTACAACAAACCCTTTTAAAATTAAATCTGACAGAACCCACAAGCAGCAACACTCCCACACGCAGAAGAATGGCGTCATCTTCACCTTCAGGCAGCACCCAGAAAATTTCAGACAAACAAAATGGGAATCATCATTCTCACAAAAGAGGCCGTTATGCCACATCATCCATGGACCAAGAAGATTCAATGGACTGACATCCTAATTCCTGATATCTCTTCATTTATTATACTAAGAGATGGTTCTCTATAAAAAAACTATATTTATAACTGAATGTAACTGCATTCTGATAGTCACACACTGTGTGGGATCATGTTACATTCCAGTTATATTTCTTATTACTTCTGATTCATATAGCCTTAGAATATATAAGTGAAATAAGGAAATTCTTGTTCAGTTATATATTATCAGGTAATAACAATAGATTTATTACTTTTTAGGACAAATATGTTCAATAATCCAGAAGTAATGGAAGCTTTTTCTTTCTTTTCTTAAAACAAATATATTATTACCTAACTAGTTCCTAGAATTATGTTTTTGTTTATTCTAATCTGAAGCAATACAACCTCAATTTTATGAGTTAACATATCTAAACAGGTACATATGAATAAAATATATAATTGTTTACTCTAAAAGGGTTAAAATCCCAAAATAATTCAAACTATCTTCATCAATACCAAAGTTATTAACAGTACCTTTCTAACTGAATTATTTAGCCTAGGGCAAGACTAACCATATACAACCACCCTGGAATAAATAATTTCAACAAAAACTATATTCTGCACTCCAATTAATGAAACATCATTTTGATGTCTTTTGACATAGCACTTCTCTCCTGTAAGCGGAAGATCCGTGTACCCCCATTAGCCCTCCTCATTCTCCCAACCATATTATGTGGGAGTGTGACGAAGGCACTTATTCCCCTGAGAGAGATATTTATTCTCTTTCACGGGTAAATTGTGATTACTTGCAAAAAATAATTTATACAATGTATCATCTAATCTCATATGTTTTTTGTTTACTCTTTACTCCAGAATTCACTGGTTTCTTTTCTATCTATTCATCTCTTCAGTCCACACAGGTTGATCTGTGCAGTCAGCTCTGCATAACAAAAAGTAAGTCAAAACTATTTGATCTATTGCCATGGCACCACTGAATATACTTTCCCTGAATGTTCAGGGAATAAATGTCCCTCAAAAAAGGACCAAAGCCTTCCGTACTTTCCATAACAAGAAGGCTCACATAGTATGCCTCCAAGAAACACACTTCACCAAAGATTCTACTCCAAAATATATTTCTCCTTTTTATCAACAAATTTACACGGCTTCTGCCTGTACCAAGCAAAGGGGAACTCTAATTGCATTTCACCGATCCACACCATTCACCTTATCATCAGAAATTAAAGACCCAGAAGGTAGATACCTGATACTCATGGGTTATATAATGGATACAGCAATCACGGTGATTTCCTACTACGCTCCTAACAAACAACCTACACCATTCCTCTCACATATATTACAAGTGATTAATACACACAAAATAGGAACAGTGATAATGTGTGGGGATTCAAACCAGATCCTCCTCCCATTTCTAGATAAATCACCTTTTACACCATCCAAAATAACCTCTAGATTACCTTTTTCTCAACTTCTTTCCAAATACAATCTGGTAGATTCATGGAGAGAAAGTAACCCAATGAAAAAGAAATTCACTTATTTCTCGCACCCTCATCAAACCTTCACCAGAATAGATCATATTTTTCTAACAATAGGAATGATACCAGAAATTATTGCATCAGATATAATTCCGATTCCGTGGTCTGACCATAATGCAGTATACACTACTATAGCCTCAGCCATACCAAAAGCGCATGACCCAACGTGGTACTTACCGGACATAATGCTCAAACACCCACTACATCAGATGGCCATTGAACAAGCTTTAAAGGAATACATATCAATTAATAATACAACAGACATCTCCCCAATAACACTGTGGGAAGCTCATAAGCCTGTCTTGCGTGGTACAATACAAAGACAAATGGCACTATTTAAACGGGAACGCAAAAATCTAGCAAAAAAACTAGAACTCAATTTTAATGCAGCCTACATATCATTTCAAGATAATCCATCTCAGAGTACAAAATCTCATCTGGAAAAATCTAGATTGGAATACGATCTATTTCTCACTGAGTCAGTTGATAAATCCCTCAAACGCTCCAAACACAATTTCTACATGAATACAAACAAACCAGGTACATATTTGGCTCGGGCATTAAATTTAACTAACAAATCTTTCAAACCAATACGTTTGAAATTATCAAAAAATGTTTACACTTGTAATCCAGTTAAAATAGTCCATAAATTTCACTCACATCTCGCAACTTTATACAAGACAAACAGTGAATTTAATCCTACAGAAGCTGAATCCTTCTTCTCAAAAATAACCTTACCTAAGTTATCTCAGAATCAAAAAAGCAGTTTGGATGAGCCTATAACTATAGATGAAGTTGCTAACGCCATAAAAGACCTAAAACTTAACAAAAGACCAGGCCCAGACGGCTACTCGGCTTTATACTATAAAACATTCTCAGAAATACTCTCTCCCATTCTCACTGAAACTTTTAACAAACTTCTAGATGGACATTCTTTTCGGCAAGAAACACTAATGGCAATTGTTTGTATGATCCCAAAACCCCTTTCTGATGATACTTCCTGTGTGAATTATCGGCCTATCTCTCTGTTAAACCTCGATATTAAATTATTAGCAAAAATAATAGCAAAACGCCTCAATAGCATTATAGGAAAATTAATACATAGAGATCAAGTAGGCTTCATGCCAAATAGACAGGCAGGCGATAATATACGCAGGGCAGTGTTATTGGCACATATTGCTAAAAAACGGAAAATCCCTTTATGTTTTCTATCTCTCGATATTAAGAGGGCATTTGACACAGTATCCTGGCAATATATGCAATATTCATTACAAAAATGGGGTTTTGGACCCCACTTTTTAACATGGATCAAAGCATTATATAATAAACCCAAAGCCTATATAAAATATGCTGGATACAAATCTGAAGCCTTTAATATCGAAAGAGGTACCCGACAGGGTTGCCCATTATCTCCCTTATTATTTGCCCTTATACTCGAACCCATGGCCCAATACATCAGAACAAACCAAACTATAACTGGCATTGAAGTAGGAGGTATTACACACAAATTATGTATATTTGCAGACGATATATTACTTTTTCTATCATCACCACAGGTCTCTGGTCCTAACTTAATACCAGCTCTTGATGGATTTGCAGCCCTATCCGGCCTTATGATTAATCCTAAGAAATGCCTAGTGCTTAATATTTCACTCACAAACATGGAATTGATCCCGGCTAGGGCTGCACTCCCATTCACATGGGCAGAAAAATCAATCCCATATCTTGGAATTCATTTAACAGCATCTCATTCTGACTTATTCTCAACCAATTATCCTCCTGTATTAAGACAGATCACAAATCTAATAAAACAATGGTCGCAACTTCCTTTATCCTGGATAGGGAAGATTAATGCAATCAAAATGACTATTCTACCCAAATTGCTTTATCTATTCAGAGTCCTCCCTATTCCAATTCCTTCCTATTTTTTGAGAATAGTACAAAAAAGAGCAACTTCGTTTATATGGGGCTCTTCTAAACCACGTATACCTATACACACACTACATCTTCCCAAAAATAAAGGAGGCCTGGGATACCCTAATTTTACTAACTACTACAGAGCAGCACATTTGGCCAGTCTGTCCAAATACCATGCAAAACAGGAAATCCCATTATGGGTATTTATAGAGGCTTCAGAAAATGACCCTCTATTAATATCAAATTTATTATGGCTTGATCCTAAAGACCGCTTTAAAATTCATAATCCCATAACTAAACACTTCTTATCTCTCTGGGATAAACTAAAAACCAAATATCAGTTACAATCTCCACACAATCCTCTCCTTTCTTTTATCAGAAATCCGGCCTTTTATCCGGCATGGATCTACCCAAATTCTTTTAAAGCTTGGACAACATCAGGCATTCAGACACTAAATGACTTCATAGCATCTAAATCATTCCTTTCATTCCCATCGCTTAGAGAAAAATATGATCTACCAAACTCTGAGATATTTAGATATCTCCAAATCAAAAATTTCTATACACCATTCCTAAAGGGGGATACACCATTATCCCAATTATCCATTTTTGAATCAATCTGTACAAAAGATCCATTTGCTAAAGGTACAATTTCATCACTTTATAATCAATTATATGGAGTAGCAAATCTTAATAGACCCTCTTACGTTCAGAGGTGGGAGGAGGACCTGGGACGAACTTTAGAAGACACGGACTGGTCTAACATATGGCTCACATCTAAGTCATCTTCACCCAACATCTTAGCACTGGAGACAAATTATAAAGTCCTAACTCGCTGGTACCTTGTACCCGCTAGAGTGGCAAAATATTCACCTAATACCTCAGCTCTTTGCTTTCGAGGATGCCCAGAAATAGGCACATATTTACACATATGGTGGACGTGCCCAGTAATCCAAACCTTCTGGAAGGAAGTCTTCGTGATTGCATCTAAAATATTTAAAAAAATAATACAACCAGATCCATATTTAACTTTACTTAATCTAAAACCGGAATGGTTAACACTCTCTCAATTCAAACTTATGATCCAACTAATAACGGCTGCAAAACAAACAGTGGCCAAGGCATGGAAATCTCCTACATTGGTACTAGCAGAAACAATTCACAGAATGAATAATACAATGTCCCATGCTAAGATGGTAGCCATCGATCAAAATCAAATTCCAAAATTTGAAAAACTTTGGCATCCTTGGATAAAACAACAGTTCCTGTCAAACTTCTATGACTCTGTCCTGTTGCCATGGTAACAGATTAAATGAGATACAGAGACACCCATTCTAAGGCTTCAAAGAGAACTAAAAAGAATAATAAACTGACGAGCGGGACAACCTTGTGGACCATACCTCTACCTTTCAACCCTTTTTCTTCTTTCTCTTTCCTTTTCTCCACCTTACGATTAAAGCTCATTATCAGAATTTATTTGACCTATATACACTCTACTTGTAAACAATATGTATAGTAGGTATAAATCATTTAAATACCTACAAAAGTAACTAAGGAAATGATATATATCTTTAATTTAGGTTTACGTGAACCCAATGTTTAATATTTGAAATTTCATGATATTTACCTATATAAACCCTACTGTAAAACATTGAGCTTACTTTATAGATCCTTGTAAACTTACTTTATGTATCTTTATAACATTGTATACTCAATAAACTTCTTTTGACAAGGAAATATGACCTGGACTATAAGGAGATGAAACAATGCAGTCTTCAAATGGTTAATAAAATGGTTTAGAGTAAATATTAACTTTGTGTGAATTTTGTTAACAAATATAGAATATCAATTAAATAATAATTATTATTTTTATTATCAATAAATCATCATATATCAAAGAAGGTATTTCCCTCATCATTTCTTCTCTTTTTCTTTCATTTCAATCAGTTGCTTGATTTTGAGCTTTACTCAATCTGTGAAATAAATAAAATGAAAATGTTTTTAATAATACTTAATATACATTGTAGTGGTGGGTCTAGCTTGCAGCTGACCTGCAAGAAAACTGAAAAAGTTTTATGTAATTACAAACTTTTATTTTTGGAAGCATGCCATGTAGGATATATTTCTAATTAAGCTAATCAAAATATGCGTTAATACAAGATCTATACACCAGCTGTAAATAATATTATCTTCCCTAAGGGTTCAACGTAATCTATATTTATCTATATGCAAAACTTTTACTTTAAGCACTTATTGAGTTCTATTGTCTTGTCAGTTAAGCAATGTAGAGGTTATGGTGGGCACCATTGTTGGGCTGTGCTTGGGGCATCAGTTGCCCTTAATGTTGCCCTGCTTAGTTTTTTTTTATCTTTTTTATTAACATAAAAATGCACAAACTTGAAAAAAAAAATCTAATTTTCATCTGAATTCTTGGCATGCTTTGTACCAGAAACATCATTTTAAACTGGACAAAGCATTAAATAAAATTTGTATTTATTAATTACAGTAACACTACTTATTTTAAAACAAAAACTAGTCAAAAAATATATGTATTTTTGTCTATGGACAGAATGGAAAATATATATTATTTTGCAAGACAATATTGCCAAAAGACTGCCTAGCTTTTCCCCCAAAAAATGTATTACTTTGTTATCTTGGGGACAATAGTGGAAATGAAAAAAATGCTCAAGTCCACAAGGGTAGAAGTGGTTAAAGTGGCACATGCATAGGTGAGCACCAACATAAATATTCCCATTAAAGTAGATAACCCAGAGAAATAAATTATGTTTAATATCATGTTTACATGACAGACCTGCATTTGAATGTCACACTCACTAAAATCTTAAAACAATCACATGGTTGGGAGAGTGTGACTTAATGGCCGAGAGAAAACGTGCATGATGAAGCTCCTGCTAAACCTTGGTGCACCCTACTGCTCTTTGCTCCAGGCTATGGGTCGCAACAGCATCTGCAACACCCGTAGCACTGGAAGGCAGCTCCCAGTGACTCCCAAGCCTTCTATTGGCATTTTTTCAATAGTGGTGGAGGTCATTCTAGTCCACTGCATGCAGACAATATGGTGACCGGGGAGACACACTTAAAATCTTCCTTTACACCAGCCCCTCTGCTCGGTGCTGACACAGACCAGTCCCAGCACAATGAGGGTTCCCCTGAATGCAGCCACATTTCAGAGGACCCCCACATGGACAAACTGTTCCACAAATATTTATTTCTGCTGCCAACCAAGGGGAGCTGGAACACATGTACCCCCACCTGGAGAGCTCTCACAAGCAATACATTGTAGAGGTCTGAGGCAGCCTGAAAGGTTTGCACCAGCAAATAGAGGAACTGAAGTCCACTTACACTGCAGTGGTCACAGCAATTAACAGCGTTCAGGACACTGTCACTACCTAACAGGCATATATCCAAGGCCTCTGGTTCCAGCTTGATGATCTGGAGGACAGCTAGAGATGCAACAACATCTGAATCCAATGGCTTCTGGAGGCAACATGCCCTAGATGACCTGAAACCGTCTGTGGTTGGCATTTGCAACACCCTACTTAGGAGTCTTGCATCTGACCACATGTACACCTCCTAGGGGAAATTGTCTATTTCTTGGCCCCAACTGAGAAAACTGAAATCTACTCTGAACTCCTTCCAACTGATTAACATCTGACACATCCTTCATCCTATTCAGAAAGATTACACATACTATTCCTCGGTCCATCAATCCTACAGCTAAATAAATCACCTTTAATGTCCTACCTAGAGATGTAAAATTTCTGGAAGTTTTGAATCCATGGGAGAAAGAACTTTTTTCCTCCCTGTTTTTTCTGGAGAAATTGGAAATTTGTAAAAACATTGAAAAAAAAATCAGTGTTGAGTAGTTTTACAAATTGAAAGTCACTGTGGACATGAAATGCAGTGTATTTGAAAGCATTATAGCCTATTCAGTAAATAAACTAAACCTGCTTTTAAAAATCATATATTTTTTTTTACAAATGGAATAACAAGGACTGTATATGTTAAAAAAATTTGGAGTACACATGAGAAAAGGTAACCACCCCCTTTCCTTCAATAATTTAAAAGTTTCCTGCCTACATGCATTTTTAGTTATTGACAATGCTGATCCAGAAGCATATATTGCTCTTGCAAGAGCTTGATGAATGTTCTCCTGATTTTCAGACATCATTTTATCTATAAATGAAGAGAATTTTTCAGAGGCAGTGGTTTTCAACACTTCTTTACTTGAAGATGTTGCTGGTAAAGAAACACTTTGTGTGGTACCACCCAGTATTCTGTGTAAATTATAAAACCACTGCCTCACAAAAGTAAACTCCTGCTTGGGGAGTGTCATATATTGAGATATGTAAAGGTACATTTAGATATCCCTATCCATGTACTGCATGTTTCAAAGCTGCAGCTGCAATGTATCAGTTTCCTATACCTACCTTTTCCTGTATACACCTTGAACAAATCCAGTTAATATAGCTGTAATCAAGAATAGATCGTACTGTCGCCCGCCCCCCCCCAGACACAGTTTGCTCCCAATTGAGGTGTCTGGGGGTGCTGGACAATACCCTCAACCTATTCCTAGCACTCAGAGCTGATTGTAAAAAAAAAAGAAACAATTACACTTGTTATCAATTGTTCTGTCATATGGATTGTTCATGTAAAGATTTATGCTATAACCCATGCATGACAGATATTTTTTACTTATATGTCCTATGTAAAGAAATTCAATAAAAATTGTTATAAAAAAAGAAACACTTTGTGTTGATCCAGAAGCAGCAGAACAAGTGTTTCTGAAATGAGAACGCTGGAGGGAAAAGCTACTTGCACGTTCGTTATGCTCCCCATCATTTAATTCCACAAAGTATTTTTTAATGTCTTTAGGGCACCTCTGGCATGCAGGGTTTGTCACCCTTGGAGCATTTAGAAAAAAATATTTTGTCTCATAATATTTGCAAATTGCATTTTACTCTCAGCAGGCACTTTGGAAATGTTTCCAAACTCTAGATGTTGGGCTCACTATTCTACTGAGAGGAGGACAAAAAAAGCTATTTACTGACCAGACTATAGGTAAACATTATGCTTTGGTGGTGGGGAACATTAATTGGAATCATTTAAAGTTTATAAAAATAAACTATTTTGTCTGACAAATTTACCCTCTTACCTGTCAATTAGTGCCTGAGAATACAGAATCTATCTACTGTATCCCAACTGTAGGAGGTACAAGATGGATCCCACAAGCAAACTAAACTGGGACTTTATCCCTGCAGTGCCCCCTAGTGACAGAAATGCATATTTCTCTTGTTTGAGAACAACTGCATTGAAAATTAAAGTGTTACTTAAATTGTATTCCAGGATTTGCTTGTCTTCAGCTGAGAGAACATGCAATAATGTAAGACATTACACAAAGTCTCAGAAATCTGTCATTAAGGTCATGTTATATAGCAGTGTTTCTTAACCTTTCTTTAGTCAAGGCACCCTGTAAAATTCTACACAATCACAAGGCACCCCATTCTAAAATATAAAAGATGAAACTAATAGTTTTACATAATGGAGCAACATCCACACATGTAGGACATTCAACATCAGAGGTGAGTTATTCTTCGAAAGCAAAAAACCTTTGCACACTGCTACTGACTAGTATTTCAATGTTTCTCTTCTCTCCAATGTTTTCTCTTTCTCCACCCACTGGCTTGTATACAATTTTTGGGCAATTTTTAGGCATTTTGCCAAGGCACCCCAGAAGAAACCTGAAGGCACCCCAGGTTGCCTGGACACCCTGGTTGAAAATAACATGTGTGAATACCATGTCATAGATATATTAGTTATCATTGTAAAAGAACATATTCCACACTTCTTTTTTTCCCCAATTTTTCCAGAAAAAAAAAACAGCTTTGAAAAAAATGTTTCAGTTTTTTTCCAGGACTTCCCATCTGTACCACCATCTCCTTGATTGAAACACAATTTCTGTCATTAGTTCCTGTCTCTGGTCCAATCATTTTACATTGTTTCTTTCACTCAAAGCACCATTTTATACGTGGAGACTTAAGATAGATAGATGGAGCAATTTTCTTTCCGGCAACTGTACAGGAAAGAAAATTGCTTGATCCCTCCATCAACATAGTCAGTGTTAATGGGGGAATCCCTCCTGGGGAGCAATTGTGTTCTCCTGGTGGGGGTGGGGGGGGGGTGGGGGAAGCCATCCTGGCTGGGAAAACACTCACACAATCAAACACAATTAAACTGCTCATACATGGTTTGAGATTTGAACCGTCTATTGCTGGCTTTAGTCCCGCATTACTCTCTAAAACAGTTGCGTGGGTAAAAGTCCGAAAGGCGGTTTCCAATTTTCTGATTGACCATGCCACAGACGATACTCCTCACTAGGGGGACTTTGATCTCAGAGGCCACCCATCTTCAGTGGGTGAGATTCTCGAGATATCCTCCTTATTTCAGGAGATTCACCAACTAGAGCATACTCATAAACGTACCAGAGACATGGCGACCTACAAAACCCTTCTTCACAAACAAACTGCTCTGCAAAAGCGATTATACCTAATGCTCATCACATGGGCTCTCTCCATTAATCTAGCAATGACTGTGGCTAGTCACTAGCATGCTCTATCAGAGCAAAACAGGGCCGCACTTACATTTTAAAAATCTCTACCCAGAAAGGGGATCTTTATTAAGCCTCCTCGGAAATAGCCAAGGTTTTCCAAGCTTAATATACCAAGCTATATAATCTTTCCCCTGGTTTTACGCCATTAACTATTCCCCCACCACAACTCCTAAACTACATTAATGCCACAGTGCTCCATACATTGTCCGAGGAAGCATGGTCAGATCTGACTTTTTTACAGCCCAGGAAGTCCAAGCCACTATTGCCTCTCTTCCCTCAGGAAAGAGCCCAGGACCTGATAGGTTCACTGATGTCTTCTAAAAACTAATTAAGGAAGCCACAGCCCCATTCTTACTTTGGTGTTCAACTCTCCTAGTAACCCTTTTACTAAAAAATATCAAGGATAGCACGTTATGTTAATTCCCAAATCTAGAAAAGATCCCACCCAATGTGCAAGGTCCCATCCCATCACATTAATCAGTGTGGATCGTAAGCTCTTTGCTAAACTACATTGTACCCCTACTCACTTACTAAAAAAAGTAAAAAAAACACGGTCAGTTTTTGACAATTCCTTTATTAAAAAAAACAAAACCAATGTCCTCTGAAGTAAATCCATCATAAATCATGATGAACGCTGCCACCGCCAACCCCCCCAAAAAAGAGGTCCGCACCTGACCAAAGGCTCCTGCTGTCTGTCAGCTTTACTGTCTGACAGTTCTTAAATAACTAAGGTGTGGGGCCACCCAATTATGTCACCGGGTGACTCCGCTCCCTTGTAACATCATCGGCCCATGTTGAGGGCATGTGGCCTGGTACGGTTCAGGAGAGGGGGCTCTCGCTTGAGCTGCATGCTTGTATAAGGGTCTGGTATGGATTTTGAGAGACTCCACAACATTTTTTTTTTAAATTTTGGTGTGGGGCTCCCCTTAAACACCATGCCAGACCTGAAGGGCCTGGTATGGTGAGGAGGGGGGACCCCATGTTGTTTTTCTTTATTTCTCATTGCTGACATTCTTTTGTTTACATTAAGCTGTCAGTGGGGAAACCTGCTGACAGCTGATGAGTCGTTGGTTGCTAGGGAGGCAGCAGCCAGCTTCCCAGCCCATTCCTTAACAACCAGCTATTAGTCACACAGAATTTGGATTGGTCTATAAATTTTTCAGATTCGGATCTTTCTGAAAATGTGGAATTCATTAGAAAACAAATAAACTAAAGGAAACAAAATTAATTTTAACAAAATTTGTTACTATTGTTATTCAGAAATACATCTGAATCTGCGTAGCGACTGAGCTCCAAGATGGTCACCTGATCCACGAGCTTCGCGCAGCCACCAGGGGAATCCACTTCCATCTAAGTCCACCACTGCCCTAACAGCCCCAGACACATCCCTCGGCCTCGTGAGAGCCCACACGGTGACCCGGCATAGGAAGGAACTGCAGTGGATGAACAAGTTGCTGGGATGCTTCCCTGCAATACCCAGAGAACAGAATGATGGTGGTGTCTGCTCCTCACAGCAGAGCAAACGGGCCAATAGGTTACGGCCTGCACAGAGGCAGCAGTGCACAAGCAGGAGGGAACAACAGCTCTTCTTCTAACAACTCCAGCCTGACCACCCGGAGCCCAGTAAAATCTAAAGCCCACAAGCTCTCTCCACCCAGAGAACCAGCAGTCTCAGAGATGGAGGTGAGTGGGCCCCAGATAGATCCTATGGCTGCCTTTCCCACTACAGGGCAGCCTGTATCAGACACAATACTGAAAGAAAATATGTTGTCACTCAGGGCATCCCTACATGCTGATCTGGTGTCAAGTATTAAAAAATGGCAGGTGGAGGTGCAAGTTTTGGGGAACAGAGTCGATCATGTGGAAGGCACTGTGGGGGATTACTCTGCATCCTTCAATACATTGGTAGAATCCCACATAATGAGGAAGTTACTGGGCTAAAAAAAACAAAATTGCTGACTTAGAATACAGGTCCAGGAGGAACAACATCAAAATCAGGGGTATCTCTGAGTCTGTGCCTCCCCAACAACTACAGCAATTTTTACAGAGCCTATTCTCCACCCTGTCACCCTCACTGTTGGCACACAATCTTAAGATTTGGCAGGGTCAATAGATTACCAAAACCATCCTTCCTGGCTGCAGAAGTGCCAAGAGATGTCCTATTAAGGGTACATTTCTACCATGTGAAAGAATTACTGATGACCTCATTCAGGAGAACTGAGCACCTACCAGACCTGTATGTGACAATTCAGCTACTGCCTGGTTTATCCAGACATACCCTCCAATGCCGCTGCAACCTTGAGACAATAACTAAAGCACTCAGAAACCATTGGATTCTGCATAAATGGAAATACCCTGCCACACTCTCCATCACCCACAATGGGGCACCAACCACGGTGTCAACACTAGAAGAAGGCCTAGCCACCCTATGCCAATGGGGCATACTTCCTGAATCTACATCAGCCCCTCCAAAACCACCGCTAGCTGTAGAACCAGAGTGGCAAGTGGTATCACACAAGTGAGGCCCCAAAAAGCACGGTGTTGGCTCCTAGTTTCTCCGCACATTATTCAAACCTTCATAACCCCCCAGGCTAGAGGAATGTTACACATACCTTTCTATTTTCCCCCACTACATTGGCCAGCAGATGCCCTTTTTATGGTTTGCCTATGTTCATTTTACTAGTGTTTGTCTTATTTTGTTTGTCTTTCCCCCTGTATGGTATATGTCACATTGTTAAATACACACTAATTGCTTCTGAGACTTTTCATTTTTTCAATTTCTTTTTTTATTAATTTTCTAAAACAGTTATACAAATACATACATATTGTTCTTATTATAAAACCAGGTATAGTCTTATATCTTTAATCTATGTTTACCATTAGGGATGAGCTTCGGGTTCGAGTCGAAATCATGTTCGACTCGAACATCGGCTGTTCGCCAGTTTGCCAAACTGCGAACAATTTGGGGTGTTCGTGGCAAATTCAAAAGCCGCGGAACACCCTTTAAAAGTTTATGGGAGAAATCAAAAGTGCTAATTTTAAAGGCTTATATGCAAGTTATTGTCATAAAAAGTATTTGGGGACCTGGGTCCTGCCCCAGGGGACACGTATCAATGCAAAAAAAGTTTTAAAAACGGCCATTTTTTCGGGAGCAGTGATTTTAATAATGTTTAAAGTGAAACAATAAAAGTGTAATATTCCTTTAAATTTCATACCTGGGGGGTGTCTATAGTATGCCTGTAAAGTGGCGCATGTTTCCTGTGTTTAGAACAGTCTAAGAGCAAAATGACATTTCTAAAGGAAAAAAAGTAATTTAAAACTACTCGCGGCTATAATGAATTGTCGGTCCCGGTGTTGTGCCGAGAAAGTTCTGCTCAGCGGATAAGGACCCCCCTGTACTGCGCAGGCGCTGCGCCTGCACAGTAGGATCTGGCAGAAATAGCCGAAGGTGAATAGGTGAAAATCAGCTGTACACAGCACCTGTAAGAGGGCCCCTCGCGGGCTCGCTTCACTCGCCACGCTTCGGGCACGGCCTCGCTTCGCTCAGCTCTTTTTTATTCCCCCTCTCGGTCCACTTGGATGGTGGGGAAGGAACCTGGACCCAGGGCGCAGGCGCTGTGTACAGCTGATTGTAGATTTTGAGCTTCAGCTATCTCCGGTGGCTCATAGTAGTTCGTACTGCGCAGGCGCTGCGCCTGCGCAGTACAGGGGGGGTCCTTATCCGCCGAGGGAACTTTCTCGGCAAGACACCGGCAATACACATAAAAGTCATTGAAAAAAACGGCATGGGATTCCCCCACAGGGGAACCCCCCAAAAATTTAAAAAACACGTGTGGGGGTCCCCCCCAAATTCCATACAAGGCCCTTCAGGTCTGGTATGGATATTAAGGGGAACCCCGCACCAAAATTTAAAAAAATGGCGTGGGGGTCGCCCTGTAACTGTTTTAGAAACTTGCGTATTAACCTTTAAAATTAGCACTTTTGATTTCTCCCATAGACTTTTAAAGGGTGTTTTGCGGCTTTCAAATTTGGCATGAACACTCCAAATTGTTCACTATTTGGCGAACGGGGAACAGCCAATGTTTGAGTCGAACTCATGTTCGACCTGAACATAAAGCCCATCCCTACCCAGAACAAATCCAAGAACAAACAAAACACTAAACATATCACTTCCATAAACTTAGAATTTAAATTACGAGAAAATTTAAGAAACTTGCTAACCCAGCAGTATGATAAAATTCTCCGCTGTCTAAAGGCATAATTTTGTGCAAACAGGGCAGGTAACTACCTGGCTAACAGAATAAAAATAGCCCAAGCTAAATCCAGAATTGCCAATTTAATTCATCCTATCCTGCACCACAAGATTATCAATTCAATTTATACAACCTATGGAATGACCCAAATACTCCCCAACCCTCTGGATAAAACATTAAAGATTTCCTATAGATACTGAACCCTTCCTCCCTCTCAGAGTCGTATCTACTTAAGCTAAATATCCCATTTACAACTGAAGAAATGAAACATACTATAACATCCCTCCCCAATGGAAAGTCTCCAGGCCCAGATGGCTTTCCAATGAATACTTGAAAACTTTTAGCAATATCCTATCCCCTAATTTACAAAAGGTCTATACAAAAGCAGTCCTCTCCTCCTCCTTTCCTAAGGAGGTGGTAACTGCTTATATTGTCACATTACCCAATCCCAGAAAGGATCCTACTACACCGGCTAATTTTTGGCCAATATCACTTCTGAACACCGACATCAAATGCAAAAATACTAGCCAAATATCTTACGAATATTATTCCATCTTTAGTGAAGAGCGACCAGATGAGATTCATAAGGGGCAAAAAGACCAACAGATTTACATGGCTCACTCCAGATAGGGCTGTGAACATAAATAAAATGATGTTGTGACTCTGTCACATACTAGAACAACCTTAGTTAGTCCATAGTGGTAATTAGTCCATGGATAAAAGAACAAATAGCTGTCCTTAGTGGCTGCCGGCTTGGAGAAGAGCTAGAAGAGACTTTGGGGTATCGAGGGAGACAAAAAGCAGGGCCCTCTAAGTGTAGCAGTAAAGCATTTTTATAATAAGAACATAGGAACTATGCCCTGTACACACGGTTGGATTTTCCGATGGAAAATGTGTGATAGGACCTTGTTGTCGGAAATTCCATCACACATTTTCCATCAGAATTTCCGACACACAAAGTTTGAGAGCTTGCTATAAAATTTTCCGACAACAAAATCCATTGTCAGAAATTCCAATCGTGTGTATACAAATCTGACGCACAAAGTGCCACGCATGCTCAGAATAAATTAAAAGACGAAAGCTATTGGCTACTGCCCCGTTTATAGTCCCGACGTATGTGTATTACATCACCGCGTTCAGAACGATCGGATTTTGCGACAACTTTGTGTGACCGTGTGTATGCAAGACAAGTTTGAGCAGAGGCGGCTCTAGACTTTGTGAGGCCTTAGGCAAAACTTAGACATGAGGCCCCACTAACACCCATAATGGGAAAAATAATATAGGTGATAAAAATTAACTGTATAAATGCACATATTAACAGCCTTAAATCCTACGAACTCACAGTTTCTATAATTTTCTCTGACCAATTATTCTTTATTCAAATGTCATTAAACATAGGATATCTCTCATATATACACACACACACACACACACTTACTCATTATCCTCGGTGCTGTCTCTTAAATGTGAAATAAATTTGTCAACAAAGTATAAAACAAAAAGAAAATCATTTTACAACATATTCTTGCACATAACCTGTTTAATGTAACAACAAGCATGCAACAAGTGATTTTTCTTTACAAAAATGTAAAACATAAAAACAGATAAATATGTAACTTTGTATATTTGCTCAGTAGTGCATGGAACATAAGGAGGTATAAAGTGCAATATTTTTCAAGTAACATAAAATAACTTAGCTTCTTGCACTCTCCAGAAAAACTTCAATTAAAAAAAAAAAAATTAAATTTGAACTTTAGTCAGAAAATGAAGTCCTGCTAGATCCCTTCAGGCCCCTTTTGCAGGTATAGCTATGAATTTTTTTTACAAATGAGTGTCTATACTGTTTAAAATTTAGTAGTAGACTGTCTCACCCCGCTTTGCACATGCTTAGTTGCTCTCTGTTTTTAGACACTGCCGAGTTTGTAGAGGCAAATCTGCCGACAGCCTTAAAGTCGAATTAAACTCTCCTATCCTTTACAGCCAAGGAAGCTGCTTCTGTTTGATCTGCAACTACCATGGTGCTGCACCAACAAATGCCTGTCAATTCTGAACAGGTGTTTGTTTAGGGTGCCTGCAGGAAAACAGCCTGGTGTAAGGGTGTCCTATTAGCATAGAGTTATGTCTGTGTCCTTTCTCAGGCCCTTACTGAAAGCCAACCAAAACAAAAAAACAAACCCTTTGTTTCAAAATACAACAATATTAATACAATACCACAATATATGTGCTAACTATAGTTGAGGCTCATACACAACCCTCCTGGGAGGTTTTAACAGTAGTAAACTTTGTTAATGTTTCAGTATCAGAACAGTATCATACGTTTAATTCAGGAAAAGTTGGAGTTTCAAAACATTCGCCTACATTTTGCAGTTGTAAATTCATCTATCACAGATGAATAATTTAATTTTGAAGCCAGATCACGTTCAATGGACAAAACTGCTAAGGCAAATAATCTCTCTTGGCTCATAGTTGATCTTAAGTATGTTTTTATTAATTTTAGTTTTGAAAAGCTCCTCTCAGCTGATGCAACAGTAACTCGAATTGTTAAGATGACTCTTAATGCAACATAGATGTTTGGATAAACGTCAGTTAAATTGTTATCAATGAGGTATTTCAAGGAACCGGACATATCCAATTTTGGAGGAACAGTACGCATACACATTCGTAGCTCTTCACACAATTCCAGACATCTTATGTCAGAATCAGAAGAATTGGGTAAAGTAAGTAGGGCTTCAAGTTCTTTGCAGTTTTGTAATAGGTCTTTTTCAGATTTCATGCATAAAGAGGAGATATCAAATAAAAATCCAAAATTGCTGACATAGCTTTTTAAACCTTCAAAGCGAGGCTCAGCACTAGCATGAATCTTGTCGGCAATAACATTAAAATATTCTGCTCTAAACCTGTCTACAGGGTTAACAACTGCTTCATCTGGACACTCATAATCAAACATTCTTTTGGTCCTGCGTATCCTGAACTGTCGAAATTCCCTTGGAATGTCCATTTCTTCAGCAATTTCTCTGGCAGTAACAATGGCAGAATTAAAGCCATTTTGTCGATATTCTTTCAGCCAGCACAGGAATGCCTCCAAATGTTTTACTGCAGTGTCCAGCTGCATACAAGACTTTTGCCACACCTTGCTGATAAGGTTGATTTTTACTAAAATCTCATACCATACAATCAATGACAGAACAAACTCGTATGACAAAATTTCTTCTTTTAGTGAATTACATTCACTACAGAAAGCAGGATCAGCATACTTCTGTGTCATCTCTTCCAGGCACTCAGCAATTTCTTTAAGTTGGTAACAGACAGCCTTTACACTCTCAACTCTGCACTCCCATCTGGTTTCTGACAATGGCTTGACAGTAATATTTACCTTCTCTTTTAAAATTGCCCATCTATTGGATGAGCCAGAAAATAATGTGTAAAGTCTTTGCAAAACCCCAAAAAATAATTTGGCTTTTGCACAAGATGCTGCTGCATCACCCAGAACCAAATTCCAACTATGACAACCACAGGGAGTAAAAAAAGCTAAAGGATTGATATTTAATATCCTAGTTTTTACACCACTTTTCTCCCCTCGCATGTTTGCTCCATTGTCATATCCTTGACCATGGCAATTTTTGATGTCCAAACCTGATTCCTCAATTTCCAGCAGTATGGTTTTAGTTAATTCTTCAGCTGTCGTTTTGTCAACTGGTAAAAATCCAATAAAATGCTCTTCAACATCTCCTGATTTTTCATCAACATGTCGTAATACCACAGTCATCTGTTCAACATGGCTCACATCCCTAGTGCAATCAATAATTATGGAATAATATTTTGCTTGAAGAATCTTTTCAATAGCTTTCTGTTTGACAAGTTTGGCCATCAATGAAATTAGTTCATTTTGTATGTTTTTTCCCAAGTAATGGTTGTGAATACGTTTCTCTTCAATTCGTTGCAAGTGTTGACGAAGAACAGGATCAAACCTTGCACAAAGCTTTATTAGATCAATAAAATTACCACTATTCTCTTCCTCTAAATTATCTCTGTGCCCTCGAAATGGTAAGTTATGGCATGACAAAAATTGAACAGTGGCTATAAGCCTTTCCAGAATTTCATGCCAACGTTGCTTTTCCAGGAGTATCTGCTTTTGCACCGACGCATCAATAGTTTTCCCACATCTAAATCTTTTCTCAGTTTCCATCCATGTGATGATGTTCTCTAAGTGGTCAGAACTGTTTTCATGAAGACCAAGTCGATTGCTCAGGTTCTTCCAGTCATTGCAGCCATCAGACACTAAAGCATTCCGTAGTGGTGAGAACAAACGACAGGCAAAACAGAAAACACAGTCCTTGCTTCTGGAATAAACTAACCAGCGCCTATCTTGTGTTTCCTTGTTGCTTAGAACCCTGGTGTAATGAAAGTTAGAAAAATGTCTTTTTCCATTGTCTAATGGGTAAGTTACCTTTTCTTCCCTTACTGGTCCTTTCTGAATAAAACATATTCTGTCTTTATCTTCCACTGGGAAAATCCATTCTCCAGGATCATAACTTAGAGGCTGATTTGAAGACTCTGGTTGCTCAGAACCTGAAACATGAGGTTTTTCTTGAATTCCTTCTTCTGTGCTACACAAAATGGTACACAATTCAGGGTCAGCAGAAGTGCTTGGCTGTGAATCATTTTCTCTTTCAGTCAAAACTGATTCCATTGTCTCATGTTCACGCTCAGGCACCTCTTCACTTGTACTTATCTTGCCTGTCTTCAAAAACTTATGCATAGAGCCACGTAATTCCTGTTTGCATTCCTCAAAAGCAATATTCTTTTTTCTTTTTTGGTGACCAGATTCAAATTTTCACCCTTTGTCACGTTCTCTTCCAATTTTATGCATATTTGTTTTAAAATTATGAAAAACTAAGGTAAATTCTGCTAATTTAGTAATTACACAGTGTGGTAACACACACAATTTTAGAACAAAATAAACAAAATGTTAAAAAGATAAATGCAGGAACGGAATTGAATTGATCAAAGTGGTCTCTCAATTGGTCAGACTGTTTTCATGCTAAATCACTTCCTTGCTGTTGTCACGCTCTTTATAAGAAAACAAATACACTGATTAACAAGTGTACTTGTATAATGAGTTTTTCAGTGTATATCTGACACAAAGCTAAGAGGCAGTCCAATCCAGTTAAGAGGTAGTCCAATCTGTGGGACAGTCAAACCCAGCTGAGGGACAGTCAAACGCAGCTGAGAGACAGTCAAACCCATCTATGGGAGTGTGACAGTTCAATCCAGCTATAGTACAAAGCAGTCCAAAGCAGATAAGGGACAGTCCCAGATAAAGGACAGTCCAACCCAGCTGAGGGACAGTCCAACCCAGCTGAGGGACAGACCAACACAGCTGAGGGACAGGCCAACCCAGCTGAGGAGCAGCGCAACCCAGCTAAGAGGCAGGGCAACCCAGCTAGCTAGAGGCAGCGCAACCCAGCTAAGGGACAACCCAAGCCACCTGAGGGACAGTCCAGCCCGCCTGAGGGACAGTCCAGCCCACCTGAGGGACAGTCCAATCCAGCTAAGAAACACAGTCACAGACCTCACATCCATGAAACAAGAGATGGTCAGAGACTATGTGGACAATGATACAGGAGATGGTCAGAGACTGTGTGTGTGGACAATGATACAGGAGATGGTCAGACTGTGTGCGGACAATGATACAGGCAATGGTCAGAGACTGTGCGGACAATGATACAGGAGATGGTTTTATTTTGGTAATGACAAGCAAACTCTTACCTGGCTGACACGGTAACAAACGTTGGAGCCACAGACAGGGTGCTGACAGACAATCACACCACAAAGATGCAGGAGATGGTCAGAGACTGTGCAGAAAATGATACAGGAGATGGTCAGACAATGATACAGGAGATGGTCAGACAATGATACAGGAGATGGTCAGAGACTGTGCAGACAATGATACAGGAGACGGTCAGAGACTGTGCAGACAATGATACAGGAGACGGTCAGAGACTGTGCAGACAATGATACAGGAGACGGTCAGAGACTGTGCAGACAATGATACAGGAGATGGTCAGAGACTGTGCAGACAATGATACAGGAGACAGTCAGAGACTGTGCAGACAATGATACAGGAGACGGTCAGAGACTGTGCAGACAATGATACAGGAGATGGTTAGAGACTGTGCAGACAATAATATAGGAGACGGTCAGAGACTATGCAGTCAATGATACAGGAGATGGCCAGAGACTGTGCAGACAATGATACAGGAGGACGGTCAGAGACCGTGCCGACAATGATACAGGAGACGGTCAGAGACTGTGCAGACAATGATACAGGAGACAGTCAGAGACTGTGTGCGGACAATGATACAGGAAATGGTCAGAGACCGTGTGCGAACAATGATACAGGAAATGGTCAGAGACTGCACAGACATGATAAAGGATGCTGAGGGGAAAACAACAGAATGAGCATAATTGTGAACTTATCAATGTAAGTAATGCTTCTTCATTATCAGCAGGTTTAGGGAGAGGGTAAATAACACTGCTGTATTAGTTAACTGTAATAGAGAAGGTGGTGAACCATTTTGGCTTTACTGTCTGGCAGAGTAACATGAATCACAAAAATGGGTACACAGAATTATACATTTTTTGGTAGATGAAAAATTTCACATATGTGTGTGAATAGCTGTTTGCCTGGCGTTCATTTAGAAAGCAGAACCGCAGCAAGAAAAATTAAAAAAAAAAACACATTAACAATAAAATAAGCCCTCCAGTTTAAACGACAGCCAGCTTCATTCAACGGCCTTCCTCAAAGCCCACACTGGAATGTATATGCCCTCAGCCTGTCATTCAAGCAAGGAGAAGCTGCACAATGATGATCCCATCCAGTGGCGGCTGGTGCTCAAAATTTTTGGAGGGGTGCAAAAAAAGAAAAAAAAAAACATCAATTGCAGCCTCACTGTGCCATCAAATGCAGCTACTGTGCCATCAAATGCCGCCACTGTGCCCCATCAAATGCAGCCTCACTGTTCCCCATCAAATGCAGCCTGTGCCCCATCAAATGCAGCCTGTGCCTTATCAAATGCAGCCTCACTGTGCCCAATCAAATGCAGCCTCACTGTGCCCATCAAATGCCACCACTGTGCCCCATCAAATGCAGCCTCACTGTGCCCATCAAATGCCACCACTATGCCCCATCAAATGCAGCCTCACTGTGCCCCATCAAATGCAGCCTCACCATGCCCCATCAAATGCCACCACTGTGCCCATTAAATGCCACCACTGTGCCCCATGAAATGCAGCCTCACTGTGCCCATCAAATGCCACCACTGTGTCCCATCAAATGCAGCCTCACTGTGCCCATCAAATGCCACCACTGTGTCCCATCAAATGCAGCCTCACTGTGCCCAAATGCCACCACTGTGCCCCATCAAATGCAGCCTCACTGTCCCCATCAAATGCCGCCACTGTGCCCAATCAAATGCAGCCTCACTGTGCCTCATCAAATGCAGCCTCACTGGGCCCAATCAAATGCAGCCTCACTGTGCCCAATCAAATGCAACCTCAATGTGCCCAATCAAATGCAGCCTCACTATGCCCCTCAAATGTTGCCAGGGGACAAATTACATGCAGCCAGCCTGGAGAGTCACCGGCCGCTTATGGTGGTGCCAGTCCCCCTGGCCAAGCATGCCCATAATATTTAGTGCATATATTAAGTGCATACTACATACAACTACATACTGCAAGCCGGCTGCCCGCCCGCCCGCCTGGGCTGTATTTGTGCAGGAGGCAACCGCGGGAGCTGGGACTTGGGATGATGGGTCAGGGGGGGACTTTTTTGTGCAGGGTGGCTTTTTTGCCGCCCCTGCAAAGTGCCGCCCTAGACACAGCACTGAGACAGGGTACAGACCATGAGACAGACAGGGCACTGGGGACAGACCGTGAGACAGACAGGGTACTGGGGACAGACCGTGAGACAGACAGGGTACTGGGGACAGACCGTAAGACAGACAGGGTACTGGGGACAGACCGTGAGACAGACAGGGTACTGGGGACAGACCGTAAGACAGACCGGGTGCTGGGGACAGACAGTGAGACAGACAGGATACTGGGGACAGACCGTGAGACAGATAGGGTGCTGGGGACAGACCGTAAGACAGACAGGGTGCTGGGGACAGACCGTGAGACAGACAGGGTACTGGGGACAGACCGTAAAACAGACAGGGTGCTGGGGACAGACCGTGAGACAGACAGGGTGCTGGGGACAGACCGTAAGACAGACAGGGTGCTGGGGACAGACCGTGAGACAGACAGCGTGCTGGGGACAGACCGTGAGACAGACAGGGTACTGGGGACAGACCATGAGACAGACAGGGTACTGGGGACAGACCGTGAGACAGACAGGGTACTGGGGACAGACCGTAAGACAGACCGGGTGCTGAGGACAGACCGTGAGACAGACAGGGTACTGGGGACAGACCGTGAGATAGACAGGGTGCTGGGGACACACAGGGTGCTGGGGACAGACAGGGTACTGGGGACAGACAGGGTACTGGGGATATGCAGGGTACTGGGGATAGACAGGGTACTGGGGAGTGGGGATAGACAGGGTAAAGACCATGACCATGAGACCATAGAAGACAGGGTAACATACAGACAGCATTTAGTAGAGATGTGAGTGTACAGTACACTATACCTGTTTCTCGGTCCCCTATCCTTTTAAAGGCAGCATGAGAAGCTGGACAGGTGATGTTTCTTTAAGCTCCCTGCAGGCTGCAGTGCAATCTGGGAGTTGCAGTCTCTGCACAGCACAGGCACCAGAGGGCCAAGTCTGTTGTCTGTGCTGTGAAAAACTACAACTCCCGCCGCCATGCACTAGGGGGGACAGGCTAAGAGGACGGTGCCGCGGCGGTGGAGCATGCTATTGGAGGATGCAGCCTGAGCTGACTGAGCCGAGAGCCGTCTGCGGAGGCTCAGAGTCATCAGCCCACACAGGCGGTGCCGGCATCAGTTGTGCAGCGCTCGGCTCGCTCACCCCACCGGCTAGCATGTTCACACGTTCACATCACGGGGGTTATTTCCTTGCACTCCTGAGTCCCCACACACTTACATCTTGTCAGGCAAATTAGGCAGCCGCGGCCCGTGAGGCCCTTGTGGGGGCAAGGCCTAAGGCAATCACCTAATTTGCCTAATTAAAAAGCCTGAGTTTGAGCCAACATCCGTCAGAAAAAATCCATGGAATGTCCGATCAATGTCCGACCGTGTGTATGGGGCACTACACTCACAAGAGGAAGATAAAAAAAACAGCATGTTGTATTTAAGGGATCATCCACTCTGCCTCAGGAGAGGTGCTTGTGCATCTAGGCTGTTGGAGCTGCCTCAGATCCGGCCACGCTGGTGGCTCCCATCGATTCCAGGGAACTCGATGGTGCTTGGACACTCGGAGGCACAGGTGTCATCACTACCAGGTACAGGGTCAGCGGGCATGGCACGCATTTGGATCATGTGTGCTCCTTCCTCAGGTTCTGCCGGGGGCCATCTTTGCATGGGTAAATATATATATGCTGGTGGATCTGTGGGCAGATATTATTGTGACTCAAAATATCACAATAACAATGCTATCCGCAAGGTAGATGGAAATCTATAATAATAATACACAGTAATGATCTTAGATAAGATTCAATACTTACAACAATCGACCTGAACAATAAAGATATACATATATATATTCAATACCATGAATAATTGATCTTCAATATACTGTAAACATACTGTAAACATCACCATAAGATATGTATGAATATCATATACAAATATAGGCAGTAGGGATGAGCCGAACAACCCCTTATTCGGTTCGCAGCAGAACATGTAAACAGGCAAAAAATTTGTACGAACACGCGAACACCGTTAAAGTCTGTGAGACACGAACATGAAAAGTCAAAAGTGCTAATTTTAAAGGCTTATGTGCAAGTTATTATCATAAAAAGTGTTTGGGGACCTGGGTCCTGCCCCAGGGGACATGTATCAATGCAAAAAAAGTTTTAAAACGGACATTGTTTGGGAGCAGTGATTTTAATAATGCTTAAAGTGAAAAAATAAAAGTGAAATATTCCTTTAAATTTCATACCTGGGGGGTGTCTGTAGTATGCCTGTAAAGTGGCGCATGTTTCCCGTGTTTAGAACAGTCTAAGAGCAAAATGACATTTCTAAAGGAAAAAAAGTCATTTAAAAGTACTTGCGGCTATAATGAATTGTCGGTCCCGGCAATACACATACTGTCCACTAATTGAAAAAAATGGCATGGGATTCCCCCTCAGTCCATTACCAGACCCTTCGGGTCTGTTAAAAATATTAAGGGGAACCCCGAATCAAAATTTTTTTTAAAAATGGCGTGGGGGTCCCCCCCAAAATCCATACCAGACCTCAAGGGTCTGGTATGGATTTTAAGGGGAACCCCGCGCCAAAATATTTTTAAAAAATGGCGTGGGGTCCCACCAAAAATCCATACCAGATCTTTTATCTGAGCACACAACCTGGCAGGCCACAGGGAAAGAGGGGGGATGAGAGAGCGCCCCCCTCCTGAACCATACCAGGCCATATGCCCTCAACATGAGGAGGGTGATTTGGGGTAGCGGCCCCCCCAAAGCACCTTGTCCCCATGTTGATGGGGACAAGGGCCTCATCCCCACAACCCTTGCCCGGTGGTTGTGGGGGTCTGCAGGTAGGGGGCTTATCGGAATCTGGAAGCCCCCTTTAACAAGGGGACCCCCAGATCCCGGCTCCCCCTGTATGAATTGGTAACGGGGTACAAATGTACCCCTACCATTTCACAAAAAATATGTAAAAATGTTAAAAATGACATGACATGGCTTGGGGACAAGTCCTTTAGTAAAAAATAAAAAAAAAGTGTCCCACCAAGTCCACTCATTCTTCTCTTGCTCTGATGGACCAAAAAAAAAAAAAGCAGCACTCTGCCACCGATCTGCCTCCATGGGAGGCACCCGCTGTAATGACCAGCCTCTCAGGTGACCGCTCTTTTATAACTGAGGGGCAGGGGCCACACGATGACATCACAGGGTGACCCCGCCCCCCTCTGACGAACGGGGTCACCCCTATGGCTTTCCTGTAGCGTCAGAGGGGGCGGGGTCACTCAGTTAAATTTTTGGCTCGATAAGTGTGGGTTTGAGATGGGGGTCTTCCTTCAATATAGACCAATGTTTTTGGAGGATCTGTTCCATCCTCCTAAAATGGGTGTGAAACTGAGTTATGAATTTCCATGGTTGTGAATTGTTCTCTGACTTCACCTCTCTGCCCCCTTTAACTTCTTTATGGAAATAAAGGGGCAGATTCATAAAGGGCAGACAGACTTCCGATGCAACCAGAAGAGTTCTTAATATTGTACACTATGCAGAGCAAACTCAAACACCTTCTACTGCTCTCCATTGATGTGATTGAGAAGGCGATAGAGTACATTAGCAATATATGTCATCAGTGTTATGTATGCGACTCTAGCCTTATACTCGCAAACGTCAGCGCATGTCTACACCTCTGGCCTTCTATCCAAACCATTTAATATTTCTAATGGAACTTGACAGGGATGTCCACTTTCCTTGACTATTTTCAATCTAATGTTTGAACTCCTAGCAGAAGCAATTCTGGTATATCCCTCAATCTCGGGTTTCAGATTCCACTCCACCCAGCATCTGGTTAACCTCTTTGCAGATGATGCAATCCCAATTATGACATACCCAACTAATTCACTCCCACATGCCCACCTAATCCTGTCACAATTTAGTACTATATCTTACTACAAGGTCAACTATACAAAATCTCTGATCTTAGATCTTGGCCTAAGCACGGCGACCGAATGAGATCTTATAAAATAATAATTGAAGCACTTCACTCAATGATCAGTAAACTATAAAATATAAAATATTATGTGCACCATTGTGCATCCCGCACATAAATACCCAAACCAATGTGTGATTGCATAGGAAAATACTAAAAAAGTATTCAAGTGTTTCAAAAACTCCAAACCATTTAAATAACCATTTAAATATCCATATCAAAATTAGAGTGATATTGCACATATATAAATAAATGAATAAATAAAATTATATACAGTGTACAAACAGGGACAATCGTCCATCAAAATATAAGTGTATAAATGGTGAATAGAATGAATAAGTAATAATTAAATAACGTTGTGGTTTAGCAAGGAGAGAGACGTTGAAAAAAACTCTTTTTAGTGGAAATTTTAAAGTAGTCCCAGTGGTTGTGGTTCTTTAATTGCTTAATTGGGGTGTTCGCTTGGCATTCCTGAGCGATAATGCCATTCACCTCCAGCTTCATAAGATAAAATTCTCAACATCGTTGGTTATATGTAAGGCAAATAGACAAGGAAAGCTTCATGATCTACATGTAGTACACCAGCAAAATACTATGTGATACACTCACGTGCGCCCCGTAGCAAGAAAACATATGGATATGCAAGTAGCAGTCAGCAGTGTGGATGAGAAAAAGGATCGCTGCAGTACACCGCCAAGTGATAGACTGCAGAGTGCGTCCTAGGCTCCTCCCATGTGTTGCGTCACCGTCACGTGACTTTCTCAAGGATACACTCGAGATACCATGGTCTCAGTTTATAAGCACAATGGCTTAACGGTAACCATGGCTACAGCGTTGTTCACTCGAGTCATCATCCTGCTTACTGCATGTAATCATATGTTTATTTTTGGATACATTTTATTATATATACAACAAGAGTAATTTAATGGTAACAAAGTACACTTATTCATAAAAACCGCTACATGGAGATAACGATAAGTTAAAACACACTGGGAATACCAAGCATTGTTATACACCCTCCAGTGGTAAAAACTAATATTGCACACTTAAAATTTACTTTGAAACGGACAAACATGCCCGTCCCCAGCAAACGCACACAGTGTTTAAACATATCAAGGGGCATTTGGTTAGCTCAACATACTTTATCAGGTACCCTAGTATAACCCCTTTACATAACACTACATAGCGTTCTCCACGGGGAAAACATAGAGTAGGATCAAATTCATTCATGTAGTGCTTATTCTGTATTCTCAGCCATAAATTCATATACATGGATGGGATATACCTTAATGTACAGTGCAACATTGGATTAACAATAAAAATATAAAAATATAAAATCTATAGAATGTATAAAATGTATATCTAGATTAAAAAATGCATATGTATATTATAGACACAGCTCAGAACTAACTAAAACACAAACCATTTTTTTGAATAAAAAGTTTAAAATTATTTATGAACATTATTTAATTATTAGATTTATGTTTAGAATTATTAAAAATCAGATATAAAACAATTAAGATCGAATTCAATATTCAAGCCATTTGGTTCAAGAGTACGCATCAGGAATATCCATTTTGATTCATTTTTACTAAGTTCCCTAATCCTATTTGAGCCCCTCCAGTGTGGTTTATATCTTTGGATTGCCCAGAACTTCAGGTCACTAGGATCTTTATTGTGGTACATAGCAAAATGTTTGGAGACACTATGCTTGGGGTAAGCCTTTTTGATATTTTGGATGTGTTCCCTTATTCGCTTCCACATAGGTCTTTTGGTTCTGCCTATATATTGAAGAGAGCAAGAGCATTGTAGAACATATACCACACCTTCAGTTCTACACGACACAAAGTCCTTGATCTCAAATTCTTTTCCAGTAATGGTTGATGTAAACTTCTGACACTTCACACCTTTTTGTTGGGTATTTCTGCAGGCATAACACCTCTTACAAGGAAAGAAACCTTTTCCCTGGAAAAAGGACAAATCAGTTACTTTTTTAGGAGGATCCGGTACATTTTTGGCTATTAAGTCCCTTAATGTTGGGACTCGCCTATATATAAATCTAGGTTTCTCTGGTAGAATATTACCCAGAGTTGTATCTGTTTTTAAAAGAGGCCAAGGTTTTTTGATAATTTGCTCCATTTTTTTTATGTTGGACACTAAAGTTCATGATTAGAGGTATATCATTATTGATTTCATTTTCCTTAACCTTATCTTGGATCAATATCTCTCTAGAGACCTGGTTGACTTCTATAATTTTATTATCGATAAATTCTTTGCTATAGCCTTTGTCTTCAAACCTTTTTCCCATCCATTGAGCTTGTTTGAGGTACTCATTATTGTCCAAACAATTTCTACGCAGGCGTATAAACTGTCCTTTCGGGATGTTGATTAGCTATGGCTCATAGTGACAGCTATCCACTGGTATATAGCTATTCCTCTCCACTGGCTTGAAGAACGTTTTGGTACTGATAGAATTTTCCTTCAGCTCTATTACTAAATCTAAAAAATGAGCTTTTTCCTCACTGATTTGATAATCAAGTTTAATATTTTTCTGATTCAGATTCAGTTGTTGAAAGAAAAAACTAAGCTAGATTCATCCCCTCTCCAGATTATGACACAGTCATCAATTAATCTTTTATACAGTACCAACTCATCTGGGATGTTTGAAAAAATTGCCTCCTCCTCCCATTTGGCCATGAATACATTGGCTACACTCGGAGCATATTTGGCTCCCATTCCAATACCCGTTAGTTGTCTATAATAATTTTCTCTATACCAGAAGTAATTATGTTGTATTCCAAATGCCAGGCTCCTTAGAATGAATCTTTTTTGCTTGGAGATAAGGTGGCTATATTGGTCCATAGCCCACTTTGATGCTTCTATTGCATCACTATGCTCAATTATTGTATACAGTGACGCTACGTCAGCTGTTGCTATGATGTATTTCTCATCAGATTTCAACGTGAGGGTCTCCAATATTTGTAGCAGGTGTTTTGTATCTCTTAGATATGCTTTAGTTTGGGGTACTAAGGGTTGTAAAAATTTGTCAACATATTCCCCCAGCCTCGCATTGATCGATTGTATCCATTTATAATGGATCTCCCTGGTGGTTGCTCTGTATTCTTGTGAATTTTAGGTACCGTATAAATTACAGGAACTCTGCAGGTGTCAGGCACTAGGTAGTTAAATTCTTTTTTAGTTAAAATATTTTTGTCTATTCCTTTTCGGATTAGCTCAGATAATTCCCGTTTATATTCTTTAGTGGGGTTACTCCTGAGTTTGATGTACGTATTAATATCGCTTAATTGTCCCAATAGTTCCTGATGGTAATATTCTTTTGATAATATTACAATGGCACCCCCTTTGTCTGCTGGTCTTACTATAATATCCTTGTTTTGTTCCAGCTGTTTGATGCCTTGTTGAATGTGTCGGGGTTCTGAGATTCTTCTAAATTTCAATTGTTCAACATCTTTCATCACCATTTTGTTGAAGACTTCAATGTGTTCATTATTGGTTGTAGGTGGATTAAATAATGATTTGTTTCTTAAGTTGCTATGCTTGACTCTGAGATCTACAACAAAAATTTCCCTTTAAATGGAGTTCGCACCTTCTCCCCCCCCCCTTTTTTTTCCTCCTCCACCTTTTCGCTTTCTCTCTCTTCTTTCTTTTTCTGTTCTCCCTCTGTATTATATTAAAATACTTTTGGATACGCACAGATTCAGGCACACATAGTCGTATCTGACTTTTGTACATTTATAGACTGTATACTGTGATCTGAGGTTTTCTAGGCATACTGTAGATTCCTACTTTGTGGCCTATCTCAAATTCCCAGAGGCCTTACTGTTCACTTTTAACCAAATATTTTCACCATATTTAGCTATAATTAATGCTGTGCCACTCTGTGGGTTTTTTTTTTTTTTTTGGAAATGTAACTTGCAAGTGTCATACATTCTTTTGTTTACTGCTGCAAATCCTCTAAATAAAAAAAAATAAAAAAATTGAGTTTGCAAGAAATCCCATACTTGGGCATCACCTTAACAGCCACCATATCTTCATTAGCAGCGGCGAAACTGAATCCCCTCATAGCTAAGGTAAAGGAACAGTTACAACAAAACTAACAGCATGAACTATCTTGGGCAGGGAGGCTGGCAGCCTTCAAGATGACCATACTCCTTCAAATTCTCTACTTATTTCAAGCTCTAGCTATTTCCATACCAAATCCTTACTTCAAAACCCTGTCAAGCCTCTTCCGAACATTTTTCTGGAATAACAAGAGGGTAAGATGTCAACAATCTAACCTGATAAAGCATAGACCAATTGGTGGGGCAGGGGTGGTAGACATCTGCGACTATTTTTGGGTGGTCCATATGGATCAATTTAAGTTTTGGTTCAGAGACAAAGATATTCCACTTTTGACAGTGATAGAAATAGCACCGGCCCCCATTTATGGTCTACGAACCCTTCTAGAGTGTGACTTATGGAAACCTTGGGATATCTTCTTACTGACCGTGCCCACACAACTATCCATACTAGCGTGGAGACACCTGCACCAGCAATCGGACACCCAAATAGACACGCAGTCTACTGATTTCCCTCCTATTATCCCAACACTATCCATTAGATCCCTTTCACTACATGGCTTAAAGTCCATTAAAGATTATGATATGGTCTCCAAAGAGAGTATCACTTCACGTGTGCACGCATTGTCCACTTCCTGAACAAAACTCCTATCCCAAAACTCAAAATACACCCCACAGTGTGGAGTTTTTTACACTTCACAAAAACCAATAAATAGATGAATTTACTTTTTTTAATATATCCTCCAAAACAAACACATCTTTCAAAAGACCAACACAATGCTTAAATGGGAAAAAGACCTCCATTCCACAGTCTCTCCCCTCCAATCTCAAAAAGCCTTTTGTGCAATTCACCAAGCATCACACTGCACCATTCACTGGGAAATTACACTCAAAATCACACATCCCATAGGTTGGCTAAATTCTCAAATTCATCATCACTTATGGGAATGCCCCAGCTTAACAAGCTTTTGGAAACAATTTTTTAAACACATATCCTCTGTAACAGGCATACTAACACCCCCCAACCCAGGACTGGCACTTCTCAACCTTGGTATAGATTTATACCCCAGCTAGGCTAGGACTGTGGTTACACACATCCAGCTTGCAGCCCGCTCCACTATTCTTAAAAAGTGGAAATCTGATATCTCTCCCAATATTCCTGAGGTGACCTCTTTAGTCCAACAAAATGATACCTATGAACATATACTAGCTATGTACTGCCTCACTTGTGCAAAATTCAACAAACTATGGAAAATATGGGCAGGAAGGGGTACTAGTTCATTGTCGAATGGATAGGCCAGTTAGCCCAGAAACGACACCATATTTCACTATAACGTCTTACTGAGTGCTCTGCTATTGCCTCCACATTCAATTGCAAATTTCATATTGTTATAGATAATACTATGCATTACATACTCAAACTGTGTCTCCCTATCGTTATTCTGACATGTACCAATACCTAACAGTTTGTATCAATACTCAACAGTTTATACCAATGCCTAACAGTTTGTAAAAATACCTAACAGTTTTTTTTAACCCCTGTGTACCATGTTTGTGTACCCTTGTATATTCTTGTATACAGGTTTGCATACCTTTTCTAATATACCAATAAAAAAATTATTGATTCAAAAATACATCCGAATCTCAGAATAACCAAAAATAACCAAAAATTCATCCAAATTTAGATTCAGACCAAAAGAAATTGCATGTGTTTAGACCTGACCACATTCTAGCAACTCAGTGTGCAGGATGAGCACAAATCTACACCATCCTTTTAAACCACTTTCACTCAGAGACCCCATATTACATCAAAGAATGGGAGAAAGATTTAGACATTACATTTTTGGGTGCTGCCCTCAACAAGATTTATAATCTCATGTATAAATCCTGTATCTGTCCTGCAGCTGTCCAGGAGAATAATTACAGAATACTTACAGAATGGTATCGCTGTCACACAACACTTCACGAGACATCACAATTCAAGTTCTCCGAGCTGCTGGAGGTGTGGTTACCCACATGGATGCACATTTGATAGGTATGTACACATATGAATGATTTTTGGTTGTGCATTGTTCGAATTTACACAATTGTAAATTCTCACACTTTGTTGTCTCAGTTGATCACCCTTCTCACACTAATACCAGACCCTGTTTCTTCAGTTAAAAAAATACTACTATTCTTCTACTTAATTGTGGCCAGAAATGTAATTGCCAGGCACTGGAAGTCAATGAATGCCCCCACAATCACAGAATGGATTCCTGAACTCACTCGCATACAATGCCTAGAGGAGCACAACATCGTGATCATTTCTCCACATACATGACACCTGGTGTATCTGGATTTTCTTTTTGAACTTTCCTTGGTTCCAAACCATTGTCTCCCGACTGTGGATTCTCCATGTATTAAGTTTCAAGCTATGCCTACCCTCTTTTTCCTTCCCTTCTTTTCTTCTCTTTATCTTACTTCATTGATAGAATTATTCCCCAATTCAGTCAATCTCTCCCCTGCATCAAATATACATTTACAGGCATTCCTGTAAATAGCCATCTTCTGGGACAGATCACGTTCCAACACTTACATTAGCTGCTGGCTATCTCTCAAGATCCACAGACATCTCTGTGACATGCCTAACAGGAGACCCTGGACCCCAAGCCTTTTGATGTCTCCTCTTAGGGGACCTAGAGTATGATGGTATGTCAATTATACTCTAGCACTTTAATGAACTTAGGTTGTCCCCCACCTTTATGTTTTCCTGCTTTTTTTTATTTCATGTTAATGTGGAATGAATCCACTTATTGAATTTTTGTACTGGGGACATTACTTGGAAATACCAGGATGAAGCTTTATATTTTTCTATGTCTGTATTCTTTTTTTTTTTCTTTCCAAAAAAAGCTTTATTTAAGAGCAGTACAGAACAATTTATGAATACTTTTACACAAATAAACAGTTCCTGTATTAGCCAAGATTTATCCGACTGATTACACAAATAGGATATTCATAGCGACTATAAAAAGAGACTCGAGTAACAAGGAGAATAGTAAGTAGAAGCATTCGAACTAGCCAGCGGATCCGACACCCCTAAAGGGATCACACTATGTCAGGCACCAACCAGCTTGAGTGAAAGAGTGGTTGCTCCTCGGGGATCAGGACTGGTCCCTCATCTCAGGAATAATGACAGATTCCTGAGAAATTGGAGAGTCTGATAGGGAGAAAAATATGCTCTTCGGCCAGAGTCTCGTCTGATTTGAGATTTTGTACCATGAATTACCGCTTCCACCGATGAACTCCTGTGCTTATGATAAGTGTGTAGGCTCTTACTCGAATCAGGAGCATAAGGCGAAAGTAAACTAGTAAACTGACATTATAGAAAAATAACATTTGAATATAAAGGATAGAAGGAAGAAAAGGAAGAAAAAGGGTTCAAGAGACAGATGCCAGAAAGGGGCTGTAATAAGCTTATTTGTAATGTTTAAACTCCAGGAAAAAGGGATATGCCCATATGTCTAGCCCAGTGTTCCCAAGTAGCCTCAAAGGACTTTGTGGTGTCCATCATGGTACTGACCAGTTTTTCTTGGGACATGGTCCATGAAATCTTTCTTTTGGCAGCCTGGAGAGATACAGTGGGTTGCTTCCAGGCTCTAGCTATGGTGGTTTTTGCTCCTAGAAGCATAAATAATATCAACTTTCTAGCATGTTTTGGAATCTTAGGTATTTGAGCATTAAGCAGAGCTATGTGGGGAGATTTCATCACTGGAAAGCCTGTGACTTTTCAAATTAAATTAAACACTTTGTTCCAGAAACCTCTGAGTCTCGGACACTCCCACCAAATGTGAAGCATGGAACCCTGGGCTTGACAGTTTCTAAAATACAATGGTGAGGTGGAAGGAAACATAATTGCCAATCTGCAGGGAACAAGATACCATCTTATCAGTACCTTTAAGTTTGCTTCTACCAAAGAAATATTCAAAATACCTTTGAAGGCTCTTGTTCCTCTCTTGTGCCATTCCTCCAGGTCCCAGGTTTCTTGCATATCCTTCTCCCAAGCCTCCATATAAGAGAATTTGGTGGTGGATTCCAAGAGAGATGCGTATATGATAGATATTCCCCCCTTTTGATCTAACGCTTGGCCACACCATTGTTCATATTGTGTGAATTCCGGAGGGGTGGAATTATTTTTCTTTAAAGTAGAAAGGAAGTGAGAGATCTGTAAGAATCAAAATTTCTCTGATTCCGGGAGATCAAGTTTTTCAACACAGTGTTTCAGTGTGATCGGTCCAGAAAGGGAAAAATAGTGTCCAATATGGTACATCCCCTTGTCCAACCACCATTGAAAGGACTTGATGTCCATGCCCGGGCTGAAGCGAGGATTATGAAAAATGTGATTAAGTGGGCGAATGTCTGAGGTCAGGGCAGTGAGATGTTTCATGTTGTCCCATAATTGAAAGGAATGGGATAACGTTGGTGACATCACTGAGGGCCTAGATTTTGTGGGACACCACAGGAGGAAGTCTAGGGTGTGCATTGGTATTGCCTGTCTCTCTATATTTTTATTTTTTTTTTTAACATAAAAGTTTATTAAAGCATTAAACTTGTATACATACATATCTGTATGGGATAAATTTGAAAATGAGGTACAAAGTACAATACAATGAACAATCCAGTTGAGTACAATTATGTTGTCTTGGATATTAATAAAGATTTGCAAACATATATTGAAACCAAGTTATCAATTATGACACATGGTGATGTCAGAGACAGGATATTCAAGTGGTCATAATGTTATCATACATGTCCTGTCATTATTGTAGGCTTGTTAAATTAATATATGATCTACCATTTTTACCAATACCTACTTCAATTGTTATTAAGAGGGGATATGGAAAGAGTGAAAGGAGAAAAAGTACAGAAGACATTTGAGAGGGGTGGGATATATGAGAAGGAGAAGAAAAAACAAAAAAAGGGGGACAAAAAGAATAATAGGAGAAGTTACCTTAGGTTACATTGTTAGGGAGGACCTGTTGGTTTGATCCATAATATGAAGGATGAATCTACCATATTCAACACATTATATTGTTCCAAAGCTCTAGGGATATATCTGGGAGTTTGTAAATCAGCAAATCAGAAGAAAGGTATTCAGACCCTCTGTTTATCTCATTAGTTGTTCAAAGGCCTGTGAGTACTTGAAAACAAACCACGGAGACCAAGTTTTATGATATTTCTCGATAATTCCAGATGATTGTGCTGCTGTATCTTCCATCTCGCAGATGTATGCAACTTTATGAAGCCATTCTTTTAGTGTAGGAGTGTGTGTGTGGATTTCCAGTAAAGTGGAATAAGTGAGTTGGCTGCATTAATTAGATGTTTAGAGAGAGATGCTTTATATTTTTTAAATGAGTAATTTATTACATGTAGCAAGCAACATGCCGCATCTAATTTTAGTTTGGTCTCCGTGATCTGTTGAATAACTTTCCTAACCCCAACCCAGAAAGCTTGTATCATATCACATTGCCACCATACGTGTAGCAACGTACCTCTAGCCTTACTGCATCTCCAGCATAAATCGGTAGTCTGAGGGTACCATTTATGTAATTTATCAGGGGTGGCATACCAGTGAGTCAGGATCTTATAAGCCGTTTCCTGCATCCGTGTGCTTATCAAATCTTTATGGGATAGAATACAGGCTGCCTCCCATTGTTTGTCAGTGAACTGTGTATCCAGTTCCTTTGACCATCTCTCTCTGAACCTGTCCATGTCATTACTCTTCAAATTCTGTAGCAAAGCATAAGAAAAAGAAGTAGATTTTTCCACTAGTTCTCCCTGCATACATATTTGTTCGAATTCAGTAAGGCCTCTTGAAAAATTATTCTTGCAAATAGCGGAATTGACAAAACTGCGTACCTGGAAGTATGTCCACATAGGCATGTGAGGCGCTTTGTTATCTCTCCTGAATTGGGGGAGATCTTTTATTGTCTTGTTGGTGAAGCATTGCCATGCAAGAAGAGGCATTTTGGTGTCTGTTGTTGCCAGAAGGTGATTACCCATGCCCGGTGGAAAGTCTGGAGTATCTTTTAGAGGTGTGAGAGGGCTTAGTGGAGAAGAAAATTTAGACTGCTTTGCTAGGCTGTGAAAAATGTCTAGGGAAGTACCTATAAGTGGGTCTTCACTGTGTGTGGGTATTTCAATTTGGAAACCCAAGGTAGAAATTGAAGTGGGATAGAGCACACGTCATTTTCTATGGTGACCCAGTCTTTACTTTTTGAGTGGCAGTGCCAATCAATGATACGGGCAAGATGTGTGGCATAGTAATAACTTTTAAAATCAGGTATCCCCAATCCCCTCAAATTTTTGGGTCTAGTGAGGAGAGAGGCTTTAATACGGGGCGGTTTGTGAGCCCAAATAAATTTCATTTGCAGTGCGTGTAGTTTTTTGAAAAAATTGTGGGGAATTTTTATAGGTAGAGTGCGTAGTAGGTATAGAATTTTTGGCAAAACAGTCATCTTACATATGGTTGCTCTGCCGAACCATGAAAAATATGAAGTGTGCCAGTTTTGTAAATCTTTTTCAATAGTTTTAAGAATAGGTGGGAAATTATGTTCAAAAACTGAAGAGAGTTTAGGTGTCAGCCAGGTACCCAGATATTTTATTGCGGAATTCTCCCATTTAAAGAGGCTGTTACTCTGAGCTCTATTCAATTTGTCAGCCGACAACGTGATGTTTATAGCTTCAGACTTCGAAAAATTAATTTTAAGGTTGGAGATGTAGCCATATAGGGAAAACTCTTTCATTAATGAGGGGATAGATATGTGCAGGTCTGTCAAGAAAAATAAAAGATCATCTGCGTAAGCAGCAACTTTGAATTCTCTGTCTGTTAATTTGAAACCACTAATAGAGCTATTTAAAAGGATATGTCTAGTGAACGGCTCCAGTGATATGATGAAGAGCAGAGGAGACAATGGGCACCCCTGCCTAGTCCCATTTTTTATACTGACACTTTCTGATAATGTGCCGTTTATTTTGATTTTGGCTGAGGGATTTTGATACAGAGCTGAGATCCACATCAGCATATGTGGTCCCAGTCCTATGTGCTCACAGGTCTTCATCATATAGTCCCAAGCTACTCGATCAAAGGCCTTCTCCGCGTCGGTGGACAAGAGAAAGCCCTTGATCTTTCGCTGATGTGCTGCATATATCAGGTCTAAGGATTTCGTAACATTATCTTTAGCTTCCCTATTGGGGACAAAGCCCACCTGATCTGGTCCAATTACGTCATGTAGTAGGGGTTTCATCCTATTAGCGATAATCTTAGCTAGTAGCTTGGCATCAAGATTTAATAGTGAGATTGGACGATAACTGGCGCAATGTGTTGGGCCCTTGCCTGCTTTGGGAAGTACGGTTATGTGTGCCGCCAGGAAATCATGAGGGACGGTTCTCTGATTAGATAGTGAATTCAATGCGTTTGTTAAAGGGGAGGTCAGGATATCTGTAAATGTTTTATAATAAATGGCGCTAAAGCCATCTGGGCCTGGACTCTTTCCTGTTTTCAAATCTTTGATAGCGTTTTGAATTTCTGAAGCTTCTATTTGTTTCTCCAATTGTGCAATGTCCTCTGTAGCTAGAGGTGGGAGTTTAGATTCTTTTAGATAATTTTTAATAGCCAAATCCCTGTCTCTCAATATCAATATGTTGTTGGGTTTGTGTTGGGGTGGGAGGTTGTATAGTGCAGTATAAAATGCATGGAAATGTTGTGCAATTTTATCCGTTGCTCTGTCGATTTTGCCTGATTTATTTTGAATGCCTAAAATTGAGTGTTGGGATATTTGACCTCTTAAAGCCCGTGCTAGAATCTCCTAGATTTAGTTTCCAGAATGTCTTTGAGGGACTTTCTTGTTTCCAGTAATAATGCCGCTGATTGAGTTGTGAGTGATTGCTTATGCAGGGTCTCTAATTCACGTATTTTATTAGTCAATTTAACTATTTCTTTCTCTGTTTCTTTTTTCTTACATGTTCCCATTTGGATCAGCTCCCCTCTGATATAGCATTTGTGTGCCTGCCAGACCATTAAGGGTTCTGCTGCTGGGGTGATGTTATGTGTGAAGTACTCTGTTAATGATGACGTCAGTTTTGGTAGTAAGGATGGGTCTGTTAAAAGTGAAGAGTTTAATCTCCATGTGTTGGATTTCACAGTGGGTTCTGATATGTTCATTGTAATGGCTATTGGGGCATGGTCCGAGATGGTCTGTATGCCTATGTTCGCTTCACTTAGTGTGTCTAGGTCCCTTTGTGTGACAAATAAGAAGTCTATTCTCGCATGACGATTATGTGGGATCGAGTAAAAGGTATAGTCTCGGTCCTCTGGGTGTAAAAATCGCCCTGTGTCGACCAATGACAGAGAATGTATCAGATTTTTGATACATTTGAGAATTTTATACGTGAGATATGTTTTCCCTGATGAAGTGACTTCAGAGGGGTTGAGGGGGACGTTAAAGTCCCCTCCCAGGATCACGCGACCTGTATGAAAACTTGTCAACTCTGTGATCATTTTCTGGCAGAATGAGATTTGTCCTGAATTTGGGAAGTATACGTTAGCCAGAGTTATGGTAGTTCCATGACATGACCCTTTCAGGAAGATAAATCTTCCTTCTGGGTCCACTAATTTATCTGTTAATTCAAATTTTGCGTCTTTACTGATTAAAATTGAGCCCCTTTGGATTTGGAGGTATTATTTGTAGCATGATGTGCCTCTGTGAAGTAGTGGTCAGTTAATCTTGGTATATGGTTCGTCTTGAAATGTGTTTCCTGAAGGAAAACAAAATTGGGCCTACCTTTTTTCAATTCTCTGAGGAGAGAGGATCTCTTCTCAGGGATGTTCAAACCCCTCACGTTGTGTGAGATGATTGTAGGGTTGCGTCCCAGACCTGAGTAAGCCATGGTAGGTATTCAGAGGGAGATGCTCCAACACTCCCTTATGCCCTGCTTGATAGATAAGTGGTAAATACAAAAAAAAAATTAAAATAAATGAAATGAAATTAAATTAAATTAAATTAAATAAAATTAATTAAGTAATAAAAATAGACAGGGAAAAATTATATACAAATAAATGAGAAATATGTAAATAGCAGATATATAACTGTTATCTGAAGATTCTATCACTCTATACAGGTATATGTATGTAAAGGAGATATCAAAGTTAAAGATAGGAAGAAAAGTAAAGAGTTAGGGTAAAGTAAGAGTGGAGGGGATATAGGTACTTCTTCCTTTAACGAATGGCACATCCTGGAAGATCAAATTTAGTGTGGGCTGATGGGCACAGCCGTTGCCCACCGCACACACTACTGTTGGGTTGGGGAAGACACCCAGCGAGGGGGACCCCTTGAGAACAAATACCTATCCACAAGTAAAAGTAGGTGTCTAAACACTCTGTGGAAATAAGGTATTATTCAACAGTGGGTGAACCAAGCCTGGCCAGACTATGGCCTAAAACTCTCATTTAGTGTGCTGAAAGGTCTAATCTGCACTAACAAAACTAATTGAACAGTAATAAAAAAAATAATAATCAGTCGTCTATAGGCACCATTTTGCCACCTTGTCAAACAGTTAGGTTCCGCTATTTAAGGAATATTTATAATTATAGAATGATTGTCTATAACTATAGCTGAGTTCTTGGTTACTCTTGGGAAGTTGTGGAGTGAATATGAAGTCATCCGTTCTTCACCGATGCAATCTGAGTATGGGATGTAGCCTATGAGAAGCGTAATATGAAATGAACTTCGTTTCCCTAACTGCCTCTTGTCCAGAGGGGGGGAACACAGCAACCAAGAACTTCTTAAACGAAAAATGAAACCAAAATGGTCATAAAGAAAAATAGAAACCAGGCCAAAAATGTTGCTGATTTTCTTTAATATCCAGATGCATCTGGTAGATATATTTCAATAAGCAGATAGTCTACTCCTGAAGACCACATTGGTGTCCTGAAGTATGCTAAATTAACTGAGTTTGGTCATATTTATCCAAGATCCGTAAATATCAATGAAATGTGAGTATAACTCGACTCAAATTGGATCTGGTAGCATTAGAATATAAAGCATAAAAAAAAAACAAAAAAAACATAAACCCCAAAAATGAAACAAACCGTTTGTATGGAAGCCATCCGATAAAGACAGCAGGGCGCAGTTTCCTCAAACATTTCTATGCAGGAATGAAGCTGTTGCTGTTATTCCTGGTCCTCCATCATGTTTCCGACGGGATGCGAGCGACTGCGCGGTGTGCCATTTGACTGTGTCTCTTGACGAGAATGCTTCTGTTTTTTAGAATGTTGTTTCTCAGGTGTATTCAAAGGAGAGCGTAATGGACTCCGTTCCTGGGGTGGAATGATAAATTCCTGGTACCAGTCCGGGAGCTCAATTACTCCAAGTTGGAGTGCGTCACAGAAATCCGGGAGATCTTCTGGCGTGCGAAGCGTGTGCTGTCTGCCATCAAAAGTGACCAATAGTGCAAAGGGGAAGCGCCAAGTATATCTTATCTCTTTCTCCCTTAGTTTATCCAATAAAGGTCGCAGGGCCCTGCAGTTTTTCAAGGTGATCTGGGATAAGTCTTGAAATAGTTTAATGCATTCGCCGTTGAAAATGATTTGGTCATTTCTGCGAGCTTTAAACATTATTTCCTCCTTGAGTGCAAAGTTTTGCAGGCAGCAGATTATGTCTCTTGGGGGTGAAGTGTCTGGACCCCTGGCCCTCAGGGCTCTATGCGCCCGAATAAACTCAATTTCTGTGTCTTCTGGTTTCTCTAAGAGGCTGTTGAAGACTCTTTGTAAGACTGAGGGGATTTGATCAGCCAGGACAGATTCAGGGATACCGCGGACTCTTATATTATTACGTCTTCCCCTGTTGTCAAGATCTTCTAAATGCCTGTTCATGTCTATGAAATGGCGTGCATGAGAGGAGGTAACTTTATCCAGTCTATGGATTCTAGTGTCCCTCTGCTTCCCTGCTGTTTCCGCTGTGGCCATCTTTTCTTGTAATACCAGGAGGCTGGTTTTGAGATCTGTGATGGCAGCAGAAAACGAGGCCTTAATGTCAGCTGCAAAGCCTGACATGTCCTCATATGTAAGGGGGTGATCGGCTCGTGAGCTTCTCCTACTGTACTCCTCTGCTGCCAACTGAGAATCCTCACTGAACTCGTCGTCCGCATGGACCGGCGCCATCTTGCCTCCCTCCGTGTCTCTCAATGCCGTGGCCTGATTCCTGAATATGTCGGAGATATCTCTCCCAGCACTTGTAGCCATAGATCGCCGTGATCGGGTGTGATGAGGGTGCTTGTTTTGTCTGCTCATCCTCGGTGCAGAAAAGACGTGCTTGGGCCGAGTATCTGGCGGAGCTCTGAAGTTAGGCTGCCATCCTCGCTGCGCGCCAAGCCAAGCCCCGTCTCTCTATATTTAACCAATCGGGTTTCTCAAATCTAAAATACACCATCGAGAGTTGGGCTAGTCTAGCTGCTTGGTAATACCTGAAAAGATCAGGGAGACCCAATCTCCCCCTTGTTTTGGGGCTATAGAGAATGTTGCGGGCTATCCTGTGACCTTTTTTCCCCCAAATATATTTAATAATCTTCCCCTGGAACTCTTTGAGATGATTTTTCCTGATTGCAATCTGGAGTGATCTAAATAAATAGAGGAGCCTAGGGAGAAGGGTCATTTTGATAGAATGGACTTTACCCAGCCATGATATGTTGTAACGTGGCCAAGCTAGGAGATCAGATTCAAGTCTGCGGAACATGGGAGGAAAGTTGGCCCGGTACAGCTGTTCAAACTTGGGGGTAAGATTAATCCCAAGATAGCGAATTGTGGAGTCGCTCCATTTAAATTTAAATGAAGTTTTAAGTCGTTCTACTAATGAGGGTTGCAACGAAATGGTTAGTGCCTGGGATTTGTCCATATTGACCTGAAGGCCCAATATTGACCCAAAAGATTCAAGGAGCTTACATATGTTAGGAAGGGAGGTTGTTGGGGAGGTGACAAAGAGCAGGATGTCTTCTGCAAAAAGGGTGCACTTATGGATGTTTGGTCCACAACGAACACCCCTGATGTTTTGATTTGATCTAATCACAATGGCGAGGACTTCGATCACCAGAGCGAAGATCAGTGGGGAGAGGGGGTATCCCTGCCTGGTGCCCCTGGATATTTGAATGGGGTCCGAGTAGTATCCCTGCAGTTTAACCCTGGCTTTTGGGTCAGAGTATAGGGATTTTAGGATCCCCAGGAAGTTTTCCCCGAATCTCTATCGCCTCAGGACTGCAAAGAGGAAAGGCCATGAAAGGGAATCCAAGGCCTTCTAAAGGTCCAACGAAAGTAGGAGGCCTTCCTGACGGGGGCCTCTGTCCCATCCCGATTGCAGTAGTGAGACAATGTCTACCGCCCGTCTTACTTGATCTGGACCTTGCCTCCCTGGGATAAAACCAACTTGGTCCCTGTGAATATATTGATTGATGAACGAATTAATTCTGTTGGCCAGGATTTTGGTAAGTATTTTTAGGTCGTTGTTAATAAGGGATATGGGTCAGTAGTTTTCTACTAGTTCTGGATCCTTGTCTGGTTTGGGAATTACTGAAATGAATGCCATATTAACCACTTGCTGCCCGCCCTATTACCAAATGATGGCGGCAAAGTGGTTTGATATTCCTGACTGGACGTCATACGACGTGATCAGGATTATCGAGCCGCTGCATGCCCCCGGCATCGCAGCGATCGTTGTTGCGGGGTGTCAGTCTGACACCCTGCAACACCGATCTAGGTAAAGAGTCTCTGATGGAGACTCTTTACCACGTGATCAGCCGTGTCCAATCACGGCTGATCACAATGTAAATAGAAAGAGACGGTGATCGGCTTTTCCTCACTCGTGTCTGACAGACGCGAGTAGAGGAGAGCCGATCGGCTGCTCTCCTGACAGGGGGGTCTGTGCTGATTGTTTATCAGCACAGCCCCCCCTCGGATCCCGCCCAGGACCACCAGGGAAGCCGCCCAGGACCACCAGGGAAGCCATCCACACTGGACCACCAGGGAAATGCCACTATGTGCCCAGGCAGCTGCCAATCTGTGCCCAGGCAGCTGCCAATCAGTGCCCACTCCAATGCCTACCACTGCCAGTGCCACCAGGGATGCCCATCAGTGCCTCATATCAGTGCCACGTATCAGTGCCCATCAGTGCCATGTAGCAGTGCCCATCAGTGCCCATTAGTGCCCAGCAGTGCCGCCTATCAGTGCCCATCAGTGCCCAGCAGTGCCGCCTATCAGTGCTGCCTATCAGTGCCACCCTATCAGTGCCCAGCAGTGCCCAGCAGTGCTGCCTTTCAGTGCCCATCAGTGTCGCCTATCAGTGCCCATCAGTGTCGCCTATCAGTGCCCAGCAGTGCCAACCAGTGCAACCCAGTGCCACCCATAAGTGCCCATCAGTGCCCCCTATCAATGCCCATCAGTGCTGCATATCAGTGCCACCCATCAGTGCCACCTACCAGTGCCCATCAGTGCTGCATATCAGTGCCCATCATCAGTGCCCGTCAGTGCCCCCTCATTGGTGCCACCTCATTGGTGCCGCCGTATCAGTGCCTGTCAGTGCCGCCTTATCAGTGCCCATCAGTGAAAGAGAAAACTTACTTATTTACAAATTTTTTAACAGAAACAAAAGCAAAAGAAAGCTCTATTTGTGGGAACAAAATGATAAAAATTTAGTTTGGGTACAGTGATGGATGACCGCGCAATTGTCATTCAAACTGCGACAGCACTGAAAGCTGAAAATTGGTCTGGGCAGGAAGGTGTCTAAGTGCCCTGTATTGAAGTGGTTAAGTTGGGAATCCACTGGAACCCCATCCCGTTTGGAGTTAAAAAAATTAGTAATACATGGAGCTAGGGTGTCAGAAAAGGTTTTATAATATTGGTTGGAGAAGCCGTCTGGGCCAGGTGTTTAGCCCCCTTTTAATTTTTTGATCACTTCTAGTGTTTCTTCTGTAGAGAAAGGAGTCTCCATGATTTCTAAATGATCTTTACGAAGGGTAGGTATATTAAGGTCAGTTAGGAAGGAATCTATGGGAGATACTGTTATTGTGTTGCCTGATTGATATAATTTAGAGGAGAATGCCTGAAAGGCTTGTAAGGTTTTTTGGGGATTTAGGGTTGTAGATCCATCCTGTAATCTAATTTTTGGGAGTGTGAAGGCACTAAAATTGGGGGAAAGCTTTCTCGGTAGCATTGTACTCATCTTGTCTCTTTGAAGATAACATTTTGCGCTATTCCAACTCATGGATTTCTCGGCCTTAACTGTATGAGCTAAGTTTAAAGCTAGTCTGGCTGCATCTATCTGAGCTATTTGGACTTTTGAGGGGTTCCGTTTGTGTTGTTTGCATAAGGCCGAGAAATCCCTCTCTAGTTTCTCTATCTCCGCTGCTCTTTCTTTCTTACGTTGTGAGGTCATTTAAATGAGCTTTCCCCGGATTGTAACTTTATGAGCTGCCCACATGGTCTCAGCCGAGATTCCCTCCACATCATTCAGCAAAAAATAATCTTTCAACTCCTTCTCCATTTCATTAACTTTAATGGGGTCAGTAAGCAGATTTTCATTGAGTCTCCAGTGAGAAATGGGGCGGTTTGAGGAATCTACCCTGTAAAGAGATGACAACCATGGAATGATCTGAGAGGGCTGTGTCCTTGATATAGGCTTTGAGCACAGAGGGTATATGTATTGCTGAAATGAGAATGTGATCGATCCTGGAGTAGGATTGGTGGGGACTCGAAAAGTGTGTAAAATCTCTTTTTGTGGGGTTATGTTCCCTCCAGATGTTGGCTAGGCCTTGTTGGTAAACCAATTTCACTATCTTGGAACTATATTTCATGGGGCGGATGAGTTGTGAAGAGAGGTTTAGATTTGTCCAAGCTTTGATCGAACGCAACATTGGAGTCACCTCCAAATATCACTGTAGCTTCCAAAAGAGGGCCTAGGATTTGAAACAACGCTTGAAAAATTTTTGTCTGGCCCTTATTGGGAGAGTAATAGGATATAAAAGAGTACAAACAGTCATCTAACAAGCCCTTAACCAAGATAAACCTGTCCTCGGGGTCCTTGTGTATTAGTGTCAGGAAAGGTCTCCTCCGCTGGTGATATCGATCATTTGGCATGCAGTACTGAGGTCCACCAGCAGGTGTCTCCTGGCAGTTCGGCGCTGTCAGAAGAGCTCTTTCCTGCAAGTATTCTATCACCTTTGGGCCGCAGTACTGGCGTCCACCAGCAGAGGAATACTAGCAGTATGGAGCAGGTATTCCCCTCTGCAGACAGGTGTCACCTGACTTTAATTAGCAGAACTGTAGTATAAATACCCGGCAATTACACACTTATGTTGCCCTGGTATTGTTCCTTGAGCCCTGACCTGTATCCTGTTACGCTGATTGCTGAACCCTGAACTTGAAGCCTGATTCCTGGAACCTGTTGATCCTGTTTCCTGTCCGTTACCTGAACCCTGGACCCTGGACTCTGAGCCTTGTACCTTCCCAGCTACTGATTCCCTGTTTATGACCCCGGCCTGGCTTAACTACGATTCTGGTACTCCCTCTTGCTACGTATGCTGGTTGGTTTTATATCACTGATTGTTTGGTTGTTCACTCTGTATTGGTGGTGTGTTCACATATGCATTTTCCTTAATAAACGTACTTTCACCTATTTATGTCTGGTTCACTTTGTCGCAGTCACACAGTTCTGGTCACATCTGGTTTATGACAGAATACCATTCATGACCAGAAGTGGCTGCACAGGGGAACCATTTTGATTCAGTTGGTTGCAAACATGAATGCCGATGAGGTTATTTATTTTTCTCTGCTGGCATCTGAAAGTGGTGATTATTGCCGCCAGGCTTTGAAAGGATGGTCTAGTGATCAGTTGTTTGCCACTATACGTTTGGCTCACTCCCTGGTCGATCAGGGTTATATATTGTTTGAGGAGGTGCAGCCTTTGATCAAGCTATGTACTGAGCTGGCCCTGCCCTGTATTCCAGAGGGCCGTTATGATTTCACTCCTCCTTTTGATATGAATCAGGTTGTATCCCTAGTGTGGCTTTTTGAAGATGAACCAGACGATTTTTGTGAGCACTATTCAGCCTGTTCCTCACAGGTGATTGCGGAGTACATTGTGTCTGCTCAGTCTTTTGTTAGACAGGGAGATTTAAAAGCACAGTTTGTACAACCTATACTTTCAGCATGGTCTGACATGGTGCAATCAGCTCCAGCCAAACAAACCACCTCTGCCACCAAACACCAGCCTACCCAAATGTATGTTTCCCCATCACCCATGTCAACCACAGTTGCAGATCAGTATACGCTGCTCCCAACCCAATACCCATATCCGGTCTCTGCTCCCTGTACCTATCCTGCATTCAATCCACCTGCCGCTTCTCAGCTGCCTATAAACCCACAAGATCTTCCACCAGCTACTGTTACCTCTTCTCTACCATATCCCAATCCTCCTTTCCAGTCTGCTGCACCCCTCACCTACAGAGCTTCAGTGGCTAAGCCAAAGAAAAAATGAAAGTTTTTTCCAACCAAGACGATCCTGCCAGTAACCCAACCTGCCTCTGCACCAGCTAATCCAACCCAGTCTGACATCCCAGTGGCTGCCTTCCAGCCTGAAGTCTCGGTGCCTGCCTTCCAGCCTGAAGTCTCGGTGCCTGCCTTCCAGCCTGAAGTCTCGGTGCCTGCCTTCCAGCCTGATGTACCTGCCTTCCAGCCTGATGTGCCTACCTTCCAGTCAGATGTGTCCGCTTTCCAGCCTGATGTCTCGGTGCCTGCCTTCCAGCCTGATGTCTCTGTGCCTGCCTTCCAGCTTGATGTCTCCAATTTCCAGTCTGATGTCTTGGTGCCTGCCTTCCAGCCCAATGTCTCAGTGCCTGCCTGCCATCCCGATGTATCGGTGCCTGCCTTCCAGCCTGATGTATCGGTGCCTGCCTTCCAGCCTGATGTACCTGCCTTCCAGCCTGATGTGCCTACCTTCCAGTCAGATGTGTCCGCTTTCCAGCCTGGTGTCTCGGTGCCTGCCTTCCAGCCTGATGTCTCTGTGCCTGCCTTCCAGCTTGATGTCTCCACTTTCCAGTCTGATGTCTCGATGCCTGCCTTCCAGCCTGATGTACCTGCCTTCCAGTCTGATGTGCCTACCTTCCAGTCAGATGTGCCTGCCTTCCAGCCCGATGTCTCGGTGCCTGCCTTCCAGCCCAAAGTCTCGGTGCCTGCCTTCCAGCCCGTTGTCTCCACTTTCCAGTCTGATGTCTCGATGCCTGCCTTCCAGCCTGATGTACCTGCCTTCCAGCCTGACGTGCCTACCTTCCAGTCAGATGTGCCTGCCTTCCAGCCTGATGTATCGGTGCCTGCCTTCCAGCCCGATGTATCGGTGCCTGCCTTTCAGCCGGACGTCTCTGTGCCTGCCTTCCAGCTTGATGTCTCCACTTTCCAGTCTGATGTGCCCGCTTTCCAGTCTGATGTCTTGATGCCTGCTTTTCAGCCCAAAGTCCCAGTGCCTGCCTTCTAGTCTGATGTGTCCATTTTCCAGTCTGATGTCTTGATGCCTGCCTTCCAGCCCAAAGTCTCGGTGCCAGTGTTCCACCCAGAGGTGCCAGAGTTCCAGCCGGAGGTGCCAGTGTTCCAGCCGGAGGTGCCAGTGCCTGCTACCCAGCTTGAAGTGCCTGCTACCCAGCTTGAAGTGCCTGCTTCCCAGCTTGATGTGCCCGCTCTCCAGCCTGATGAGCCCGCTACCCAGCCTGAAGTGCCTGTGCCTGCTGCCCAGCTTGAAGTGCCTGCTGCCCAGCTTAAAGTACCTGCTGCTCCGCTTATTATGCCCATGCCTGTTGCCCAGCTTGATGCACCCACTGCCCAGCTTGATGCGCATGTTCCTGCTGCCCCGCTTGAAGTGCCTGCTGCCCAGCTTGATGTGCATGTTCCTGCTGTCCCGCTTGAAGTGCCTGCTGCCCAGCTTGAAGTGCCTGCTGCCCAGTTTGAAGTGCCCGTGCCTGCTGCCTAGCCGGGAGTGTTCCTGTCCGCTGCCCAGCCGGGAGTGTTCCTGTCCACTGCCCAGCCGGGAGTGTTCCTGTCTGCTGCCCAGCCGGGTGTGTTCCTGTCCGCTGCCCAGCTGGGAGTGTTCCTGTCCGCTGCCCAGCCTGGTGTGTTCCTGTCCGCTGCCCAGCCTGATGTGTCACTGCTTGCTGCCCAGCTTGAGGTGCCCGCTGCCCGGCCGGACACCATGGACTTTCCCCAGCAACGGCTAGTTGGAGCGTCCGGAGATCGCTCCTTCGAGGGGGGGTACTGTCAGGAAAGGTCTCCTCCGCTGGTGATATCGATTATTTGGCATGCAGTACTGAGGTCCACCAGCAGGTGTCTCCTGGCAGTTCGGATCTGTCAGAAGAGCTCTTTCCTGCAAGTATTCTATCACCTTTGGGCCGCAGTACTGGCGTCCACCAGAAGAGGAATACTAGCAGTATGGAGCAGGTATTCCCCTCTGCAGACAGGTGTCACCTGACTTTAATTAGCAGAACTGTAGTATAAATACCCGGCAATTGCACATTTATGTTGCCCTGGTATTGTTCCTTGAGCCCTGACCTGTATCCTGTTACGCTGATTGCTGAACCCTGAACTTGAAGCCTGATTCCTGGAACCTGTTGATCCTGTTTCCTGTCCGTTACCTGAACCCTGGACCCTGGACTCTGAGCCTTGTATCTGACCCGTCCCTCCTGTGATCCATCCATCCTCTCTTGTCCTGTTTATCTCCCTTCCCAGCTACTGATTCCCTGTTTATGACCCCGGCCTGGCTTAACTATGATTCTGGTACTCCCTCTTGCTACGTATGCTGGTTGGTTTTATATCACTGATTGTTTGGTTGTTCACTCTGTATTGGTGGTGTGTTCACATATGCATTTTCCTTAATAAACTTACTTTCATCTATTTATGTCTGGTTCACTTTGTCGCAGTCACATAGTTCTGGTCACATCTGGTTTATGACAATTAGTAGGGGTTTAAATTTACATGTTTTCGCAAAAAGAATTGCTACTCCTTTTGTTTTATCCTCAGCATTAGCTAAGAAGAATTGGGGATAATGGGCATGCAGAAATGAAGGTGTATATCACAAGGGGAAATGGGTCTCCTGGACCATAACTTCTGCCATTTTTTGGGATTGATAAGACTGAAATAGTTTTCGTATTTTTATAGCCGAATTGAGGTCCTGGACATTATGAGAGACTAGCCAAATGGCTGTTGGGGACACTGTTTCACTTGGCATGGTGGTGGAGGGAGAGGGGCATAGGAAGATGGAAATCACTTACTTCCTCCGAAGTACTTTGGAGTAGCGTTGATCGTGGGATGGAGCAGGACCTGGAATCTGGAACCTGGAGGAAAGGAGTGAAGCGACATCATCTGAAAACCGGCACAAGAGAAGAAAAGATTAGTAGAAAAGAAAAGAGAAAAATAGAGAAATAGTGCAAAATCGTCCAACAAGGACCTGCGACATTGGGAGGGAAGAGGGATCCTCCCAATTTCGCCGAACCAGATGCCATAGAGGCCCTCCAAAGGGGCCAACTGTCCATCACCCGAAAATGGTGCAACCATTGTCGTGAGATGGATGTAGGTGCATGACCGCTGCCCCAGCCAATGCCAACCCTGGTGGCAAAAACTAAAATACTTTAGATAACATTATGTTTAACCAAAATAAGATCTATAACGTTATTTATTATAAGAATCAAAGCCATCTGGCTTTCGTTGTTTACATTAATCGAAAGGGATCGGGGAGGAGAGGAGAGGGAAAAGGAAATGGGTGGGAGGGAAGGGGGAGGATTGGGGGAAGGGAAGGGAAGGGAAAATGGAAAAGAGGGGGGGGAGAGGTAATGTTCAGGTGCTCTGAGTAGTGGAGATCCTGTAATCCTGGGGTGGTGAAGGTCATCTTCTAGGGAACCGGAGGTGTGTCCGAGCTGAAATCCAATAACGTTTTTGGAGATTGCTTCTCAGGAAAGTTCCTTGTGCACCTGTGTTTCTTCTGATTCAAGGGCTAATGTTGTGTATATTGGTAGGGGTATGGAATCCAAAGATAAACAAATGAGAACACGTTGGATTGGCGGGGGAAGGGGAGCAGGACAGGAATCAGAGTCAGAGAGGAGAACCCGTAGGAGTTCGCCCTGCAGGATTAGATCCTGAGCTATAAATGTCTTTGGGGTTTGCGTAGCAAACAAGTCATTCACAAGGTTGAAATTTATCATAGCTCCTTAGTATGCTAAACCAGAGTACCTAAGCATTATAGTTATAGTTACAAATGTGTCTCATTGTCATAAAGCTACTGCTTCTGGTCAGCTGTGAAGCAATAAAGGAGTTATTTACTACAGCTCATAGTATCAGTAGAGAGACAGCCTTCTCCTGGAATTTTATGCAATGAAAGCTTTCCAAAAGGAGATTATATGATGAGATCTATTAGGTTAAAAATACGGTCTACATAATGGTGTTTAGTTTAGCATAGGTCATGTTTTTGCTTTTAACATCCATTAGGCCCTCTCTTCCTGGATGCCACAACCAACTCCTCTTCTCTTACTTCTTTATCCCCCTTATTCTCTTCCCATCTCTTCTCCTTGACATCATCACCGGCTGGACCATCATGCTAGAGTAACCAGCAGGATTGCCAGTTCCAATGATGATAAGTCACTTTTGTGACTTATACCTGCCTACAATTTTTTCATACGTGTACTTATTTGTTTTGAACCTCATGCCTCCCATAAGCTGTTGTTTTCAGAAGTTTTCTAAACTCTTATGCCCCGTACACATGGTCACACATTCCGACAACAAAATCCAAAACTTGGATACAAATACAAACTTGTCTTGCATACACATGGTCACACAAATCTTGTCAGAAATTCCAAACGTCAAGAACGTACAACATGTACGACGAGCTGAGAAAAATTAAGTTTAATAGCCAGTGTGGCTCTTCTGCTTGATTCCGAACATGCGTGGAACTTTGTGCGTCAGAATTGTGTACACAAGATCAGAATTTATGACAACAGATTTTGTTGTCGGAAAATTTGAGATCCAGATCTCATAGTTACATAGTTACGTAGTTACATAGTAGGTGAGGTTGAAAAAAGACACAAGTCCATCAAGTCCAACCCATGTGTGTGATTATGTGTCAGTATTACATTATATATCCCTGTATGTTGCGGTCATTCAGGTGCTTATCTATTAGTTTCTTGAAGCTATCAATGCTCCTAGCTGAGACCACTGCCTGTGGAAGGGAATTCCACATCCTTGCCGCTCTTACAGTAAAGAACCCTCTACGTAGTTTAAGGTTAAACCTCTTTTCTTCTAATTTTAATGAGTGGCCACGAGTCTTGGTAAACTCTCTTCTGCGAAAATTTTTTATCCCTATTGTGGGGTCACCAGTACGGTATTTGTATATTGAAATCATATCCCCTCTCAAGCGTCTCTTCTCCGGAGAGAATAAGTTCAGTGCTCGCAACCTTTCCTCATAACTAAGATCCTCCAGACCCTTTATTAGCTTTGTTGCCCTTCTTTATACTCGCTCCATTTCCAGTACATCCTTCCTGAGGACTGGTGCCCAGAACTGGACAGCATACTCCAGGTGCGACCGGACCAGAGCCTTGTAGAGTGGGAGAATTATCATTTTATCTCTGGAGTTGATCCCCTTTTTAATGCATGCCAATATTCTGTTTGCTTTGTTAGCAGCAGCTTGGCATTGCATGCCATTGCTGAGCCTATCATCTACTAGGACCCCCAGGTCCTTTTCCATCCTAGATTCCCCCAGAGGTTCTCCCCCCAGTGTATAGATTGCATTCATATTTTTGCCACCCAAATGCATTATTTTACATTTTTCTACATTGAACCTCATTTGCCATGTAGTCGCCCACCCCATTAATTTGTTCAGGTCTTTTTGCAAGGTTTCCACATCCTGCAGATAAGTTATTGCCCTGCTTAGCTTAGTATTGTCTGCAAATACAGGGATTGAACTGTTTATCCCATCCTCCAGATCGTTTATGAACAAATTAAATAGGATTGGTCCTAGCACAGAACCCTGGGGAACCCCACTACCCACCCCTGACCATTCTGAGTACTCCCCATTTATCACCACCCTCTGAACTCTCCCTTGTAGCCAGTTTTCAATCCATGTACTCACCCTGTGGTCCATGCCAACGGACCTTATTTTGTACAGTAAACGTTTATGGGGAACTGTGTCAAATGCTTTTGCAAAATCCAGATACACCACGTTTACGGGCCTTCCTTTATCTAGATGGCAACTCACCTCCTCATAGAAGGTTAATAGATTGGTTTGGCAAGAATGATTCTTCATGAATCCATGCTGATTACTGCTAATTAGGGATGAGCCAAACACCCCCCGGTTCGGTTCGCACCAGAACCTGCGAACGGAACGAAAATTCACACGAACGTTAGAACCCCATTGACGTCTATGGGACTCGAACGTTCGAAATCAAAAGTGCTCATTTTAAAGGCTAATTTTCATGGTATTGTCCTAAAAAGGGTTTGGGGACCCGGGTCCTACCCCAGGGAACTTGTATCGATGCAAAAAAAACTTTTAAAAACGGCCGTTTTTTCGAGAGCAGTGATTTTAATGATGCTTAAAGTAAAAAAAAAAAAAAGTGAAATATTGCTTTAAATATCGTACCTGGGGTGTGTCTATAGTATGCCTGTAAAGTGGTGCGTGTTTCCCGTGTTTAGAACAGTCCCTGCACAAAATGTCATTTTTAAAGGAAAAAATCTCATTTAAAACTGCTTGCGGGTTTAATGTAATGTCGGGTCCTGGCAATATGGATGAAAATCAGTGAGACAAACAGCATGGGTATCCCCCAGACCATTACCAGGCCCTTTGGGTCTTGTATGGATATTAAGGGGAACCCCGCACCCAAATTAAAATAAGGAAAGGTGTAGGGCCACCAGGCCCTATATACTCTGAACAGCAGTATACAGGCGGTGCAAACAAGACAGGGACTGTAGGTTTGTTGTTAAGTAGAATCTGTTTGTAATTTTTAACGGGTACATTTTTAACGTGTTTAGCTCCAGCCAAAAAATCTTTTTTAAGCTTTTTGGAAAACATAGGGAAAGGTTATCACTCCTGTGACATTTGTTTTGCTGTCTTTCCTCACTTTTTGTCCCAATGACAAATGTTTTTTGAAAATTTGGGGTTTTTTGTGGAACAAGGATTGGAAAGCATCAGTGGAAAGGAGAAATGTTTTTCCCATATTAACACTTACAGGGAGAATTTCCCTTCCTAGGGGTAGATTTTCATCTCACTTCCTGTTGTCTCCTTCCGTTTGCAAGTAGGAGTCGTTTGTAAGTTAGATGTTTGAAAGTAGGGGCCTGCCCTATATACTCAGCAGAAATTTGGGCCACAAGACTGTAAGCCCTCACAGGGCCCTGCTGTGAAATATTAGATCAAGAATTGTAATTACATGCCCCTGTTGAACAGGGGCTGAAAAATTAGGCCTTAGGCACTGGTGCTGGTGCCACAACACTGCAACCCCTCACAGATACTCTAGTTGGAACGCAGAAATGAGCCCTGCTGCAAAGTATTGCATCAAAAATTGTAATTACATGCCCCTGTTAAACAGGGGCTGAAAAATTGGGCCTTAGGCACTGGTGGTGGCGATCAGAACCAAAAATGTTCTTACAAGCTATCAGCGTGATGATTGAGGAGGAAGAGGATAATTACTCAGGGATAGTCACTCAGCATCAGCATAGGCAGTCTTTGAAGGGATCTGAGATTTCAAAAAAAATTATTCGGTTACATCAGCATCAGGTGCTTGGTAGCTGGTGGTGATCCAAGACTGATTCATTTTTATGAAGGTCAGTCGATCGACCGAGTCGGTGGACAGACGCACCCTGTGATCGGTTACAAAGCCTCCAGCAGCACTGAATGTGCGTTCCGAAAGAACGCTGGATGCAGGACAGGCCAGTAGCTCAATTGCATACTGTGCAAGCTCTGGCCAGTGATCCATCCTCAAGACCCAGTAACCCAGAGGATTTTCGGTGGGAAAGGTGTCCAAGTCAGATCTTGCCCCTAGGTATTCCTGCACCATGTAAAACAGACGCTGGCGATGGTTGCTGGAACCGATCATACCTTGGGGCTGCGGACTAAAAAATTGTCTGAACGCATCGGTCAGACGGCCACCTTCTCCACCACTCCTTCTTTGACTGACCGAAGCCTCAGCAACACGTTGTCCAGAAACAGGAGTTTGTAACCTCCCAGTCTCTGGGAACGCTTTGTACAGACCTTTCTGCAAGGCCTCCCGAAGATGTTTCATCCTTTGCTCCCTCTGCGATGGCAAGATAAGGTCCGCAACCTTACCCTTGTAACGTGGATCAAGGAGGGTTGCCAGCCAGTATTGGTCCTTCTCCTTGATACCACGAATACGAGGATCCTTACGCAGGCTTTGCAGGATCAGGGAGGCCATGCAGCGTAGGTTTGCTGAGGCATTTGGTCCAGAGTCCTCTGGGTCACTAAGGACGACATGGTCCGCAGCCACCTCCTCCCAGCCACATACAAGTCCATGGGTTTCTTGGGACTGATCCCTTAAAGACTGATGCTGATGCTGAGTGCCAGGCTCCACCTCCATACTGACACAATCTTCCTCCTCCTCCTCCTCTTCCTGTGTGATCGGCGGGCACGCAGGAACACTGTCTGGATAAAGGGGGCCTTGAGAGCTAAGGAAGTCCTCCTCTTCCTGCCTCTGTTCTGCCTCAAGTGCCCTGTCCATTATTCCACGCAGCGTGTGCTCCAACAGGTGGACAAGGGGGACAGTGTCACTGATGCATGCACTGTCACTGCTCACCGTCCTCGTGGCCTCCTCAAATGGTGACAGGACAGTGCATGCATCCCTGATCATGGCCCACTGGCATGGGGAAAAAAAACCAAGCTCCCCTGACCCTGTCCTGGTGCCATAGTCGCAAAGGTACTCATTGATGGCCCTCTGCTGCGTGTGCAGCCGCTGCAGCATGGCTAACGTTGAGTTCCACCTGGTGGGTATGTCACAGATTAGGTGGTTCTTGGGCAGGTTAAACTCCTTTTGGAGGTCCGTCAGCCGAGCACTGGCATTATATGACCAGCGGAAATGCACACAGACTTTCCTGGCCTGCCTCAGGACATCCTGTAAGCCCGGGTACCTGCCCAAGAACCACTGCACCACCAAGTTAAGGACGTGAGCCAAACAGGGCACATGGGTCATTTGTCCCTGTCGGAGGGCAGAGAGGAGATTGGTGCCATTGTCACAAACCACCATTCCTGCCTTAAGTTGGCGTGGCGTCAACCACCTCTGAACCTGCCCCTGCAGAGCTGACAGAACCTCTGCCCCAGTGTGGCTCCTGTCCCCCAAGCACACCAGCTCAAGCACCGCATGGCATCTTTTAGCCTGCATACTTGCGTAGCCCCTTGAACGGCTACGGAGCACCGCTGGTTCCGAGGACAAAGCACAGGAAGAGGCCATGGAGAAAGAAGAAGAGGAGGGGGTGGAGGAGAGAGGTGTGTCACAATCATTAGCATTTTGGAGGCGTGGTGGCGGAACAACCTCCAACACTACTGCACCTTGTCCTGCATTCTTCCCAGCTGCCAGCAGAGTCACCCAATGCGCCATGAAACTTAGGTAACGTCACTGTCCATGCCTGCTGGACCATGAGTCAGCGGTAATATGCACCTTACCGCTGACCACCCTGTCCAGCGAGGCATGGACATTGCCTTCCACATGCCGGTAGAGAGCCGGAATCGCCTTCCGTGAGAAAAAGTGGCGTTTGGGTACCTGCCACTGAGGAACCGCACACTCCACAAACTCACGGAAAGGGGCAGAGTCTACCAACTGAAAAGGCAGCAGTTGAAGTGCTAGCAATTTTGCCAAGCTAGCATTCAACCGCTGGGCATGTGGATGGCTGGGAGCAAACTTCTTTCGGCGGTGCAGCAGCTGGGGCAAGGAAATTTGCCTGGTACAATCTGACGTCAGATTGCCCACAAGTACTTGGCTGTGACACACCTAATTCTACACCTTCATTCCTCTCAGTGCAGGTCTCAGAGAGGACTGAAGGTATAGTGGGGTTGGAGATCTCAGCTGATGAGGAGCAAGGAGAGGTCCTCTTTGTTCTTTGGTGTGGGTCTTTTAGATATGATTGCCAACAAACTGCATGGCAGGTCAACATATGTCTGGTCAAGCATGTGGTACCCAAGCGGGAGATGTTTTGGCCACGCGAGATACGCTTGAGACATATGTTGCAAATAGCAGCGGTGCGATCTGATGCACTCGTCTCAAAAAAGGCCCACACCAAAGAACTTTTGGAATAACGTGCAGAGACTGCAGCGCCCTGCACATGTGGAGCTTTGGGGTGTGATGCAGTCAAGTTGCCGCCCTTAGGCTGGCCCCTGGAGGGCATCCTGCCTCGTTGGTGATGTGCCGCCTCCTCCTCCCCCTCTCTCCTATCAGGCATCCACGTTGAGTCAGTGACCTCATCATCCCCTCCCTCCTCATCACTGGAGCAAACCTGGTAGTATGCTGCAGCAGGGGGAGCATGACTGCCAGATTGCTGTCCTTCTTGGGCACCCCCTCTGTCCGTGCTCACGTTACTGCCTTCATCGAACTCAGTATCATCATCAGAGCCTTCCAAACGCTGGGCATCCTCCTGGAGCATGTACCCAACACTGTGCTAAAACAGTTCGAGGGACTCCTCAGGAGGACATGGTGGGGCTAGGGAAGGAGTCACTGATGACATTGAGCCAAGGGAAGAGGCCGTTTCTTTGCCAGACAAAGTACCCTGGGCATGGGTGAGAGAGGATGAGAAGGATGAGGACGGCTTGGTCATCCACTCGACCAAGTCTTCCGCATGTTGCAGCTCAACACGGCCAGCTGCCGAAAAAAAGGCCAAGCGTGTCCCACGGCCACGTGCTGATGAGGATGCACCGTCTCCATGACCAGCACTAGACACAGAGCCTGCTTGCCCTCTGTTATTGTCTTGTGACTGTCTGCCTCTCCTTCTTGGCCTTCCAGACATACTAATGGCCTTTAGCTGCACTAAGCTGGGATATATATATATATATATATATATATATATATATATATATATATACTGATACTGCAGCTAGCAAAATCAACTGCCTGCCTGTAGTATGAGAACACCACCAACCTTCTACAGGTAGCTTTAGCTGAACACTGTGCAGAGCTCACAAAAAAATAACTTGTAGGTTTAGCTGGACACCGTGAGGAGGACGCACCACACTAACTTGTAGTTTTAGCTGAACACTGTGAGCAGGACGCACAGCACTAACTTTTAGGTTTAGCTGAACACTGTGAGGTGGATGCACCGCACTAACTTGTAGTTTTAGCTGAACACTGTGAGATGGACGCACCACACTAACTTGTAGTTTTAGCTGAACACTGTGAGCAGGACGCACAGCACTAACTTGTAGGTTTAGCTGAACACTGTGAGCAGGACGCACTGCACTAACTTGTAGGTTTAACTGAACACTGTGAGGTGGACGCACCACACTAACTTGTAGGTTTAGCTGAACACTGTGAGCAGGACGCACAGCACTAACTTGTAGGTTTAGCTGTACACTGTGAGCAGGACGCACCGCACTAACTTGTAGGTTTAGCTGAACACTGTGAGGTGGACGCACCACACTAACTTGTAGGTTTAGCTGAACACTGTGAGCAGGACACACTGCACTAACTGTAAATAGTCTAGCTGCCTGACTGTGGTACTAATAGGATCAAAAGAACACCAGCAATTTTCTTCAGGTAGCTGTAAATACTGTAACAAAACAAGCCTGCCTGTCAGTAAGAAGATAACAGGAACGGATCTAGCTGAACACTGTGAGCAGGACGCACCACACTAACTTGTAGGTTTAGCTGAACACTGTGAGCAGGACGCACCACACTAACTTGTAGTTTTAGCTGAACACTGTGAGCAGGACGCACTGCACTAACTGTAAATAGTCTAGCTGCCTGACTGTGGTACTAATAGGATCAAAAGAACCCCAGCAATTTTCTTCAGGTAGCTGTAAATACTGTAACAAGACAAGCCTGCCTGTCAGTAAGAAGATAACAGGAACGGATCTAGCTGGACACTGTGAGCAGGACGCACTGCACTAACTTGTAGCTTTAGATGAACACTGTGCAGAGTCTCACTACGCTAACTTGTAGGTTTAGCTGAACACTGTGAGCAGGACGCACAGCACTAACTTGTAGTTTTAGCTGAACACTGTGAGCAGGACGCACCGCACTAACTTCTAGGTTTAGCTGAACACTGTGAGGTGGATGCACCGCACTAACTTGTAGTTTTAGCTGAACACTGTGAGCAGGACGCACTGCACTAACTGTAAATAGTCTAGCTGCCTGACTGTGGTACTAATAGGATCAAAAGAACACCAGCAATTTTCTTCAGGTAGCTGTAAATACTGTAACAAGACAAGCCTGCCTGTCAGTAAGAAGATAACAGGAATGGATCTAGCTGAACACTGTGAGCAGGACGCACTGCACTAACTTGTAGCTTTAGATGAACACTGTGCAGAGGTCTCACCACACTAACTTGTAGGTTTAGCTGAACACTGTGCGCAGGACGCACCCCACTAACTTGTAGGTTTAGCTGAACACTGTGAGGTGGACATACCCCACTAACTTGTAGTTTTAGCTGAACACTGTGAGCAGGACGCACTGCACTAACTGTAAATAGTCTAGCTGCCTGACTGTGGTACTAATAGGATCAAAAGAACACCAGCAATTTTCTTCAGGTAGCTGTAAATACTGTAACAAGACAAGCCTGCCTGTCAGTAAGAAGATAACAGGAACGGATCTAGCTGGACAATGTGAGCAGGACGCACTGCACTAACTTGTAGCTTTAGATGAACACTGTGCAGAGGGCTCACTACACTAACTTGTAGGTTTAGCTGAACACTGTGAGCAGGACGCACAGCACTAACTTGTAGTTTTAGCTGAACACTGTGAGCAGGACGCACCGCACTAACTTCTAGGTTTAGCTGAACACTGTGAGGTGGACGTACCCCACTAACTTGTAGTTTTAGCTGAACACTGTGAGCAGGACGCACTGCACTAACTGTAAATAGTCTAGCTGCCTGACTGTGGTACTAATAGGATCAAAAGAACACCAGCAATTTTCTTCAGGTAGCTGTAAATACTGTAACAAGACAAGCCTGCCTGTCAGTAAGAAGATAACAGGAACGGATCTAGCTGAACACTGTGAGCAGGACGCACCGCACTAACTTGTAGGTTTAGCTGAACACTGTGAGGTGGACGCACCACACTAACTTGTAGTTTTAGCTGAACACTGTGAGCAGGACGCACTGCACTAACTGTAAATAGTCTAGCTGCCTGACTGTGGTACTAATAGGATCAAAAGAACACCAGCAATTTTCTTCAGATAGCTGTAAATACTGTAACAAGACAAGCCTGCCTGTCAGTAAGAAGATAACAGGAACGTATCTAGCTGAACACTGTGAGCAGGACGCACTGCACTAACTTGTAGCTTTAGATGAACACTGTGCAGAGGTCTCACTATGCTAACTTGTAGGTTTAGCTGAACACTGTGAGGAGGATGCACAGCACTAACTTGTAGTTTTAGCTGAACACTGTGAGCAGGACGCACCGCACTAACTTCTAGGTTTAGCTGAACACTGTGAGGTGGACGCACCGCACTAACTTGTAGTTTTAGCTGAACACTGTGAGCAGGACGCACCGCACTAACTTGTAGGTTTAGCTGAACACTGTGAGCAGGACGCACCACACTAACTTGTAGTTTTAGCTGAACACTGTGAGCAGGACGCACTGCACTAACTGTAAATAGTCTAGCTGCCTGACTGTGGTACTAATAGAATCAAAAGAACACCAGCAATTTTCTTCAGGTAGCTGTAAATACTGTAACAAGACAAGCCTGCCTGTCAGTAAGAAGATAACAGGAATGGATCTAGCTAAACTGAATACAGTGTATATATATATATATATATATATATATATATATATATATATATATATGCAACACCTGGGATGCATATATATACACAATACACTGTAAGTGCAGCTAACTGACTGACTGTTCTGCCTAATCTATCTAACTCAAATCAAATGACACTGTCTGTCTCTCTCTCTCTATATCTATGAACGCCGGAACACACACTACACAGGGCCGCCATGCAGGCGGCCTTATATAGTGTGGGGCGTGTGCTAAATCCCCTGAGCCATAATTGGCCAAAGCCTCCTTGGCTTTGGCCAATTACGGCTCTCTGTTCAGACGGCGCTGTGATTGGCCAAGCATGCGGGTCATAGTGCATGCTTGGCCAATCATCAGCCAGCAATGCACTGCGATGCCGCAGTGAATTATGGGCTGTGACGCGCCACACGAATTTGGCGCGAACGGCCCATATCGTTCGCAATTCGGCAAACGGGCGAACAGACGATGTTCGTGTCGAACATGGGTTCGACTCGAACACGAAGCTCATCCCTACTGCTAATGATACCGTTCTTATTACTAAAATCTTGTCTATAGTCCCTTATCATCCCCTCCAAGAGTTTACATACTATTGATGTTAGGCTAACTGGTCTGTAATTCCCAGGGATTTATTTTGGGCCCTTTTTAAATATTGGTGCTACATTGGCTTTTCTCCAATCAGCTGGTACCATTCCAGTCAGTAGACTATCTGTAAAAATTAGGAACAACGGTCTGGCAATCACTTAACTAGTTCCCTAAGTACCCTCGGATGCAAGCCATCTGGTCCCGGTGATTTATTAATGTTAAGTTTCTCAAGTCTAAGTTTAATTCCGTCCTCTGTTAACCATGGAGGTGCTTCCTGTGTTGTGTCATGAGGATAAACACTGCAGTTTTGGTTACTGAAGCCCCCCCGATTCACTCGTGAAGACTGAGGAGAAGAATAAATTCAATACCTTCGCCATCTCCCCATCCTTTGTAACCAGATGTCCTTCCTCATTCTTTATGGGGCCAATATGGTCTGTCCTCCTTTTTTACTGTTTACATACTTAAAGAATTTCTTGGGATTTTTTTTGCTCTCCACCGCTATGTGTCTTTCATGTTCTATCTTAGCGGTCCTAATTGCACCCTTACATTTCTTGTTGCATTCTTTATAAAGTCTGAATGCTGAGGATGATCCCTCAACATTGTATTTTTTGAAGGCCTTCTCCTTTGCTTTTATATGAATTTTTACATTGGAGTTAAGCCATCCAGGACTTTTGTTTGCTCTTTTAAATTTATTACCCAATGGGATACATTGGCTAATGCCCTTATTTAATATGCTCTTAAAGCAAACCCATCTCTCCTCTGTATTCTTTGTTCCTAATATTTTATCCCAATTTATGTCTTTTAGCAAGGTTTGTAGTTTAGGGAAGTTGGCTCTTTTGAAATTCAGTGTCTTTGTATTCCCTTTATGTTTCCTATTTGTGTGATTTATACTGAAACTAATTGACCTGTGATCGCTGTTACCTAAATCTCTAATTTTTTTGTGAGGGAAATTCCGATGGAAAATGTCCGATGGAGCCTACACACGGTCAGAATTTCTGACAACAAGCTCCCATCGAACATTTTCTGTCAGAAAATCTGACCGTGCGTACAAGGTATTAGTCTTATAGCATTATGCCTTGCCTGTCTTCTTCAACCTCCAATAAATTGAATTTTTTTTCTTATTGCTATTTTTTAGTATTCCTTCTTTGTTCTACTGTAACATTTGTAATTGCCCTTAGGTCTTTATGTGCTTGTTTCCTTTCAATAAAGTATTAATGGAACCTAACTTCCAGTGGATGAAAATTCAGTTATAGGCCTGCCATGTAAAACTCATTTGTTCTCCTTTTGAAGGGGCTATTTCCCATGTTTCCAGTGAAGCATTGTGGTAAAATAATCATATAGGTACACTATACTGCGCCATGATTTTTGCTGTAAATTAAAGTGCATGTTTTAGGGTCTTTAGAGTAGAACAGGGTTAAACCTTTTTTGTTAAGTTGTATTGCTGTTTGTGTCCTTGCTTGAGAGATATATCCCACAATTAGTCCTGGTGGTCATTGTAATGTGGAAAAAAAAATTATGGGAAATTCAGAAATAAGAAAGAGTTGAAGGAAAACGCCCATTGCTGTGGCATCAAGGTCACATTCTGTTTCCTTTGGAGCAATTTGTTCTTATTTCCCATTGCATCTTCAGGACAGGACATATAGGGAAATTTCCCCTTGAGGATAGAGGCAGAAAAAAGTAACCTGATAGGGATTCAAATTTTCTACACTCTGTCAAAATTTAAAAAAAAAGCTTTGGCTTTATGTACATTTTATATATTATTTTGAAAGATTGGCACATTCCTACACCACAGAACCACCATGGACTAACATTTTCAGTTCTTTGGAATTATATTGAAAAACCACTGACTGCTTCTATGCTATTCTTTGAGGATATTTATCACCCTTCATAATTGTTCTGACTATTCGAATTACTGACCTGACATGTGGGAAAAGATTTTATGAAGGTGTAAGGTTCTTTTTTTGTCTTCTGCCTTGTCAAAGCATCTTTAGCCTGACCACTTCGTTTACCTGTCTTCCAAACCTAGTACAAAAAATATAGAACTAGGAACAAAGAATGTCAGACAAGGTCAAAACCAAACACATGTAAACATGACTGGCAGTTTTGTGCATAGATGAAGTTTGATTTACTCCATCAAGCTAAGTGCATACACATAGAGCAATTTAACAGGCAGGATTTTCACGGATGCTGACCTATGCAAAATTAACTATTCTAGTAAATGAAAAATGAATTAACATAGATTTTTGCAGCATCTTAATGGAAAAAATGTAGTATGGTTAACAATAGCACTTTATTAGAAAGAAAAAAATGGAGGACGCACACCAAAGCACTGAAACAAAATATATAAACAATATTGATTTCCCCTTAGCTCTTAAAATTTTGCTTCTTCTTCTACTGTAATTTCACTTTTAGAAAATGCTCAAACAAGTTAATAAAACGATTATAATAGGAATTGCTTTTCAAGTTTGAACACATCTGAGAATATTACATATATACAGTACAGCAGGGGTAGGCAACTATAAAGAGGTGGAGATCTACCTGAACAACATGGGAGAAGTCAGAGATCACAGTGTTGACTCCACATACTTGATTTAAACCTCTAATTGCCATACTACCATGTTGCAATCACTTGCATTATACAGCAATCATTATATATATATATATATATATATATATATATATATATATATATATATATATATATATATATATTTACATTATATATTTTATAGCCTTATGCACTGTAGCTAAATATACAGTCTAATAAGAACATTGCTTAATGATCTGGTGCATCCCTGGTGACCTAAATGAAAAGGTTGCGTGGCATGTAGCATAACAATGACAAATTTGTGAGGTTATCCACCATCTCATCTCTTCTTGCTCCACACTATCTGTGGTCTTCTCTCTCTTAGATGTCTTTCCAAAGCAAGTGGTTTCAAGGCAGGTAACTAGGGCACTCAAAATGGCAACAGAGGTGGATCCAGGGGGGCAACGGGGCAATTGCCCCCTCCGAGAATGCGGGTGACAGTGCGGGCGGCTCCGCAGGTGACAGTGCGGGCAGCTCCGAGGCAGGTGACAGTGCGGGCGGCTCCGAGGCAGGTGACACTGCGGGTGGCTCCGAGGCAGGTGACACTGCGGGTGGCTCCCCAGGTGACAGTGCGGGTGGCTCTGCTGCAGATGACAGTGCAGGTGGCTCTGCTGCGGGTGACAGTGTGGGTGGCTCTGCAGGTGACAGTGTGGGTGGCTCGGTCGCTGAGTGGGTGGGTGAGAGAAGGGGGGTAGCTGGGCGGCTCTGAGTGGGCTGTTTGCCAATTTAGGGAGCCAACGGGCAGGGGAGCAGAGGGATGACATCATCTCTCACTACCCTGCGCCCATCCTGCATCCCTGCAGTTCCACACTCACTGTGAAGGCAGCTGTGGGCAGCAGAGAGATTATATCATCTCTCTGCTGCCTGACTCTGGGACATAGCAAAAGACCACCTTAGCAGGAAAGTGACATGGCAGGTGACAATCCGCATCTGGTGACAGGTGACGTGGCAAGTGACAATCCGCAAAGTGTGGCAGGTGATGTGGCAAGTGACAATCCACAATGTGTGGCAGGTGACATGGCAAGTGACAATCCACAATGTGTGGCAGGTGATGTGGCAAGTGACAATCCACAATGTGTAGCAGGTGACGTGGCAAGTGACACTCCACAATGTGTGGCAAGTGATGTGGCAAGTGACAATTCACAACGTGTGGCAGGTGACGTGGCAAGTGACAATCCGCATCTGGTGATAGGTGACGTGGCAAGTGACAATCCGCGTTTGGTGGCAGGTGACGTGGCAAGTGACAATTCGCAGCATGTGGCAGGTGACGTGGCAAGTGACAATCCACAACGTGTAGCAGGTGACATGACAATTCGCAGCGTGTGGCAGGTGACGTAGCAAGTGACAATTCGCATCTGGTGAAAGGTGACGTGGCAAGTGACAATTCACAACGTGTGGCAGGTGACGTGGCAAGTGACAATCTGCAACGTGTAGCAGGTGACGTGGCAAGTGACAATTCACAGCGTGTGGCAGGTGACGTGGCAAGTGACAATCTGCATTTGGTGGCAGGCGACATGGAAAGTGACACACTCAGGGCTCCCACTAATTCTGCATTATGGTGAGTTGAACTATTTCATTTTATATTACAATGTAAGAATAGAAATAATGCACTTCAATCATCCTGACACCATAATAACCATGGTACCGTGATGATTAAAGCGCCAACACCAGCCGTTTCCCCAATAAATTGCCCACAAAAAAAAATTTCTGGCAGTGCACCTCTCGAGACTAGACTCTGGATGCGCCCCTGAATGGCAAAAGCTATAGTTATCGCTATGATGCTATAGATAGTAATATATAGTATAATAGTATAGGCGCACTGTGAGTTAAGTTAAACAAGGTGCATGCCACCTACTGAACTTATCTCTTTATTTTGCAACTGACAGGCCTACTGTGCTCCAGTAGGAAATCTGGATGCTCTGGTCTTAGTTCCTTCAAGAATAGACTCATAGCAGCTACTATGCCTGCCCCTCCCCCCCCTCCTACCGAGTCACAGAAGCCTTTCTGTTATGTGAACTCATTCACAAAATACAAAGGCTTCTGTGAGTGAGCAGCAGAGGGGTAGGGCAGGCATAACTGCTCTGTGTTAGACATGTGCACTGCTGAAAAATGTGTTTGTTTTCGTTTAATTAATTTTTTTTCTTTGTTTTTCGGGTCATTCGTTATGTTTGAAATTCATTATTTCAATTAAATTTGTAACTTTGGAAAAATTTGAATTCGGTATGTTCCATTCGTTTAGATGTGGTATTCGTAAATTCGAAAAATACATAAATTAGTAAATTTGGAAATTCGGAAATTCGAAAATTCGGAAATTCAGATATCTGAAAATACGAAAACTCAAAAATGTGAAAATCCAAAATAATAACTAACCAACTAATAATAACTGACTATTAAATTATAGGTATTGGAATTTCCTTTCAAATTTGGCTGTTTATGAATGTAACGAGTACGAATTTATCCGAAGTTATGAATTATTCGAAATAATGAATGCTGCTTCTAAATGAATGGAACATTCACTAACAGCCAAATGTTAAAGCAAATACAATTGGTGAGTCGGCGGTATTTGAGCATTTTTAGTGCCACATCCAGTATTAGGAAAAGAACAAAATCCCCTTGTGGTGGACTTTAAAGGCACAAGATCTTTTGAAAAGTATATTTGGAGTTTTAAATTATTTATTAAATATAGTATGTACAAAGCATATATAAAAAACGCATAATATATTTGAACATGTTTACAATGTTGTCACCATCATTGCACAGTAGTACAAACTGTAAAATAGTGATTCTTGCACCCAACGTGTTTCAGAGTACATGTGTGTCTCCTTCTTCAGGGGTATATTTAAGCAAGAATACTTTATGTTCTAGAATAGAATATTTAAGAGGTGCAAATAAATATGCAGATATACAACATTCCAGCAATGTTCATAGATATACAAAGAGTCAAACAGGATTAATAAAATTTCACTTACATGTACTGAGATGGCAACCCTTTCAATATGTTCCAATTTAAAACATACGAGTGCAAGATGTGCTCTCAATTTCCTAAATCAGAAATCCGACAGAGGTGATGTGCCTCCAGGAGAAGAGCCAGTGTTGGGCCTAGCCCAAAGTGCTGACCCAGCTCCCCTACAACACACACACCCCTGGAGGGTCAAACAACAGGACTCACTGAGCCCAAAAAAGGAAAAAGACCCCATAAAGTTGAAATAGAGTCCATAAATATACGATTTTATATAATTTTTGAAAAATTCTGCACACTAAATGAATTTGTTTAAAAATAGAATTGTATTTACAAGTTTTAATTATTTTTATTATATTCCGCATAAATTATTATTACATACCTGCAGATGGTATGTGATGTCACATGGACGTGTGGAGGGGTTTGTTGTGAAGAGCACACTCACCACAACTACAAAAAATAATAAAATTCAATTTTTAATTTTAATTGTAAATTATTTAACCAAAAACATCATATCATATTATGTGAGCATTAAACGAATTAGAGTTGTTAAATTCATTTTTATTGTATATATTTTTGTGTTTTTAAATATTTTATTTTATTATAACAGAATGTCTGCTTACTACTAACTCACAATCTATGACAGAAAGTTTTAAGAGGAATGTATATAGTTAGAAGAGAAACATATGTGATCCTAAATGCAGGGGGGTATGTGAGCAAAATACAGATAGGCTGCATCGTGTCTATTAAGTATACAGAATCTAGTATAAGTAAGCATAAGTATTCCAGATATAGATTATTTATAAGGCAGAGAGCCAAAGTTCTTACCTGTTTGATTTTTGACCGTTCGCTCCAGCATCCAGCAATGAACTGACGTGGATGCCGGAGAGAGCAGCCATGGGAGTATATATGTCACTCCCATCCCAATCAGCCAGAATCAGAACAGCTGATCCAGCCAAAGCAGGCGGGGAGGAAGGAAAGGGTCTATTCCTGAAGGTCCCCCGAGCCATGCGCGCATGGCCACATCCACAGCGCATGCCGTTGTGCGCCTGAACGAGGCCATGCCCACACCGCCCACCGACATGCAGAACTTCACTGGCGAACTGAGCATGTCCACCGGAGGAGCAAGATGGAGGCTGAAAGCTGATGTTATAGTGCCCCTGGCCTCACATAGTGCCGCCACAGGTTGGCTAACCTGGGCGGCTCTGTGTGCTGGGCAGCCCCCCGGCACGTCCACACCCGGGAAGGAGGGAGGTCTCACGTTGATCAACTGGAAATATTGGAGATGGTGGAAAAACAAAGTGAAAACCCTAAAATAGGTAAATCTACCTTAAAAAAAGCACCTATTCCAACGCAGCTGCATTTCTCAACCTAGTTAATAGGAAATTAGAGAAACTCAAGATATGTACAAAGAATCCCACAAATTTAAGCAAAAATTAAATGTCTGCGCTAAAACAGCTATCTGATAATAACTCAATTACCATCAAAGCCTCAGATAAGGGCGGTAACGTCATTGTGTTAGATAACGAAAAATAAATCTATATGTGTAGTCAAATATTGTAAAATCCAAATTGGTACCGCCAGATGCCAGGCAGTATTGTTGAGAAGTTTAACAGGGATTTTTATGGTTTGGTTGATACCGTCTTCTCCAACAACACAATAACTAAACAACTTTGGAACTATATTAGAAACGACTTTCCTCGAGTGCCCACATTTTAGGCACTTCCAAAAGTTCACAAGGATGAAAAAACCCAGATGAAAAAACCCTCCCGGTAGACCCATTATATCTGGGGTAGGGGCAATGAGTGAAAATGCCAGTAAGCTAATTGATGACTGTTTAAAACCTTTTGTGATGGTGCTACCTTCCTTTGTAAAGGATACATCACATTTTTACAAATTATAGACAATTTACGTGTTCCTGAAGATATACCATTGGTCATAGTGTAGACGTTGAAGTGTTCTACAGTTCTATCCCACATGGCAAAGGTATAGCAGCCATAAAGCATGTTTTACAAAGGGATAGAAACACAGATCCAGCGTACAGCAAATTAATCATCTCACTATTAGAATTCATCCTTGAAAAAAAGAGAGCGGTCTGGGTACTGCCTCTTAATATAACATAACTCCATCCCTGTAATACATATAATACAAAACGAGTTAGCCCATGGGACTTTAAATGATCTGGTCATAGAGGTCATGACAAGTAAGTATAAGGATTTATTAAAGTTCCAAGAACATGATCATAAATGAGCATAAAAACATCATGAGGCATGGTTTGACCATTGACATGTTAGTTACAGTAATGAAATACATGGTATACCTATACAACTTTTGTACTTGACGCGTTTTGTAAGCTCTGCTCGCTTCCTCAGGAGTTGGTGTATATGCAGGATATCTAAAAAATAGTAGGTATCGGTAAGATATAACATTCAATGATGATTATGGTTAGAAGAGAAGCACATGGCCTCTAAGAGGCACCCCATACTTACATTATGGTCAATTGGTCCATAGGACTGATCTGCAAGGGTAGCAGCAGAAAGCACTCCAACCGGGAGCTGAAGAGGCGTATCCTGCAGCAACCAAACAGGGGCCATGTCCGACCTCCGCCAGGCCCCTGTTTGGTTCCTGCGGGTTACCCCTCTTCAGCTCCCAGGTTGGAGTGCTTTCCACATTTCACATTTCGACCCTCCCGGGTGTGTGTGATGTGGGGGAGCTGGGTCAGCACTTTGGGCTAGGCCCGACACCGGCGCTTCTCCTGGAGGCACACCACCTCTGTCGGATTTCTGGTTTAGGAAATCGAGAGCACATCTTGCACTCGTATGTTTTTAATTAGAACATATTGAAAGGGTTGCCATCTCAGTACATGTAAGTGAAATTTTATTAATCCTGTCTAAATCTTTGTATATCTATGAACATTGCTGGAATGTTGTATATCTGCATATTTATTTACTCCTCTTAAATATTCTATTCTAGAACATAAAGTATTCTTGCTTAAATATATCCCTGAAGAAGAAGACATACATGTACTCTGAAACGCGTTGGGTGCAAGAATCACTATTTTACAGTTTGTACTACTGTGCAATGATGGTGACAACATTGTAAACATGTTCAAATATATCATGTGTTTTTAATATATGCTTTGTACATACTATATTTAATAAATTATTTAAAACTCAAAATATACTTTTCAAAAGATCTCATGCTTTTAAATGTTAAAGAAAATTCCAATACCTATAATTTAATAGTTAGTAATCATTATTATTTTTAGTTAGCTAGTTATTATTTTGGATTTTTGAATTTTCAGGTTTTCAAATTTTCTGATTTTTGTTCTTTTGAATTTTCTGATTTTCAAATTTATGAATTTCCGATTTTTTGGAAGAATTTGTTAAACAGGTTTTCAGTAGTATGAATATTTCTGAATTAAGGAGTTTGTCAAATTTCTTCAAAAAACAAATTTGGAACAAAACTAACTTGTACACTACTGTCTACTAATTGTACACTAATGTCTACTCTGGGGGTGATTTACGAAAGCCATGCACCATCAGTAGAGGTGCACGGTGAGGCGCAACGCACATTTTCATATTTACTAACTGGTGCGCCGGTAACAGAGTGTGAATACCCCATTTACTATAGCAATCTCTGTGCACGGGAGAATGCAATCTGTGCACCGCTATAGACATGGCGCATGGCATCTTCAATTCTATATTGACAGAAGATGGAGGTGCCAATATTATGGGGTGATGTGAGGAAGTTTAGTAACAACTGCCCAAGTAACAAATATGCCCAAAATATAATGAGAAAGTAACTTTTTCAGAGAAAGTCTGCTGTGCCTGCAAGTACGTTTAGAACTGCATGAGATCAATGTAAGCAGTGTGCATCCGCAAGCATCTGTTGCACTAGTTCACATGCGTTTGTAAACTTTGTGGCCAAAATCTTAGTAAATATTAAGCAACGTACATACAATTTCATGGGTTGAATGGGCGCACGTCTAAACTTGACACATTTTTTTTTTTACGCTGGTTCACCTTCAAGTATTTTAAGGAGATTTGCACACAGGTCATGTTAGCATGTTACGTTGCCAACATGTGACATGAACCATGTTAAAATCATGTAAAATGACTCTCGCTCCTCTAGCTCCTCCTAAAAGGGCATTTAACCTTCCCCCTCTAATGCATATGATTTCCATTGGCTAGCTTTTGCTTTTAAAGGGGAACTCCACAATCCATTCTCCAATGCTCTTGTCTCCCCCCTCTAATGCATATGATTTCCTTGGGCTAGCTTTTGCTTTTAAAGGGTAACTCCACACTCCATTCTCCAATGCTCTTGTCTCCCCCTTTAATCCCTTGGATTTCCATGGGCTAACTTTTGCTTTTAAAGGGAAACTCCACGCTCCATTCTCCAATGCTCTTGTCACCCCTCTCCAACCTCTTGGATTTCCATGGGCTAACTTTTGCTTTTAAAGGGGGACTCCACACTCCATTCTACAATGCTCTTGTCTCCCCCTCTAATCCCTTGGATTTCCATGGGCTAGATTTTGCTTTTAAAGGGGAACTCCACACTCCATTCCCTGATGCTCTTGTCTCCCCCCCTCTAACCCCTTGGCTTTCCATGGGCTAACTTTTGCTTTTAAAGGGTAACTTCTCACTCCACTCTATTCTCAAAAGGCTGTGAGCTGCATTCACCAATCCAAACCACATCCTTTTTTAGAGCATACAACAGGGCCAGCTAGGAAAGCGGCAAGAAGCCCAATACCAACCACAAAGCACCTTGTATCCACTAGTTTAAAGGGGCTTTCCACATTTTGTAAAGCCCTGTGCTTGCAGCCTCCCAAATCCACAGTCTAGGGTTGTGTGGAAGAGGCCCTTGTCCCCCTGAATATGGGAACAAGGTGGTTGACTTTTGGGCTGCCCGAGCCCCTCCTGCCCTCAAGCATTCACCCCCTTTCATGGGCTGGCTTGCTGTGTGCTTGGCTAGGGGTTTGTTAGTGTGTGGGAGGGGCACAATATTTTTTTAGTTTGGGGTGGTATTTTTTACGTGGTGGTTCTCATTTTAAGCCTTAACAGACCCAAATGGCCTTGTATGTATTGAAGGGCAGGCTATTTTTTGTTTTGGGTTAAAATCTTGCAGGTGCAATGTAGATTTGTAAGTTTTCTCTAAAGCCGTACTTCTTTGAAGCAGCATTTTGGATACATGCTACAGATGCACCACTTTACAGGCAGAGTAACCCCCCCAGCTTTTAAGCAATTTTGCATTTTTAAAGGCAACTCTCCTTATTTCGTTTTTGGGGTTGTCCAAATTGGTGACATTGATATATGACCTAGGCCCCATACCCATTTTAAGGCCAATAACTAGAATATAAGCCAGCCAAGTGGGGATTAGCAAAATTACCAAGTCAGTGCCCATAGACTGCAATAATATTTGTTGTCTAACTTTTGCCCATATTAGGCTCTTTGTTTACCCCCTGGACTGGGGGGGGTGTTTGTCCCATCTGTAATTTTGTAGCTTGCTGGATGATGTCCTTAATTTTGGACAGGGTGGTGGCTTATTTTTTGCTAGCTGCATTTGGGTTGTTCTGGGCATGCTCAGGGACTTTGTTTTTTTGCTGTGGCTTTTGGTGTGTGAACTGCATTTGTGTTGGTCTGAGCATGCACAGGGACTTTTTTGTTGTTGTTGCTTTTTGTGTGTGAACAGCATTTGGATTTTCTGGGCATGCTTAGAGAGTGTTTTTTTTGGGTCATTAATTTAAGGACATCTTAACAGGTCTACCCACTTTGAAGTTCTCTCTACATTGGGTGAACTTGCATTTTGTGTGTTTCATGGACTGTGTATGTGTTTTCAATTGCCTCATTAGCACACAAACCTATGTTATATAGAGCTTGCAGATAGCATTCTTTACCTTGCCCTGAAAAGAGGCAAGATTGCTTGATGGTGTGTCTGGCAATAGAGTACATTTGGGTGTTTTAATAGTTTGTAACACATGTATTTTCTCTTTGTATTTTGTTTGTTATGTCTTTGCAAAATAGATGTGTTTTAGAGCAAGTATTTTTTATTTATTTATTTTGTTGCGGGGAGATATTTTTCACTGAAATATTTTTTATGTCAATCTGTGTTGTTTGTAAGTTGTCAGTTTCACTTTGATTTAATTGTCTGTGCTGCATTATTTTGCAAAATCTTCCTCAAGCCATTGTGACTACTAAATGTTTAAATCCTTAAGAGACTGTCCGTTTGTGGATGCAGTCCTTTTAACTCCTGTTAATTTCTTCTGCAAAATGGTCAGACCTCAAAACCATATTCTGTTAGTGTCTCAAATTAACATACATGTGTTTTTTGCTTTCCTTGCTCTTTTCCAAGTCCTGTTTTGTTGACCAATAAAATTTGTAACAAATTTTAATGTTTTATGTGTTTTGTTTAAACTTTGTTTTGCAGATGCATACTCAATCCAAGTAATGCATTTTACACTCTCTCCCCCCCCCCATAAGTTTTATGCAACAGATTTTGCAGCTGTAGCTTAACTAGGCTGATTGGCATGGCAAAACAAAAAAAAGGTGTGATTTGTTTAAAAGCTACTTTCCTGGTGCCTTCATGGTAGCATTGATTGAGGGTATGCTGCCATGAATAGTCACCAGGAAAGGAAAATTACAGAGAGGTAAGTATTCCATTTTCTATTCTAGGGCAGTGGTTCTCAGCCTCAGTCCTCAAGTACCCCCGACAGGACATGTTTTGGGAATTTATCTTAGTTAAAATAGCTGTCCAAAATACCAAACCATTGACTCTGATTTAAAGCACCTGTGCAAGATAAAGGAAAACCTGAAAACTTGGCCTGTTGGGGGTACTTGAGGACAGGGTTGAGAACCACTGATTTAGAGCACTGAGCTAAAATCTTGCTCAAGACAATCCCATTCTAATTGGGGGCATTTGATGGAAACCAAGTGAGTGTTAGAAGCCCTGCTTGTCTTTTTTTAGGTTGGGCTTTGTGTCCCTTTTCCAAAAATTGGCTTCACTTCCTGTCACATAGCCAAACAGGAAGTGAGGGTAAAACCCTACCAATGTCTTTCCTTGGTGACACACAGGTCAATCTAACTAGTGTCCCCATTAGGCAAATTGCACTCTAGCACTTTGTTGTGTACACCCCAAATTATAAGGTATTTTGGGGTTTATTAAATGCAAATCCACTCTGCAATACAAGTCTCTAAATCTGAGGGAAAGCACTGGTTATTTTATCATCAAATCATGTAGAACCAAAGATGCTGTTTTTTTATTTTCATTGCTTGTCCCACTCGGATCTCCAGCAACTGCAGCTCCAAGTGCACTTGTAGTGCAAAGTGGATTTGCCTTTAGTAAATAAACCCCAAAGTCCAAGATACCTAATAATTTAGGGTGTACACAGCAAAATGCTAGAGTGCAATTTACCTAATGGGGAAAATATTTAGATTGACCTACGTGTCCCCAAGGAAAGACATTGGTAGGGTTATACCCTCACTTCCTGTTTGTGACAGGAAGTGAATAAATTTGAGGGGGAAACTGGCAAAATTTAGGAGGAATCTTCACCCTATCAGGGATGCAGACATCCCAAAAAACTGACAAGACTTCTAATCCCTCTGCACTCTATCCCCAAGCAAAAAAAGAAAGGATTTCATTTAATTTAACTTTGCCAAGACATATTCCTAAGTTCAACTGTGATGCATGTCAATGGTCCATTTAGACCTTGTTTAATAGAAAACACCAGTTGCCTTTCACTATAAACATTTGTTAGTCCAGTCCTGTAAATCTGCATCTGCTTTACTATTAATTTCCATAAAAATTGGGTTCCTGCAGCTAGATGCACCAAATTCATTTAGATGCGTGACCGCTGTGTATGTGAGATGCGCAACTGTACCGATGGCGCATGATTTGGCCTCAAAATACACACCTACTTCCTATGTACAGATTCACTTCTGGGCCAATGTATATTGCTTTCTGCTTCAGTGTATGTGTATATATAGATATATCTGTATATCTATATATCTATATAGATATATCTATAGATGTAGGTTCTTGTGTCCACCAGCAGAGAGAAGTTTTATAGATGCCACACTCCCAGTTCTGGAGGCATAATCATGCTCTAGCACAGGGGTCTTCAAGCTATGGTCCTCCAGTTGTTCAGGAACTACAATTCCCATCATGCCTAGTCATGTCTGTGAATGTCAGAGTCTTGCTATGCCTTAATGGGATGTGTAGTTCTGCAACAGCTGGAGAGCCATAGTTTGACGATTCCTGATCACTCTAGCTTGTCTTGAAAAAGGGTGTTTTTTTATGTGCCTTGTATAATGCTCAAGAAATACCTTTTGGAAAATACAAGTGGGTCATGGCACATCTACATTCCAAATTTGGCACTTAAGATGGTAATGCACTATGCAATCTGATTGGCCAATCTCTGTACAACTCACTATTTAGGCAAAATAGGTAATAGGAAGACACACTTGAACAATGAATTCAAATGATAGGAAATCAAGCAGGCTCTTGAACTAAATCTAATTTATTTAAGATCTAACTGATTGCTGTGTATGGTGACCTTTAAAGATAAAGATCTGAACATATTCATTTATTGGGTTTAGAAACACTTCTCTGTTCTTTGTAATGTATTGAAAGATTTGGGTAAAAAAAGAAAAAAACACAATTCAAAGATATATTAGAAGTAATAGGAATGAGATTAGCATCAAAAGGGTTAATTAACTGAGAACACCTACTAATTGCCTAACAAGACACATCCAATGAGATGAAATTAACCAATTGTATTGGGCGTGCGCTATTATCAATGAGAAAACTGCAGTTACCCTAGTGACAGTTGAAATTTACATATGTGGATATTTATTATCGCTATTTGCGCTTCAATGTTCGTAGGTTCGCACGTTCAATTAATGACTTTTCCGGCACACCAATTAATAAATGAACTGGCGCAGTGCCTTCTTCTTAGTAAATCGCCCCCTCTGTGTACTTATCTCCTTTCTCACAATCCAAGAGTGTCTTGAAGTATCCTCCAGCAGAAACACAAACCTGTCAGATTTAAATAAAAGGGATAAATCCACGAGGTAGGCACCTGGTGTTGGATTTAACTCATAGCGACTCTGCACTTTTTATAAAGTTACTGAATTCTCAGAATTCAGCTTTAAAGAAAGCAGCAAAAACATATGTGTCAAGTAAAAAATATCTTTGATAGCAAATTACAAAATACTTTAAAAGATGCTAAATGAATGTGTGTGTAAAACAAGATTAAAGGGAATCTGTGCCTAGACTATGCACATTAAAGTATTTAAATATTCATTGCATTTAAGCACTTTATAACAAGTCCTTATTTAACTGTCTACAATAGAGGCACTGAGATCACAGGTTCTTTATTCTTCTAATGCAAAAAATAGAAATGAGCTTCAAACTTGAGTTTAAACCAAACCAAGCCTGTTCACAGTTGGGTGAACAAACTGGCTAGATTTGTAAGCTCAAACACCTGAACCTCCAGCTTATGTTTGGAAACTGGAATCTGTCATTTAGATCTCTGGTAGCTTGTTTACATACAGAAACAAGCAGGGATCTGTTATTTGCATAGTGTAGCAGAGGGGTAACATTGTCAGTAGGTGGATCATCGTGGTGGTGATTAACATAATTTGGCATTGCTCATCATGATTATCATGGATCTTCATTACTGGATGACATTGTATTGTTGACATTGGATTTACATAGTAGAGCATTTTTTTCATGGTGTGGTAGTTATTATTTGCCCTTTCTTTCTCTTACGAGGATTACATAGCAACTTGCCCTTTTTTTCTCTTACAAGGATTACATAGCAACAGGGCATTTAGGGTAAGTATAAAAAAAAATTCCTCCAAATGTTTCTTTCTCTTTTTTTGTGAATGAGTAGCAAAAAGCACTGTGTGTGTGTGTGTACTGGATATCTGGAAATCCCTTTTTCTTGCTTTATGCAGACCTCCACATCCCTTTTGAGGTACAACTTTACTTACTTCACTCATCACTATAAAAAAACAGCTGTTTGTAAGCTGTAGGAAACTGGCTGAAACCTAACAATTGAAGAACTTCAGAATGAATTAATTCATAGTGTAGGTAATCATAAATTACTTGTTTTAAAACTGGTTTCCCCCTTATTAAAGCTCCGGCAACATTTTTAAAGTTTTTTTTTTTGATCCTAGTATTATTGCTAATGAAATTAAAATACGAGTATACAATGATCTTGATCAATTGTTCAAAGATATAAATTTGTTACTGTAATATTTAATTCCTCAGTATGTGGCCATTTCCATCATGAATGTGGGCATGTGAAGCCCAATCGAGATCACTTTCTGGAAAATCTTTGGAGAGGTGCATGCTGGGTAACCAGCGTGCACCTCTCGATCTTGCGCATGCGTGTTTTAATGGCAACCGTAGTACTGTACTGCCCACAGACTCCTGGGAAATTATGTGTCATCATTTCCCATGAGCATAGGTGAGGGAGGAAGTCTTGAGGAGCTCAGCGGACCAGGAAGTGGCAGATTCTGAGGATTACATAGCAAACAGGGCGTTTAGGGCAAGTATAAAAAAAAAAAAATCCTCCAAATGTTTGTTTATAGGTTAAAAGGAGTCTTTTAAAGCAAAAAAAAAATTAGGGTGGAACTCCGCTTTAAGAATATAAAAAATAGTTTATGACCATAAGCATAGGTTCAGGTTGAGGTGTTTTAAAACTTTTAGAGTATTTAAAAAAAAGAAAATTATCTAAAGCTGCCCTAAAGTGTCTTAATGGTGTTAGAGGGAAGGCCATTCCAAAAATTGCTTCATTTATGAACTGGATGACTATCTGTTTATATTTATAGCATGTAAATTCAGATCTGAGTCAAGACTAACATCATCTGCTAGAGTAGAATAGCCACTTAAAATAGTTACCGTACTAAAGTATTGGTGTAGTTTTTTTTCTGAAAAAATAATGAATACAGTCATAACTATAATTTCTTAAATATGATAACATGACAGAAAAAAGAAAAAATGCATTTATATAGTTTTTATTGTTTAAACATAAACATGAATGGGGGATGCATGTGCGTAACTCAGCCAAGCAGACATGTCACGCTAGAGCTCTGAACTCCCTCGCAGCCTGTCTGGCTGAATATCGCCACCCTGGCAGTGTTTTGGTTGTCTATTCTTCAAGTAGTGTCACCATGGTGTCCAATTAAGCCCGAGCCGAGGACAATCCAGGAGGCCCTTTTGTGGGCTACATTCAAGATGGCGACTGCTTCTTTTCCTCTGCCTTCCCCAGCTCAAGCATGATCACAGCCCACACTGGATGCTGCAGAGGAAGATGACAGCCTTTCCCATGTAGCGGCAATGATCTTTCCCTCTCTGGGCTCTCACAGCAGGGTTTCTTCAAACAGATTGAATCCATGCTGCAGTCAGCTCTGGAATTCCCCTCAGAGCACATCACTGATTGTCTGTTTTGTGAAATAATGGTGCTTAAGCAGAGAACACCAGACCTAGAAACTAGTATGGTTGATATAGAGTCAACCTCTATATCACCCTGCAGGAGAACAAAATGATTTTGTTCCATCTAGAGGACGCTGAAAATCACTCAAGCAGATCTAATTTGTGGGTACGGGGTATGAAACAATAACTGATCTGCACTACCACTGCTCTGTTCCAGGAGCGTATGCCTTTACTTCCCATCAAGCTTTTAGGAATGGACAGAGTTCATCATTCATTGACCAGAAAGCAGCCTGATGGCCCTCCCAGGGACATTATAGTGACGTTCCACTTTTAACACATCAAGGAACATCTTCTTGCTGCTGCACACGATAAGGACTCCTTAATCTTTCAGGGCCATACCAAATTTCCTATAATTTAGCCCCTCTTACCCATCGCAAAGCAGAGAGCTATGAAGCCGCAGATCCAGATTTTGAATCATCATCAGATCTGCTCCTACTGGGCATTCCCTTTTGCTATCAAGCTCTCTTACAATGAAAAGCAATATTCCAGCTCCTCTCTGGACCATCTGCCATGACTCCTCATTGATCTTCAACTGACCCCTTCAGACGAGCTGGATCTGTCTTCATCACCTCACACCCCACGATAAATATCCTCTGGGCCGTACAATGCCACTCCTCAATGTGCCTCCAAAAGTTTGGCCCCCAAGAGCAAGGGCACTTCATCTCATCAATCAAGACTGCGCATTCAAATGTTGTTTGAGCTGGTCCCTGGCTGAGGACTCATGTATGCTGCAAGTTGATCTAATTTGATTTTTGCTGCTGGTTTGTGTTCTTTGCAAGGTTATCACCTTTTGTGACTTTGCAGAGTTTTTTTTTTGTTCTTTAGCTGGTTGGCTTCTCTTCTGATATGTGAGAGTTTATACCAACTCAGTTATTTTGATTTGCCTGGACAGTTATATTCATGAGTCCATTCTGTTTTTTTGATAGTCTAAGACCTTTGGTTTACGCAGTCCTTTTAGTAACAGTGGAAGCACACTGGTTCCCTCATTAGTCTACATATGGTTTGCTCCCCTCTCCTTGAAGTGGCCTAAGTTAATAGGTTATATTGTGCTGTCCATGTTTTAGTGTGTTACCCGCTTCCTTTTTACACTATTGTCCAATAGGGACTCAGGTAGGAGTTTTTCTTTTTTTACATGGATTTTAGTTTGTTCACCTTGCTGCCTTTGTGGCAGCAGGTGCTTTCTACATGCTTTTATAGTCCAAAGCATCACACTCCAAGCTCCAATCTCTGTTTCTGGCTCCCATCCACTTTTGTTTTTGTTTTTTTTATTTGCAAATGCTGTTGAATATACCATCTTATCTCTCTTTATTTATTTGAGAGCCTGATCAGGTTGTCCTTCCCCCTTCTGACACATTATCCATCCTTTTTTCCCCGACACTCCTCTCCCCCATTCTATTTCTTTTCATTTTCCTACCCTCCCCTTCTTTCTCTTCCTTCCCCCTTTCCCCTCTCCTTCTTTTTTCTCCCTTATGACCACCCTGTTTTTTTGTTTTTTTATTATTATTATTTGCTTCTAGGCTCATTCTTAGGGTCATCACAGTAGGCTGTCAGGCCCTGTTTAGTTCATTGTATTGTTTGTTTTATGCTTGTGTCTGTTCCCTCTCTTGTGCCTCAGAGATGGAATTACTTATCTGGGTGTTTATTCCCAGGCAAATGTTATGCTTTTACAAAAACTGAAAAATAAAAGAGAAAAATGAATTAACCAAGCTCACTGTCTCACCAAATTTGTGGTGGGGTTTAGCTACCTAAACAAGACACAACACAAAAATTAAATCAGCTGTAAAGGAAAGACTAAAAAAGTAGGTACTGTATACATCCATGCAGTATAGCAAGGTGTCGGTAGGTCTTGAATATCTTAACATTGCAAAAAGAGATTGCAGACCTTCAGCGTTTATTCTACACAGCGGTTAGTGGCTGTCCGAGACTAATGCCTGTCTCTCTCTATCCACTGAAACTAAGCTGAGTCTGCTTTGCTTTCTTGCTAAGTATAACACTGAATGTGCAATCTGTAACTATCAAAGCCTTCTTCAACAGGGGAGTGTGCTCTGTTTTACATCTCAGAACCGCATACCTCTCTCCCAGTCCTCTTAGCTGAAATGCACCAATATGGTGATCTATCGGATTTCAAAATCAATTTGCAAAAGTCAGAAGTGCTCAACATATCCCTCACTCCTGACTCCCAGGCCTTGGTAGTAACTTTCCCTTCCGATGGACTCCTCAGGCTATCCAATACATACTCACTAAGATCCCTTCTAACCTACATCTCATCTACCAACTCAACTTCCAGCCCCTCCTGAACATTTTCTCTTCAGATTTAGACAGATGGAAGAGCATGGTGGTTTCCTGGTTTGATAGATGCAATATTCTAAAGATGAACATCATGCTGAGGCTGCTCTACCTTTTACAAGCTTAGCAAGTTAGGATTCCACAGAGCTTCTTTGGTAAGCTACATACAATTTTCATTAATTATGTCTGTCAGGGCAAGCCTCCACAACTTAGGAGATCGCTTATGCAGTGGCCAAATCTCAGAGGTGGGGTTGGCCTCCTCGACCTGACCCTTTACTATACTGCGGTCCACATGAACAGAGTAGTGGACTGGTGCAGATACTTACCCCATAAATTATGGGTCTGCCTGGAACAGGAAAGCGGGCTTACCTTATAGCGGGACTCGGTTTTCACGATTTTCCCCTCCGCATCCGCTGATCAAGCCCACATTGTAGGAGCTCCACAGATACTTCAGGATAGCAGAGAGGGTCAGCTTTCCCTCCCCGTTAATGCCCATAATTGGACACCTGGACTTCACACCAGGTATCTCTGACAGGTTCTTCCGGCTCCAATCAGACCGGAGCCTGGTTAGAGCTTCTTCTTTTCTTGGCCCTTCTGAGTGGGTTGACCCCTAAGGCCTATATCCAATCCTTAATTCCTCCATTTTGGGCAGGTGGAAGATTTCACAACTTTCCCACTTCCTCCGATCCCTCCCTGAAAATGGTTGTTTCCGTAGGCAGCCTAAGTTCTTCGAAGACCTTTCCATACGGAAATCCCTCTCCTATTCTTACAACATCTTACTTGCTCACACATATCAACATGACCCCCCATATTTGAAGAAATGGGAGAGAGATCTCAACACCACGTTTACTGAGGACCAAAAGAATCATATCCTCTTCTTTGCACATAAGTCATCCTTATGTAGCAAGTATCAGACATCACCTACAAGATTCTGACGTGCTGGTATAGGACTCTATCTGGGTTAGCGTCAATATTCCCAGGACACAGCCCTCTGTGTTGGAGATGTGGTACCCAAACCGGAACACTACTTCACATCTTCTGGGTATGTCCAGAGATGTCACTCTTCTGGAGACAAGTTCTACAGATCATTCACAAGATTACCGACGTCTCTCTTCAAGATAACCCGGCAGCAATACTCCTAAACCTGACATCCATGTCTTGTAAGCGATATCGCAAATCCTTACTGAAACACCTCCTGAATGCAGGCAGGGCATGTGTCCCCAGCGTGTGGAAGCAACAATCTCCACTAGTGGTGTCACAGTGGTTTGCCAGGGTGTGCGATATACAGTGGATGGAGCGTCTTACAGCTGCCCTAGGGGATAGAGAGGAGGAACACAACACTCGCTGGACACATTGGGATCTGTTCTGATTCTCAGATGATTACAAGTCCTACCTCTGAGTAACTGGTTTTAGGGACATCTGAAGACCTTGGGCCGTCGACCTTGCCAGAACTTTCTATCCCCCTCCCCCCTCCCCTCCTCACTTCCCCTCTACTGTTCTTTCTCTCTTCCTTCCTATCTTTCTTTCCCCCATTGACACCTCTGGTGTTGTCCACTTTTCTTTTCTAATAAAGAGAACATTCCTTCAGTTTGCGGATTTCCATTGGTGCCGTTCCTGCGAATCCACGACTAAGAGTCACACTTTATATTAGGTAGACTGTTTTGTTTTACTCCCCTGGAGTTCAAGGGCTCGGTACCTGCCAGTTAGAGATAAGGACGTTTTACCTCTCAGGTTGTCGTACTTCCTCCCTATTGTTTTTACCCAATGGTATACATAAGTCCAATAACATTAACCCTCCTTTCAGTTTGGTGGTTCCCAACACGGTTCAGATTAACTTACAGGACATAACTGTTGTGGAGTCTCTATACCACAGTTTCCTGAAGTATGACATTGCAATGGAACCTTGACTGTCATGTCACTGTCACTGACATGTGTGATATAATGCCATTTTATTTAACCCGCATACCTTAAAAAAAGATTTAAAAAAAAACAGAAGTGTGCCTTAACTGGCTGATATACTATGGAGAAGTATCCCTTAAATCAATGGAATACTGCTTTATCATTGAGGAGTATTGATTGCTACCTCTGCGATCATTGGATATCCCACTGGTGTTTACTTGTGCCTTTCATGGACATGCACATAGATACCATGCATTGCAACTTTGGCTCTTGATTTACCTGTTGCACTCCAGTGTAATTACAATAATATTTACAACTTTCCTTCTTTGCTTGCACTTAAATGGCATGTGTCATTTACCAAAAGAATGCTGATATCCTGACTTATATGGGCTGACAATTTTGTCAATTAGTTGCTGCAAGGTGTTTCTATATGTATTTTCCTAGTCCACAGATTCCACAGATTTAAATGATAATCAAATAGTTGTTCCCCTCCATGTATGCTAGTAAACTCCATTTCTATGACTTCTGAGACATTGGGTGAGAGGTTCGACTTCCATTGTCTAGTTATAAGCAGTCTGGCAGCCAACAGCATGTGTGTGTTATGATTTTGCAACAATTAGGTGGACATAGATTTATTCCCAGATTTAAAATCATGAGGGCCGGAGAAGGAGGGGTGAGAATACCAGTGATATCTGAAGTTGTGCTAAACACCTTATTCCAAAAAAAAATTAAGTGTTTGCAAAACCAGAGGATATGCATGAGGTGGCCCAGAGAGCCACATCCTCTCCAGCATGAGGGGGATTGGGACAGGAGAAATTTTGAGACCCTATATGGGGTAGGGTACCACATGAGGGCGGTCTTTTGGAATAGTTCCTAGTGGTTAACACATTTAGAGGCTTGCTTTAAAGGCTAGCTGCCTTTGTTTAGTAGTGAAACATTCCGCTAGGTTGGTCTCCTATTTTTGGTACGGGGTGGATTTGTAAAAAGAGAGTTTGTTTTGAAAAATATTATAGAAAAGAGAGATGCCTTTGATTGAGAGCATGGAGTTGTTAAAATAGAGCCATCCTTGTGTAGGAAAATTTATTTCAGGAGAGGCTAGGGACTTTAGGAAGTGGAATAGTTGGAGATAGATATAGTGGTCAGTAGGTGGTATCTGGAACTCTTGTTGGAGTTGGACAAAGGATTTAGGGACCTGGTTGGTGAGGAGATTGTTAAGAGTGATGATCCCTTTGTTTCTCCAATGTTTTAGGTGCATATTGGGGATACTAGATTCTATAAGGAATGGGGGCAGGCAGAGGTTTTGTGTGGAAGGAGGGAAGCTGAGGTATAAAATGACCTCCAAGCCAATATGGATGCTTGGATGGTGAAAGGTAAAGTTTTTAAAGGATATGGTCCCCAAAGGTCAATCATCAATAGGTTTCAAATTGATGTGGTAGGGCTGGAGGCTAGCTCAATGTCACTCCACAATATATCACCAGAAGGGGAGGTCCAGTATTTTAGTTGAGCCAGATTTGTCTCCAAAAAAAAATCATAGCAATCTATCATACCCATAGCCCCTGCAGTTCTATGCTTGATAAGTTGAGCATGAGGGCTTATAGTTTGGGTTGTTTTCCAGATAAAACTGTTTAAGTAACAAGTTTAAGGCTATCTGGTGTCTACGCTTGAGTGGAATGGGTAAGTTCCTAAAGAGATATAACATTTGGGAGAGTAATAAACATTTTAAAGGAGGCAAAGTGGCCCAACCACAAAAGCTAAAATTTTGAGATATGTTAGGCTTCCTTGGTTAGTTTGTCAATGAGGGGAAGATAGCTGGCATCTGCCAGTTGTGATATGTCTAAATTTTGAGATATGTTGGGCTTCCTTGGTTAGTTTGTCAATGAGGGGAAGATAGCTGGCATCTGCCAGTTGTGATATGTCTGCCAATAATTGGATTCCTAGATAGGGAATGCCGTTGTCACTCCAGGTATAGGGGTAGGTGTCTTGTAGCCTACATTTGAGGGTGGGATCTATGCCTAGGTCAAGGAGTAGTGATTTTGTAAAATGATTAGGAAGACGATTATGTCATCTGCAGATTTATAGTGTGAGAGGTTTGGTTGAACCTAAATCCTGTGATATCAGGACATGATCTTATAGAGGTCATTCCTGCCAGGTACCATTGGAGATCTGAAAAACTTGGGAGAGCATATCCGACGTGTACACTCTTGCGGAGGGTGATGAGTATAATACCAGTATACAGTAGCTGATAATATGGGCCCTGTAAAACCAAATTTTAAAGTGTTTTATGCATATATTGCCAATGGATTCAGTTGAATGCCTTCTCTGCATCCAAAGATAGGAGCAGAGGAGGAACCCGACTGGACCCGGCGTGTTGGATAATATTAATAACTCTCCTCATAGACTCTGAGTCTTGATGCCCTGACAGAAGCCAGTTTGGTCCAACTGATTTAAGACCGGCAAGGTAGGAATTAGTCTTTGGGCTATGATTTTTGTGTACAGTTTAACATCAGTATTCGGTAATTATATTGGCCAATTATTAGCTGGGGAGGCAGGGTCCTTGACAGGCTTAGGTATGGTATGACTATGACTATGTATGCTTGAAGCATTTCAGAAGGAAATAAGGCCGAGGACATTGTAGCTGCGAACACTGAAGAAAGACTAGGGCATAGGGCAGAGTGGAATTGTTTGTACTAATCATTTGATAAGCCATTGGGTCAACTTCCCGAATGTGAGAGAGCGGATAGCTTTGACGACCTCCTGAGGGGTAATAGACACGTTTAACGCCTGCAGGTGGGTATGTGTAAGAGTAGATAATTTTAGTGAGGCAAGGAAAGTTTCTATGTGTTCTTCGATAGGGGAGTTATGGGGTCATTTTTTAAACTGTACAAGGAATAATAGTATGAAGCAAAGGAGTCAGCTATTTCCTTAAGTTGACTATTTTGCATTTGAATTGTGGATCTCATATGTGAGAGATTTTAGTTTGAGTTCTCCTGGTTTTAAGGCGATTAGCTAAAAATGTACCAGCTTTGTTTCCTGAGGAGTAGTATGATATTGTAGCTTAGGAGCCTGTAAGTGTTTGTTATATTTCTCTAATAAAAAAAGTCATAAATTGGAGCATAGTTTAGAGAGAGCTTGGGATATTGAATGCGAAGAGGTGTATTTGTTCAAGGATTCTAGAGTGCAGATCTCTCACAGTAATTGGTCAAGCTACAGTGGCCTTTGCCTCTTAATGTGTGAGCACAACTGTATGAAGATATCTCTAATAAAAGCCTTGTGAGCACACCGGACAGTAAATGGATCAGACACAGATTGAGCATTGAAATATATTAAAGTATTCCTGAAGATGCTTGTCAATAATAGAAATGTATTGAGGGGAGTTTAACACCTGAGAGTTGACTTTACATATGTATGTTGCACTGGGAGTATGTTCTTCCGCTATCGATATACAACCCCTGGCAAAAATTATGGAATCACCAGTCCCTGAGGATGTTTCTTTAGTTGTTTATTGTTGTAGAAAAAAAGCAGATCACAGACATGGCCAAAAACTAAAGGCATTTCAAATGGCAACTTTCTGGCTTTAAGAAACACTAAAAGAAATCAAGAAAAATAATTGTGGTGGCCAGTAACAGTTAAATTTATAGAACAAGCACAGGGAAAAAATTATGGAATCACTCAATTCTGAGGAAAAAATAATGGAATCACCCTGTAAATTTTCATTACAAACACTAACACCTGCATCAGATTAAATCTGCTTGTTAGTATGTAGGTAAAGAGGGTAAATCATCACGCAGTGTTGCACAAGATGTTGGTTGTTCACAGTCGGCTGTGTCTAAAACATGGACCAAATACAAACAACATGGGAAGGTGGTTAAAGGCAAGCATACTGGTAGACCATGGAAGACATCAAAGCGTCATCAAAGGTTACAATGGGCTAAGGAAAGGCAATCGTGGACTGTGGATGATTGGATGAAAATCATATTCAGTGATGAATCTCGAATCTGCATTGGTCAAGGTGATGATGCTGAAACTTTGGTTTGGTGCCATTCCAATGAGATTTATGCAGACGACTGTCTGAAGAAAACATGCAAATTTCCACAGTCAATTATGATATGGGGCTGCATGTCAGGTAAAGGCACTGGGGAGATGGCTGTCATTAAATCTTCAATAAATGCACAAGTTTACATTGAAATTTTGGACACTTTTCTTATCCCATCTATTGAAAGGATGTTTGGGGATGATGAAATCATTTATCAAGATGATAATGCATCTTGCCATAGAGCAAAAACTGTGAAAAAATTCCTTGAAGAAAGACACATAAGGTCAATGTCCAAGCCTGCAAACAGTCTGGATCTCAATCCAATTGAAAATCTGTGGTGGAAGTTAAAGAAAATGGTCCATGACAAGGCTCCAACCTGCAAAGATGATTTGGCAACAGCAGTCAGAGAAGGCTGGAGCCAGATTGATGAAGAGTACTGTTTATCACTCATTAAGTCAATGCCTCGGAAACTGCAAGCAGTTATAAAAGTCAGAGGTGGTGCAACAAAGTACTAGTGATGTGTTGGAGTGTTATTTTGTTTGTTTGTTTTTCATGATTCCATATTTTTTTCCTCAGAGTTGAGTGATTCCATAATTTATTCCCTGTGCTTGTTCTATAAATCTAACTGTTACTGGCCACCACAATTATTTTTCTTGATATCTTTTAGTGTTTCTTAAAGCCAGAAAGTTGCCATTTGAAATGCCTTTAGTTTTTGGCCATGTCTGTGATCTGCTTTTTTTCTACAAAAATAAACAACTGAAGGAACATCCTCAGGGACTGGTGATTCCATAATTTTTGCCAGGGGTTGTAGAAGTTGGAGCATGGTCAGACCATGATATACAGTGTATAGCAGAAGAAGAGACAGATTGGAGCAACATTTTATCTACCAGAATCATGTTGACCCTGGAGTAGGAATTGTGTATCGAGGAGTGAAAGGTGTAATTGTAATTTTGGAGATCTTGCAAAAGAGCTTTTTAGAAAGCAAAGCTGGTGTGAGTTAGAAGCATAGGCATTTACTATGGTGAAGGGTTTATTGTTTAGTTCACACAGTAGAATCAAATACCCGCTATCTGGGTCACAGATGGCCTCTTGTGGTGAGAATGGCCACTGAGTTTTTGATCGCAATTAGAACTCCTGTTTGCGAGGTGTAGCTGCCATAAATATATGAGAAAAGTGTTTATGTGAAAAGGTAGGAGTAGCTGTTGATTGAAAGTACATCTCTTAAACACAGATTAAGTCGCAGCCAAGTTAAAGGGCCTTCATAATGTTGCCTTTTTTGCAGGATGATTTAGCCCACAGATATTGAAAGATGTCACCTTAATTACTATATTATAAGACAAGTTAGTAATGCTTGTGTTACTTTTAAGCGGCTTCTGAAGTGATGGTGGTAGTGATTGTGAGCTGCTGTAGTCAGAGATGTGGCTGTGGAGAGGGAGTGTAGGTTGGTATACCAGAAAAGTGTATGATGACATGACTTGACAGAAAAGTGTATGATGACATCACAGTCATCAGACCTAGAACCGAAAGAGAGAAAAAGATAGAACAACAACTATAAAGAACCAAAAAACTGTTTGTAAAATTAGGTGATTCCAAAAGGAATTTGATTGCTGATATACTGCACATTTCAATTGGAGGAGGTATCATGGGCATGGTGCTCTGCCAAGCTCGAGGATCGGGTAGTATAAAGATGTTGTATGAAAGAGGAAATTAAGTCACAGGATTTTAATGGTTGGGTTTGTAAGAGACAACCTGCCATTTAGCCTGGGTGTACATCTTAGAGGAGGATGCTTGGAACGTGGGATCCTATTTTCACACTGCTCTAAGCAGTGTGAGGCCTTCAGTAAGCATGGTAATCACTGACGTGGCATTGTTGTGGGTGATAGTAAATGTCATCGGATAACCCCAACGATAAACAATATTGTGATTACATAATCCCTTGGTGATTGGCAGGAGTGACTTATGCATTTATAGCGTGTATTGCGAAAGATCTGCATATAGTTGTAGACGGGAGTAGTTTTCAGACAAATGGGTTGATTTTAGAAGAGTTGACATGTGCTGTTCCTTCAAGTGATAGAAGTGAACACGCATGATGGTGTCTCTTGGGATATTGTCAGGGAGATGAGATGGTTTGAGCAAATTATGTATTCTGTCTACCACTATCTCGGAAGCTGGATTGATGGCAGCACTTTGTGAATCATATCACATGCATATTGGCTTAGTTGAGCAGCTTGAACAGATTCAGGGATACCCATTTTTTTACATTATTTCGTCTTGTGTGGTCTTCCAAGTCTGCTATCTTAGCTTTAGGTTTCACAAGCTCTTCTTGTGTGCATCAATGAGAGTGTTATGTGACAATGTAAATTCACTTATTTTCTATTCTACGTGATCCACTTGTCCCCCAAGTTCCTATACATCGGAATTTTTGTACACATTCCATCATGTCAGTATGTATTGATGCATGTAAAGAGACCAGCATGTCCTTCAAAGTTGTAACAGAGATTGACTGATTGCTGGTGGGGAAGTAGGTAATGGTGTCAGCCAGGTCTCTAGTGGCATTCAGTGAGTTGCAGCCATTGCTTACCTCAAAGGTAGATGATCCTGCAAGTAAGCGAGGCTTGCTTTTAGGTAGAGAGTGGATTAGAAGCTGCTGAAGAGTGTGGCTGTGCTTTCTTCTGAGCTCCAACCTGTTGAAGGCTCTGAGATGTGTGTGAGGACCCGCTAGAAGAAGCAAGCAAGCTGCTGCCAGTGCCATCTTGGGTCTGTTTTCTGCTCTGCAGGGAGGAAGAAATGCTGTAATTTCCTAAGCTGGGAAGCCTTCTTTCTCTTATGAGCCATCTCCGGTAGTGCAGCGCCACTCCTGGAGGTGGATTGAGGGGTTCAGGGTGTAAAAGGTCACCTCTGTTTGTCATGATCCCCAGCGATAGTGAGGAGCTGTTGAATCACGGTTCCTTGCAGCAGCGCAGTAGCTACGCCCTCCTATTATCAATAACGTTTTGAAAATTAAAGTGGAAAGCGATACTGTTTGTGAGAGAAGAGGTTGCTGCATGCCCCGATTCAGATACAAATTGGAAAAAAAATTTCCCCATCGGATTTTGTATTGCAGCAAAAAAATCAAAGTAAATTGAAAAAATATATATTTATTACAAAAATGATCATACAAAAAACATTGGTATATGTTAAAACATGAGCTCTGTAGATAAGGCTAACACGAATATATAATGATACAGCCGTTGAGTATATATAGAAAACATAGCATGATATAGGTATATATACTCATACTGAAAAAAGCTGACGTGTTTTGACCATATATAGTAGAGGTCTTCTTCTGGGGGAAAGAGTAAAAAACTCTAAAAAGAAATACAATGTATAAATGATCACATTTAGAAATCAAACAATAATATGTAATGGTATTAGCACATTGGATTATTATTTGATAATTATATTTACCACTATCGGCTGTAGAGAAAGCCTAACAAATTGCTTGAGGATCCAGGCAGCACAGAAAGGACTCGCAACCCCCCACACTAAAGATAAGCTGATGCCCACAGGGCCAGGAACAGGACCTACAAGAGGCCATGCTTATAACCACACCGGTGAAGTGGGGCGAGGGGGGAGAAAACCAGGGGCCAAATGTCGGACCAAGTCTTCCCCAGATCACTGTGGAGATTAATAATGTATTAGATTAAATGTTATTATTGAATGTAGACCTATAGTTATTTGGCAACTATGAAGGTATGTAAGTGAGGGGATATGTGGTGAGGTGGTGTGAGCAAACGAGTGAGACAGAGAAGAAAAGTGAAAGGGTAAGTGTGAAGGTGAAGAAAAAAAGAAAAGGGTTGAATGTGAAGGGAAAGTGCTAGATCTAAGAAGAAAAGTAAAAGAGTGAAAAAAGACTAAAAAAAAAAAGAAAAGAAAAAGTGCACTGGTGAAAAGGTGCAAAGGTGCAATGGCAGGGGGATGAGAAAAATGAGAGTGACAGACAAAAGAGAAATTGAGCTGGGGTAAGTAGGACCAAAAACTACAACTAAAAACAGTGCAAAGACAGAGAGCAAAAAACAAATACCAAACTGGGACAGAACTGGAACCACCCAGGACTGCACCAAGAAAAAAGGAAGAAAAGTGGCCAGAACAAGTGAAAGTGAAGGGTGGCGCCAAAAACCACAAATATGACGAAAAATCAAATGTAAGGAAAAGTGACTAAAGTGACGGTAGTGCATGGGAATGTGATACAAAAAAGAAGTGAGAAAAATGCCATAAAAAATAAAACGTAGGAAAAGTGAAGTTTAGCCTTCAAAAATGTACCTAAAAGATTGGGTTTGAGATTTAATTCATCGGCGATGGAATGACCAGGCCTAGGAGCCGCACATCAAACATCAGTTTGTGTGAGAAACAGTTTAAAGGACCTAAAAGCCAAATAATATGTGCATAGATAAGATAGATAAGATAAGGGTCAAAACAGTGGACATAAAGTAAGGTCCAGTGAGTACCCATGAGTATGAGAAAAAATTACTTACTTTAATTGTGGATATAATTTAGGTCTGTTCATTATGATGGCTGCCTGGAATCTGAAGTAGATTCACATATCCCATGCTATAAAGTCATAATCCTAATGAGGTGAAGGATCGGATAGGTCCGGTGCCCAAAGGTGCCCCCGCCCCTCTCCCCCAAATAACCTCCCCAGCAATGGAAAGAGGACCACCATAGATCAGCGTCCTCCACGCCGTCTCCCCGGCATTCTGGAAGGGGAGGACCCCCTGACCACTCACTCAAAAAGACCTCAGATCTCATATTTACACAAAAATGCAATAAAAAAAAATAAAAAAAATAATTGTCATTTGAAAAAAAAATATATAAAAATGTCCCTTTAAGAGCTATGGGTGGAAGTGATGTTTTGACGTCGGTTCTGTCCTGCAATGGTATGAAGATGGGTGGGGGCCATCTTCCCCTCACTTATCTCCATACCCAGCAAGGAGAAGGATCTGATCACCTCCACCGCTACCAGTGGAGGGCATCAGAGAGCGGTGAGAGGGAGGCCCTCTGCCACTGCCAATAAAAGTGATCTTGTGGTGAATGCACCGCAGAGACCACTTTTTATCTGTAAGAGAACCACCCGCTGAAGAAGAGGATACAGGGGGTTATGGCAGCTAACTGCTGCCATAACAAAGATATCCCTCTTCAAAATTAGGATGTATATCAGCGTGCGGTAGTCCAGAAATATGTTTTTTGGCTCCCCGCCCGTTCTCATCAAAGCCTCCCCTCACCAGTCTATTGTAGCTGCTAGGTTCGTATAATTTTAGATAAAATTAAAAATAATGTGGCGCTAAAAATGGTGATAAAAATTGTTAGTGACAAAAAATATATATAAACGTGAAAAAAGATAAATATACCAGAAGCAACAATATCATATAAATGAATATAACAATATATGTTGTGTATGAACAAAATAAACTCAAGGTTCCAAAAGTGAATTAATCAAAAACATACCAAAGAATTTGAATAAACAAGATAATGCAGCTCAAAGATGAATATTGTGTAGGGAAAAGTCTCTCACACTCCTCCCAGGGAAGTCAAACTGAATCTTGTGTATAAACAAAGGATAAGGTGGCACGCTTACCAGACTTGGTGGACCTGTATACTATACATTATAGGAGTCAAACAGGCATTCATGAGGAATAAAATAAAATAAAAAGAATTACAGTTCTCACAAAATAAATGAATTTAAAATGTGAAAATGTCCATATGAATTGTGCAAATGTGCTCCAAATGATAAAGTGCAATCGTGCTCCGAACTTCTAGGTGCATCACACACCCCTCCTGGGTCCCCACTCACCGAAAAGAATGGACCCCTGGCTTTTCAGTCCAGGAGTCAATCAGGCTTGATCTTTGGCCATAAATGGCATATCCTTGAAGGATCCTCCACAAATCTTCCCTACTTGTGATGATCATAAGGTGAATATGGCACCAAAAAGTAAAGCAACAGCTAATAGTGAAGTACTGTTAAAAACCACATTATTGCGCAAAGTGGATAAGTACTTACAGACTTGCAGAATTAAACTCACATGAGATTTTGCAGTGAAAGACAGATAGGAAACGTCGCATCCAGCGTGCGTTTCACCGAACAAAGTGACGTCATTTGGACTTGAACACCGGAAATTACATTGACGCGTTTCGCCCTCATGACGCCTTGTGGGAGGATGAAACATGTCAATGTATTTTCCAGTTTTCAAGTCCAAAAGGGTCCTTGATGACACCTTGTGGGAGGGCAAAATGCATCAACATAATTTCCGGCTTTCAAGTCCAAATGGGCCCTTGATGACGCCTTGTGGGAGGGCGAAACGTATTAATATGATTTCTGGCTTTCAAGTCCAAATGGTCCTTTATGATGCCTTGTGGGAGGGTGAAACACATCAATGTAATTTATGGCTTTCAAGTCCAAACGGGTCCTTGATGACGCCCTGTGGGAGGGCAAAACGCATCAATGTAATTTTCCACTTTTAAGTCCAAATAAGTCCTTAATGACGCCTTGTGGGAGGGTTAACGAGTCAATGTAATTTCTGTTTATTAAGTCCGAACGGGTCCTTGATGATGCCTTGTGGAAGGGCGAAATGCGTCTACGTAATTTCTCATTTTCAAGTCCAAACAACATCACTTCCGGTTTCAGTGAAACGCATGCTGGATGTGACGTTTCCTGTCTGTTTTTAACTGCTCTGCTAGTCTGTAAGTACCTATCCACTTTACACAATAATGTGGTTTTTAACAGTACTTCACTATTAGCCTTTCCTTTACTTTTTGGTGCCATATTCACCTTATGATCATCACGAGTGGGGAAGATTTGTGGAGGATCCTTCAAGGATATGCCATTTATGGCCAAAGATCAAGCCTGATTGACTCCTGGACTGAAAAGCCAGGGGTCCATTGTTTTCAGTGACTGGGGACACAGGAGGGGTGTGTGATGCACCTAGAAGTTTAAAGCACGATTGTACTTTATCATTTGGAGCACATTTGCACAATTCATATGGAAGTTGTCACATGTTCAGTTCATTTTTTTTGTGAGCGCTGTAATTCTTTTTATTTTCATTTGTTTAAGTGTTAGCACTTTGTGTACAGCAGCTGCAAATACTACACATTTATTCATTCACTTCTAGCGCGGGTTAATATATTTACACATATATACCTTTATACGTGAGGAATAACCTCAACAGGTTTCAGCATACAAAGTTGATTATCTGCAAATGGGCCACTTCCAATATTGACAGAGGGGATCCACCATCAGAAAATGAGCTTCATAAGGTGCAGTGATCCACATCAAAAGTGAACTTGGTGATTAGGGATGAGTTGAACACCCCCCGGTTCAGTTCACACCAGAACTTGCGAACGGACCAAAACTTTGCTCGAACGTTAGAACCCCATTGAAGTCTATGGGACTCGAACATTCGAAATCAAAAGTGCTAATTTTAAAGGCTAATTTGCATGGTATTGTCATAAAAAAGGTTTGAGGAAAAAAAAAGTTTCCAAAACGGCCATTTTTTCGGGAGCAGTGTTTTTAATGATGCTTAAAGTGAAAAAAAAGTGAAATATTCCTTTAAATATCGTACCTGGGGGGTGTCTATAGTATGTCTGTAAAGTGGTGCATGTTTCCTGTGCTTAGAACAGTCCCTGCACAAAATGAAATTTTTAAAGGAATAAAAGTCATTTAAAACTGCTTGCAGCTTTAATGTAATGTCGGGTCCCGGCAATATGGGTGAAAATCAGTGAGACAAACGGCATGGGTACCCCCCACCCCCTAGTCCATTACCAGGCCCTTTGGGTCTTGTATGGATATTAAGGGGAACCCCGCACCCAAATTAAAAAAAGGAAAGGCGTGGGGCCCCCAGGCCCTATATACTCTGAACAGCAGTATACAGGCGGTGCAAACAAGACAGGGACTGTACTTTCTTAAGTAGAATCTGTTTGTAATTTTGAACTGGTACATTTTTAAAGTGCAGCTCCAGCCAAAAAAAATCGATTTTAGGCTTTTTGGAAAACATAGGGAAGGGTTATCAACCCTGTGACATTTGTTTTGCTGTCTGTGCACCTCTTCAGATTTCACCTCACTTTCTGTCCCAATGACAAATGTTTTTTGACAATTTGGGGTTTTTAGTGAAACAAGGATTGGTGATAAAGCATCAGTGGAGAGGAGAAACGCTTTTCCCATATTTACTCTTACAGGAGAGAATTTCCCTTCCTAGGGGTAGATTTCATTTCACTTTCTGTTGTCTCCTTCAAGCAAGTAGGAGTCGTTTGTAAGTTGGATGTTTGAAAATAGGGGCCTGCCCTATATACTCTGCAGAAATTGTGGCCTTAGGTGTTGGTGTTGCCACAACACTGTAAACCCCTAACAGGGCCCTGCTGTGAAATATTAGATCAAGAATTGTAATTACATGCCCCTGTTGAACAGGGTCAGAAAAATTGGGCCTTTGGTGATGATGGTGGTGGTGCTGGTGCCACAACACTGTAAGTCCTCACAGTTACTGTTGGTGGGCGCTGGAATGGGCCCTGCTGTGAAGTATTAGATCAAGAATTGTAATTACATGCACCTGTTGAACAGGGACAGGAAAATTGGGCCCTTGGTGGTGGTGTTGGTGGTGCTGGTGCCACAACACTGTAAGTCCTCACAGTTACTCTTGGTGGTCGCAGAAACGGGCCTTGCTGTGAAATATTAGATCAAGAATTGTAATTACAGTACATGTCCCTGTTGAACAGGGGCAGAAAAATTGGGCCTTAGGCACTGGTGCCACAACACTGCAACCCCTCACAGATACTCTAGTTGGAGTGCAGGAATGAGCCCTGCTGCAAAGTATTGCATCAAAAATTGTAATTACACGCCCCTGTTAAACAGGAGCTGAAAAATTGGGCCTTAGGCACCGGTGCTGGTGCCACAACACTGCAACCTATCAGAGATACTTTAGTTGGAGTGCAGGAACAAGCCCTGCTGCGAAGTATTGCATCAAAAATTGTAATTACACGCCCTGTTAGACAGGGGCTGAAATATTGGTGCCCAGAACCAAAAATATTCTTACAAGCTATCAGCATGATCATTGAGGAGGAAGAGTATAGTCACTCAGCATAACAGGATAGTCACTCAGCATCAGCATAGGGAGTCTTGAAGGAATTTGACATTTCAAAAAAAATATTTAGTTACATCAGCATCAGGTGCTTGGTATCTGGTGGTGATCCAAGACTGATTCATTTTTATGAAGGTCAGCCGATCGACCGAGTCAGTGGACAGGCGCACTATGTGATCGGTTACAAAGCCTCCAGCAGCACTGAATGTGCGTTCCGTAAGAACGCTGGATGCAAGACAGGTGCTGGCAATGGTTGCTGGAACCGATCATACCTTGGGGCTGCGGACTAAAAAATTGAACGCATCAGTCAGACGTCTACCTTCTCCACCACTCCTTCTTTGACTGACCGTAGCCTCAGCAACATGTCCAGGAACAGGATTTTGTAACCTCCCAGTCTCTGGGAACGCATTGCACAGACCTTTCTGCAAGGCCTCCCGAAGATGTTTCATCCTCTGCTCCCTCTGTGACGGCAAGATAAGGTCCGCAACCTTACCCTTGTAACGTGGATCAAGGAGGGTTGTCAGCCAGTAACGATCCCTCTCCTTGATACCACGAATACAAGGATTCTTCCGCAGGCTTTGCAGGATCAGGGAGGCCATGCAGTGTAGGTTTGCTGAGGCATTTGGTCCGGAGTCCTCTGGGTCACTAAGGACAACATGATCCACAGCCACCTCCTCCCAGCCACATACAAGTCCATGGGTTTCTTGAGACTGTAAATGATCCCTTAAAGACTGCTACTGATGATGAGTGCCAGGCTCCACCTCCATGCTGACACAATCCTCCTCCTCCTCCTCATCCTCTTCCTGTGTGATCGGTGGGCACAAAGGAACACTGTCTGGATAAAGGGGGCCTTGAGAGCTAAGGAAGTCCTCTTCTTCCTGCCTCTGTTCTGCCTCAAGTGCCCTGTCCATTACTCCACGCAGTGTGTGCTCCAACAGGTGGAAAAGGGGGACAGTGTCATTGATGCATGCACTGTCGCTGCTCACCATCCTCGTGGCCTCTTCAAATGGTGACAGGACAGTGAATGCATCTCTGATCATGGCCCACTGGCGTGGGGAAAAAAAACAAGCTCCCCAGACACTGTCCTGGTGCCATAGTCGCACAGGTACTCATTGATGGCCCTCTGCTGTGTGTGCAACAGCTGCAGCATGGCCAACATTGAGTTCCACCTGTTGGGCATGTCACAGATTAGGCGGTTCTTGGGCAGGTTAAATTCCTTTTGGAGGTCTGCCATCCAAGCACTGGCATTATATGACCGGCGGAAATGCACACAGACTTTCCTGGCCTGCCTCAGGACATCCTGTAAGCCCAGGTACCTGCCTAAGAACCGCTGCACCACCAAGTTAAGGACATGAGTCAAACAAGGCACATGAGTCAGTTGTCCCTGTCGGAGGGCGGAGAGGAGGTTGGTGCCATTGTCGCAAACTACCATTCCTGGCTTAAGCTGGCGTGGCGTCAACCACCTCTGAACCTGCCCCTGCAGAGCTGACAGAATCTCTGCCCCAGGTGTGGCTCCTGTCCCCCAAGCACACCAGCTCAAGCACCGCATGGCATTTTTTGGCCTGCGTACTTGCGTAGCCCCTTGAACGCCTACGGAGCACCGCTGGTTCCGAGAACAAAGCACAGGAAGAGGCCATGGAGGAAGAAGAAGAGGAAGGGGTGGTGGAGAGAGGTGTGTCAGATTTACCAGTAGTAGCATTTTGGAGGCGTGGTGGTGGAACAACCTCCAACACTACTGCACCTTGTCCTGCATCCTTCTCAGCTGCCAGCAGAGTCACCCTATGAAACTTAGGTAACGTCCCTGACCTTGCCTGCTGGACCATGAGTCAGTGGTAATATGCACCCTACTGCTGACTTCCCTGTCCAGCTAGGCCAAGACATTGCCTTCCACATGCCGGTAGAGAGCCAGATTCGCCTTTGTGAGAAAAAGTGGTGTTTGGGAACCTGCCACTGAGGAACCGCACATTCCACAAACTCACAGAAGGGGGCAGAGTCTACCAACTGAAAAGGTAACGGTTGAAGTGCTAGCAATTTTGCCAAGCTAGCATTCAACCACTGGGCATGTGGATGGCTGGGAGCGAACTTCTTTCTGCGGTGCAGCAGCTGGGGCAAGGAAATTTGCCTGGTACAATCTGACATCGGTGTACCGATAGCAGATTGCCCGCAAGTACTTGGCTGAGACACACCTAATTCTACACCTTCATTCCTCTCAGTGCAGGTCACAGAGTGGACTGATGGTATAGTGGGGTTGGAGATCCCAGCTGTTGAGGAGCAAGGAGAGGTCCTCTTTGTTCTTTGGTGTGGGTCTTTTAGGTACACTTGCCAAGGAACTGCATGGCAGGTCAACATATGTCTGGTCAAGCATGTAGTGCCCAAGCAGGAGATGTTTTGGCCACGCGAGATACACTTGAGACATATGTTGCAAATAGCAGCGGTGCTATCTGATACACTTGTCTCAAAAAAAGCCCAAACCAAAGAACTTTTGGAATAACGCGCAGAGACAGCAGTGCCCTGCACATTTGGAGCTCTGCGGTGTGATGCAGTCAGTGTGCTGCCTTTAAGCTGGCCCCTGGAGGGTATCCTGCCTGACTTGTTTTCAGGTAGCTATACTGTAGGTGCAACTGTGCAGGGATACACAGTACACTAGCTGGAAACACTTCAAGAGCCTGCCTGTGCTATTAATAGTATCAGAAGAAGCACACAAGCACCTGGCTTCATGTAGCTATACTGTAGGTGCAACTGTGCAGGGTACACAGTACACTAACTGGAAATACTTCAAGAGCCTGCCTGTGCTGTTAATAGTATCAGAAGAAGCACACAAGCATCTGGCTTCAGGTAGCTATACTGTAGGTGCAACTGTGCAGGGTTACACAGTACACTAACTGGAAATACTTCAAGAGCCTGCCTGTGCTATTAATAGTATCAGAAGAAGCACACAAGCATCTGGCTTCAGGTAGCTATACTGTAGGTGCAACTGTGCAGGGTTACACAGTACATTAACTGGAAATACTTCAAGAGCCTGCCTGTGCTGTTAATAGTATCAGAAGAAGCACACAAGCACCTGGCTTCAGGGAGCTATACTGTAGGTGCAACTGTGCAGGGTACACAGTACACTAACTGGAAATACTGTAAAACACCTGCCTGCCTGTCAGTATATTGGGAAGAGAATAACAGGAACGGATCTAGCTAATTTGAATACAGTGTATATATTTATATACAACACCTGGGACGCATATATATACACACAATACACTGCAAGTGCAGCTAACTGACTCGACCTGCCTACTCTATCTAACTTAAATCAAATGACACTGTCTCTCTGTCTATCTATTTCTCTCCACCGCAACACACTACACAGGGATGATGTGCAGGCGGCCTTATATAGTGTGGGGCATGTACTAAACCCCCTGAGCCATAATTGGCCAAAGCCTCCCTGGCTTTGGCCAATTATGGCTCTCTGTACACACGGTGCTGTGATTGGCCAAGCATGCGGGTCATAGTGCATGCTTGGCCAATCATCAGCCAGCAATGTACTGCGATGCCGCAGTGAATTATGGGCCGTGACGCGCCACTCGAATTTGGTGTGAATGGCCCATAACGTTTGTAATTCGGCGAACGACTGAACACACGATGTTCGAATCGAACATGCGTTCGACTCAAACACGAAGCTCATTCCTATTGGTGATCCATGAAGATGGGTATAAAAACATAAAAACCACACATAGTGTAACACTGTATAATGGGTTTATTGTAAAAACATCAAGTCGACAATCCAAAAAAGTTCCATACAAGGCTGGTAACATACGGTTGGAAAAAAGCAATGTGCAGTAGTATTAGGAGCGTCAACTGACGCATTTTGTCCAATTGGATATCATCTGTATGTAGCGGGCACCTACTTTTAGGTAGGTGACCTTTCTTGTTAGCTTTCTATATTAGGTAAATTTAGACAGGCTGATGCTATTTGCAGCAGGCCTGTATTGTTTGATTTCTCTATTTGAGTGACAGGTGTTTATGTGTTGGTCTCAACCAATCATTAATTTGTTTGGTAATCCCGGGACTCTCATATGAAAAGGGGGGTCACGTGGTGCGGAGAGTTCCAGTTCTGAGGCCGAGGCCAGTCCAGCTCTGAGGAGCGATAGAGCCAGCCTGGCTCCCAGAGGGGAAATTGGAGGGTTTCCCCTCCGGGGAGCCAACGGAGCTTCGCCCTAAAGAGGAGGGTGGAGATCCAGTCCTCACGGAAGAACAGATGACATCTTGCGGCATGTAGTTGTGGATGTCGTAGGCCACCCCTGCGGGGAGGGTGAGGGGGACAGGCCATAAAGAGATAAAGGGAACTGAGAAACATTGCGGATGAAGTAGCAACAAAGCGGAAGGAAACTGGGCGATTGATCATTTATGAGTGGCACATGGACTATCGATCACGTGAGTGAAAACCCAAGGGAAAGGTACTGCTAGAGACTGAGGGTTGTTGGTGCAAAAGTCAGTGAGATGGGCAGTGATGGCCTATGACTTTGAGTTCAGCATTGCCCCAGGATTCCAATCAGTAAAGCAGGAGGAGTTATTCAGATTTGCTCTCCTTTAGCTAAACCTGGAAGTGCCATGTTGGTGGGAAGTAGTGGTAAAAGGGTAGCGGTGAAGCTGCAAGCACACATGTAGAGATATGGATCGTTCTTTAAAAGTTATCCTGATGAAGAAGTTATTCAGAGTGACTTTTTATCAACTCATTTTCTATTAAATCTGCCTCCATCATCCCTGATTGAAGAAATTATTTCTTGATTGTCCGCAATTATGCACAGTTTCTCTTGTATGACTCATGGAAAAGTGACAATGTAGCAGAAGAGCATCTCAAAGAAAATCCTTCTCCCATCCCAGTTTATGTTTGATGAATAAAGCATTGAGAAAAAGCACTAAGGACTGTGACTTTTAAATCTATGGGCTGCGAGGGTTCAGTAGTAAACGTGAATTACAGATATAACAATATTCAGCCGCTCCTTCGGGGGTAAGCGCTACATGTATTTACACTTTATTTCTAGTGGAGATGTTGGAAGCTTACTAGATTTATGCACAATTTTTCTATTTTTATATCATATAATTTTAGGTCCCCATGAATGCCTTGAATGTGCTGTCCCCTAAAGTTAGGGGCCTAATTTCATCCCACAAATGCGTTAAAGCTTTTCGTAACTTTGCTTCCCTCAAAGCCAACAGGAGACCCACTTTGGGACTCATAGCACGCCAAAATACTTCAGTTCAGCCTATCCGCAGGTCTTCTTGGCCTGTGCTCAATCTAAGCAATGTGGTGTCCTCTTGACATTTCACTGCACTCTCCTTATGTTCTCACAACTGAGGGTCGCTATATCATTCCCGTAAGCTTCCTGCAAGACATTGAAGTCACTCTAGTCTCATATTATGCATCTAACTCTAATCAAGATGCATTTTTTTCTCATTTACTGCGATTCATATATACTCATCATAAAGGTACTCTGAGCATATGTGGAGATTCTAACCAAGTCATTCGACAAGTGAATACTTACATATAGGGTTCGGTTAAGGAGGTTGTATACCTTTCTTTATGATTTGTACCTATAGGTAAGCCTAGAATAAGGCTTATCAAAAGTGAATATCTCATGCTTACCCTTAAAAACTAATTAATAATTAAAAAAGAAAGTGCTGCTACTTACAAAAATCAAAATACTCAATTCTAAACATACAACAAATAAGTGCACAACCCTAAAAATATTATAATGTAAATGCCCAAAAATAAAATGTCCACACTTGTATTATCAAAAAAACTCAATAAATTATTGTCCATAGGTGCTCTTTATGCAAATACGTGAATATCCATGCTTTTCTGTGTTGTTATCTCTTAGACTAAGGAATCATAAGCCTCTTACCAGAAGGGATGAATCCCAGATGATAGGGATCAAACACGCTTAGTTGTAATTAAAACCAACTGCAATGTTCTACTCCTTCAACTTCAGCAAGAAAGCTCCCTTTAGTTACGGTATTTACTTTGCCTGGATATGGAAATATTTCTATTATACTCCCAGCTCCACTGATAATCCTGCTGTAAATGCTCTTCAGCATATGGAGATATCAAGGAAGGATAAACTTCATAGTGCAGTATGTAACAGTAGGCATTTATTGAAAAAGTCTCTTTGCACTTACAAAAGTTAAAACAAGAGAAGATACTCAAACACCTCGTCCTGCTGGCTGGTGCGTGGTGACGTCACAGAATGCAGCTCCATCTGACGTGTTTCCCCATAAGAGGCATCAGCTTGGAAATGGAGGCTCTCCTGAGATGTCACTCACCACGTAATATATACCTGAATGGGTAGGAGAGACACCAGAAGTGTCAAAAGCAATCATACCTCCCCGGTGTCACGTGAACATTGAATCTTCACGATCAACATTCTATTTTTTATTAACATATATGTTTTATGCCCAATGAGAAAGGTGAAGATAATTCATTTGCATCTTTTCATCTCAATGATGTTTTGTACTTTAAGATGAAAAGATGCAAATTAATAATTTTTGCCTTTCTCAATGGGCTTAAAACATATATGTTATTATGAAATAGGATGTTGATTGTGTAGATTCAATGTTCAGGTGACACCAGAGGGGTATAATTGCTTTTGACGCTTCCGGTGTCTCTCCTGCCCATTCAGGTATATATTACGTGGTGAGTGACTTCTCAGAAGAGCCTCCTTTCCCAGTCGATGCCTCTTATGGGGAAACGCGTCAAGTGGAGCTGCATTCTGTGACATCACCACGCACCAGCCAGCAGGAGGAGGTCTGCGGCTGTGTTTGTTTGAGTATCTTGTTTAAATTTTTGTAAGTGACTTTTTTAATAAATGCCTACTTCTCCTTCCTTGGTATCTTCATATGCCAGAGGGCATTTACAGCAGGATTATCAGTGGAGCTGGGAGTATAAGAGAAATATTTCCATATCCAGGTGAAGTTAATACCGTAACTAAAGGGCGATTTCTTACTGAAGTTGGAGGAGTAGAATAAAGCTTACCTTTAGGTACTGTAAATATCTCCTAAACGTGTGCCATTTAGGAGATATATACTGTACACTGCATGCACTCTGAAGGAACGGCCACCTGTGCGTTTCTCCAGAAGCGTGTGCTCATGCACGGGAGTGATGGCATGCAGCTCTAGCCAGTCACACAGCTGGAGTCTGCAGCCCGGAAAGGAAGACAGGTGAAGATGGATGCGGCCTGCAGCGGGACGACGTGGGCTTCATTTGCAGGTGTCACATAATGTGCTAGTATGCAATGCATACCAGCACATTATGGGATGATTTACTAATGGCAAATTCACTTTGCACTACAAGTGCACTGTAAGTGCACTTGGAAGTGCAGTCACTTTAGATCTGAGGGGAGGAACTGAAATGAGGGGAAGCTCTGCTGATTTTATCACCCAATCATGTACAGGCAAACATGCTGTTTTTTATTTTCCTTGCATGTCTCCCTCAAATCTACAGCAACTGCACTTCCAAGTGCACTTGTAGTGCAAAGTGTATTTGCCTTTAGTAAATAAACCCCTATGCCTTTACTTTGTAGGGAAGAAAAAAAAGGGGAAAAAAAAAAAACACAGAGTTTACTTCCTCTTTAAACCACGACACGTGCAGGTCAGTTCTCACATGTTCTAAGGCCTTGGACTTCCTAATTTTTCAAAGTATTACCAGGCAGCTTAACTGGCTCAGAAGCAGTGAAGCTGAGCTAAAAAAAATTAATAAACCTGAAAGGGTGATTGTTTTCAGTATGAACTAAAAAAATTAATAAATATGTGAAAAAATCTAAAAATTAAAAAATATATGAGCAACCCAGAAAACACAAAAACAAAAAGTTCTGTGATGTGCTAATTAAAGTCCAAAGTAGTAGATGTACCAATGCTTCAAACTCAGTGGCATGACATAACGAAGTGTATCCCCAACTAATGAATAGCATGCTTACCAGAATGTAAGCCAATTAAACAGGTGGCTTAACCCAGCCCAGGCCTTGATGTGAAACAGTCACAGTAAGGTGAATCGATAATTGACTTGAACCACAGGTTAGCGTTGATTCCACATTATAAAATCATCCCAGAAAATAATTAAATAACATAGCGTAATACTGACACAGAAAAAAATATAAATATACAATGAAGTGGCACTCATATTGTGAAAAAAAGGGAAGTGCATAAAGAACACCCATTTAAAGAAGCGAATCCAATCACCAACACCACATAGAGAGCCTCCTTACCAGTTGGAAGATTAAAAGTTGCAAAAATCCTAACGGATATATGGAACATCAGCCAGTGAAGATACCAAATATAGTGCACCAACACCACACAGAGGGCCTCCTTACCAAATGGCAGGCTCAAAAAGCAGATATCCTATCAAACAGATGGATCACCAGCTGGATATGATGAGGCTAATGGATGGATGGACCAAACTCACAGCATTGAACCGGAGGCTCCATAACTCACATGGTTTAGATGAGACCTCTCAAACACCAGGAGGACTAGACACAGGTTTGAAACCAGACGGTGGATCCAGGTCTCAGGCCCCCGCCCCTATTTCACCACAAACGTTAAGTGGGGGGACTTTTAATTCTCAGTGAGCTTTGAAGTCCGATACTCACGAAGTCTTTGTCGGGACCGTAAGACCCGGAATGCACTTGTTGGTTCCGGCTCGAAGGACCAAAATGTTGGGATTATTCTTCTCCTGTGATCAGTCAAACTCGGAGTCTCCACTTACATCAGTGCCCCCTGAAACCTTCCTTAAATCAGAGCCCCTCCATATATTAGTTCCGTCCTTTATATCAATGTCCCCTCTGTGAGAGTCACCCACTTGGTGAAAATGAGTGTAAAATGTACACAGGACTCTCAAAGAGGCAGTTTGAGAAGTTCCAGCAGAAGATTAACTAGCTCACTTAGCTCAATATCGTACTGTAAAGGAAACCCCTCTTTGGATCAGTCTGGAAACTGTGGACTGTGATCTATTTGTTGTTCATAACCTCCTGTGTCTTTGCCCCAAGGAAAATAAGTCAATTTCTAACCCAATCACTTTCCATTATTTGAAAAAAAAAAGATTTATTTTTCAGTTTTTTTTTATCTAATGACTTTCATATAAGATGTACTTATGAACATATCCTGTATACCCATCTACTTATTAGTATTGTACCTACATATATCATACACGTCATTATGTCTACACATACTAAAGTGGGCACTGCCAGAAATCAATATTGCAGTGATAAAGGCAACTTACACAACAATGCCTTCTGAACATTCAGAGATAGACATAATTGTTTTATAATTTTCTATATATTATAAAGTTTTCTGTTTGTTATTTTCTCTCTCTTCTCTGCTTCTTTATAATCAGGCCTGTCTGGGCCCCTGGTAGCTGCCACTGATATGCTCTTTAGTGTTTCTCGCTTGATCTCCTTTATGGGCATTTGGGTGGGCTATCTCCCTGTCGCTTGGATGGATGCTACTGCTGGTTTACTACTTTGACTGCTGTACAAGTATTTTCTCCCTGAATAGCATGTAAGTGCAATAAAGTAAATAGTTGTCTGTAACTATTTTGTAAACTAGAATGATTTTGGTTGCTTACTTATATTTGTATGCTTTATTTTTAGAAGTGATTATGTTCTACCATCATGCACCACTGAAGAAATAAATGCTTCAAGTGATACTGTATACAATGGTCTTGGTACATTAGTGACACCAACAGTTTACGTAGAACATTGTGCACTTTTGATTTTTGGTGATAAAACAAAATTTGTCTCTTTTTAATTAAATTGTATAATAAAATGTTTATAGTGCTTTTACTCTACAGTCTCTGCTCTAATTCATCCCAAAGGTGTTCTATCAGGTTGAGATTAGGACTCTGTGCAGTCCAGTTAAGTTCCTCCACCCCAAACTCTCTCATCCATGTTTTTATGGACCTTGCTTTGTGCACTGGTGTGCAGTCATGCTGGAACAGGAAGGGGCCTGCCCTCAAACTGTTCCCACAAAGTTGGGAGCATGAAATTGTCCAAAATGACTTGGTATGCTGATGCCTTAAGAGCTTCCTTTACTGAAACTAAGAGGTCAAGCCCAACCCCTGAAAAACAACCCTACACCATTATCCCCCCTCCACCAAATGATTTGGACCAGTGCACAAAACAAGGTCCATAAAGGCATGGATGAGCGAGTTTGGGGTGGAGGAACTTGACTGGCCTGACCTCAACCCGACAGGACACCTTTGAGATGAATTAGAGTGGAGACAGTGAACCATGCCTTTTCGTCCAACATCAGTGTCTGACCTCACAAATTTGCTTATGGAAGAATGGTCAAACATTTCCATAGACACCCTCATAAACCTTGTGGACATCCTTTCCAGGAGAGTTGAAGCTGTTAAAGCTGCAAAGGTGGGCCAACTCAATATTGAACCCTACGGACTAAGATTGGGATGCCATAAAAGTTCATATGCATGTAAAGGCAGGTGTCCCAATACTCTTGGTAATATAGTGTATATGTACATTTTTTTTGTTATGTTATTATATTCCATTCTATGGGGTTTTTTTTAATCAAAACATTTTTTGTATTCCAGGTTAAAAAATGGTTTTAATATCTATATATACCTATTTCCTCATCCACAATTCCTTTAGAAAAGTGGGCTTCACATTGTGTGCACAATATCAGTACAAAGAGGTGCCATTATTCACTTGCCACATGCCTAACTTTAAATGTACATCATTATTTTACAGTTAAATACCGGGGTTATGGCTGCAGCCAGTGGAGGATTCACCACAGGATCACTTTTATAGGTGGCAGGAGAGATAACCCCCCCTCCCGCCACTTCCTCAGTTCATCATTTCCAAGTTCACGAGAACTGTAGGTAAGCCTATCTGGTGTGGCCGATGGCTAGGCAGGGAGTCGAGTGAGGACAAGATAGCCCTCACTTGGCTCTATGCCCTTGAAAGACCAGAGCGACGTCTGAGGTCACTTCCTGTTCTTGGGCTGACAGAAAGGATTTTTTTTAAAGGCAAAATATTATTTATTATTTTCCTTTTAAAGGTTTGACCCCAGATCTCTCAATAAAGAGGACCTGTCATGCTTATTTCTATTACAAGGAATGTTTACATTCCTTGTAATAGGAATAAAAGTGATTAAAAAAAAGAAAAAATGTAAGCACCCCATCCCTCTGAGCTTGCGTGCAGAAGGGAATGCATACGTAAGCCGTGCCTCCATATGTAAACGGTGCTCAAACCACACATGTTGGATTGAGAGCAATAATTCTAGTGCAAGACCTTCTCTGTATCTGTAACCTGTAAAAAAAATTAAAAGTGTAAATACAGTGTGACATAAAATATTGCAACGACTGCCATTTTACTCACTAGGGTCTGCAAAAAAAAATATATATATAATGTTTGGGGGTTCTAAGTTATTTTCTAGCAAAAAATACAGATTTTTTTTTGCATGTAAACAACAAATGTCAGAAAAAGGCCTGTTCTTAGGGCCAGTTCACACCATAGAAATGCAGTCCGGATAAGGTCCACATGTTTTTCTGCATGCGCGTTTTTGCCACGTTTTGGGTGCATTCAGGTGCATTTTTTAATAATTTTTTTTTCTCCTTAAAATATTTATTTAAGAAAAAGTGAAGGTAATAACATGCAAAATTCACAAATCGCAGATGCAACTGCGGTTGTTTTTTTCGATACAGCATAAAGAAGAGGAAATCATACTTTAAACCATAGATAAGCTATAAACAGTAACAATCATGTATCTTATATCATGGTTACATTACTTGCATTCGGTCACCAAAATTTAAGTACAGACTTATGAAGAATCCGACTGACCACTTTTCATGAAATTGACATTTTTCAATAAATACAGAATATCTGTAGTATTATTCTATGCTATATATTCACAGCATCTGCAGAAATATTAGTTCCGGATGTATAGGTAAAGGAAGAGAAGAAGGAAGGGAAAGAAGTAGTAAAAAAGAATGAATGTAAAGATGCTGTGCAAGTCTTAGGTTTGCTTCTGGTTGCCGTTACAGGTACCAGAAAGTGAACTCTGACCTCAGTTGTTCTTTCTGATCCTATGGGGATTTGTTGTTTACAATCTCTCGTAAGTTTGAGGGTATTTGAAGCTAAACCATGGTTGCCATGTCTTATGAAATCTTTCCACATTACCCCATTCCTGGGCCAGGGTGTCCTCCATCTCACAAACATCACGTATCCTAAGCAGCCATTCCGAGATAGAGGGGACCCTGGATGAGTTCCAGTGCAAGGGAATTAGTGATTTAGCTGCATTAAGCAGGTGTTTGGTCAGGGAATGTTTATATCTCTTAAAAAAAGAGAAATTAGTCACATGTATTAGGCAACATGCTGCATTTAAATTCAGTTTAGTGTCTGTAATCAATTTGATTAAGTTGCGGACTTCTTTCCAATAGTCTTTAATTAGGTTGCATTGCCACCAGATATGTGTCAATGTTCCTGTTTCTTGTTGACACCTCCAGCACATCTCTGATCTCTGGTTATCCCATTTATGAAGTCTGTCAGGAGTATTGTACCAGTGCATCAACAATTTGTAACTCGTTTCTTGCTGTTTTGTGTTCATAGAGCATTTATGTGCCATTATGTAAGCATACCTCCATTGTTTCTCTGAGAACTCCACCTTCAGGTCCTCCGACCACCTCCTCCTATGTTCATCCTCCGCCATACCTTTCGGATTTTGTAGCCATGTATAAGCAACCGAAGTGGCCCTGTCCAATGGAGATTTGCTGTGGCAAACCGATTCTAATTCAGTCAGGGGTCTGATCAGATCTCGAGAGTGTGTAAATTTGTTTAAGTAGCTCCGAATCTGGAAGTATGTCCATTGACGCAGGAGAGGTAGATTACTCTCTGATTTAATGGATAACCAATCTTTGAGTTTGTCTCCCTGGAAGCAGTCACCTGCAATCAGGGGAGATCCGTCATTTATGTTTTGTAGAGTAGTGTTTTGTTCACCTGGATGGAAGTCAGGGTTGTCCTTCAGTGGTGTTAATGGGCTGGAAAGTGTTGTAATGTCTTTTTGTTTAGCTAAGATATTTGTTATCTCTAGGGTGGTTCCTGTCAAGGGGTGACTTTTTAAAATACTTGGGTATTTTTTTCATGGAATCCAAGGTGTATAGATTAGAGGGATGGGGCTTAAGTCTGCTTCTAATGAAACCCAATCTTTCGCTTGTTCATGACAATGCCAGTCAATGACCCTAGCTAAGTGCGACGCGTAGTAATAGTGTTTGAAGTTCGGTAGTCCGATCCCTCCCAAGTCTTTAGGTTGTGTTAGTTTGGCTAATTTTATCCTGGGTTTCCTATGTTGCCAGAGGAATCTCAGGATAGTGGAATTCAAAGTTGCAAAAAATTTCTGTGGTATTTTCACTGGTAAAGTGCGCATAAGGTAAAGGAATCTAGGCAATATCACCATCTTGATAATTGCTGCTCTCCCAAACCACGAAAAATAGCCTAAATTCCAATCTCTAAGGTCCCTCTCGCAATTTCTAAGGAGTGGGATGTAGTTCCTCTCGAAAATAGATTGCAAATGAGGTGTTAACCAGGTTCCCAGGTACTTCAGTGCTGAGGGTTCCCATCTAAATGTTGAATTTGCTGTGGTTTGTTTGAGAATCTTGTCTGGTAGCGATATATTTAGGGCCTCAGATTTTGTGTAGTTGATTTTTAGGTTCAATAGATATCCGTAGTGTGAGAATTCCTTTAGTAGATTAGGGAGGGTGTCAGGAAAAGCCCTCTTGCAGTTATCCCAGCAGATTGAGGGTTAAACGAATGCCTGTGCATAGAAGCGCCAAACGTACGCGCATGCGCAATAGCGCCAATAGTGCTAACGGGTGTACGCGCATGCGCAATAGTGCCACTTGGCGCCAAAGATAGGCTATTTAAAGAAGACTGTTCCAATGCTGCCTTGCTGTCCGGTCTACAGCGTTTCCTGAGACCCCTGCTACCTTGTTACCAGTTTTCCTGTATCCAGTACTTACTTGCTTGTTCCTGACTTACCTGCTTGCTGCCCGCCCCAATCTTGGCTTGGACTCTGACTATTCTCTTGGTTTGCCCTTCTGTACCTGATCTGCCCGCCAGTACCTTGACCCGGCTTGTCTGCACCTCCCTGCTGTCTGCAACCTGTTACAGGACTACAGTGCACCTCCCTGCTATCTGCATCCTGCTACAGTACTACAGTGCACCTCCCTTCTGTCTGCAACCTGCTACAGGACTACAGTGCACCTCCCTGCTATCTGCATCCTGCTACAGTACTACAGTGCACCTCCCTGCTGTCTGCAACCTGCTACAGGACTACAGTGCACCTCCCTGCTATCTGCATCCTGCTACAGTACTACAGTGCACCTCCCTGCTGTCTGCAACCTGCTACAGGACTACAGTGCACCTCCCTGCTATCTGCATCCTGCTACAGTACTACAGTGCACCTCCCTGCTGTCTGCAACCTGCTACAGGACTACAGTGCACCTCCCTGCTGTCTTCATCCGGCTACGGGACTACAGTGCACCTCCCTGTTACCTGCACCCTGCTACAATACTACAGTGCACCTCCCTGCTGTCTGCAACCTGCTACAGGACTACGGTGCACCTCCCTGCTGACTACAGGATCCTGCCTTCTACTTCAGTGTTCCAGTCAGGCACTTGTCCCCCTCTGTACTTTCGAGTCCCTGTTCACACCTTCAGGGGTTCTTAAGTTGGAGGCATACGAGAGGCCGTTCTCTGCATTCCGGGCTCCACCTACCAGGTACGTGACAGAGGGATATTAATGGATCTGACAGAAAAAATAACAGATCATCGGCATAAGCTGCCACTTTGAACTCCTTGTCCTTCACCCAAAATCCATGGACCGCCCCATTAGATTTAACTTTTCTGATAAAGGGTTCTAACGCAAGAATAAACAATAAAGGTGACAATGGGCACCCCTGTCTGGTCCCGTTTGTGATGTGCACTGTCCTTGACAGCGTTCCATTGATTTTCAAGTGTGCTGACGGATTGTGGTACAGCGCAGAAATCCATGACATCATGCGTGTCCCCAACACTACGTGTTTACATACTGCCAGCATGTAATCCCATGCTACTCTATCGAAGGCCTTCTCCGCATCTGTAGAAAGGAGAAGGCCCTCGATACTTCGCGTTTTCGCTGTGTGGATCAAAAGTAAAGCTTTGGTGACATTGTCTTTGGCCTCTCTGCCCGGAACGAAGCCTACTTGTTCCAGTCCTATCAGCCCCGGGAGGAGGGGACCAACCTCAGTACAAGAATTTTTGTGAATAATTTAAGGTCGAGGTTCAACAAGGATATGGGTCTGTAACTAACACATTCCCCAGGGTCATTACCCTCCTTTGGTATTATTGCAATGTGTGCCGAGAGAAAGTCGGGGGTTATTCCCCTTGGTGAGGACATGGAGTTCAAAGCGTTTCTGAGAGGATCTGTTATGATGTCGGTGAAGGTTTTGTAGTATATTGCAGAAAAGCCGTCCGGCCCTGGGCTCTTACCCGACTTGAGTTGAGCTATAGCTAGTTTCAGTTCTAGGTACGAAATGGGTTCTTCTAATAGATTAGAGTCAGAGATGCTAAGAGTTGGCAAGCCACTTTGCAGGTATTCCTGGATCATTTGTGCCCTATCCCCTGTCATGTGAGGTTGTTTGTGTTGTTTTGGTAGATTGTATAGGCCGGTATAAAAGTCATGAAAGTGTTCTGCAATTGCCTTCGATGTTACGTCGAGTTTTCCGTTTTTGTTTTTAATACCTGCTATGTGATTGCTCCGCGTATGATCCCGTAACGCTCTTGCTAGGTATTTGCCTGTCTTATTTCCCGATTCGTAATAAATTTTGCACTTGAAAAACAGCATTCGTTTGGCTTTTGTGTCCAAATTCTGTTGCAGTTCTTTCCTATTATCTAAAAGTTTTGTGGCTGAATCAGTAGAGAGGGACTGTTTGTGTAGTCTTTCCAGAGTGTTGATCTGTGTTATCAGTGCTTTTACTTGAGCTTCTCTCTCCCTCTTACGCTTGGAGCCCATTTTAATCAGTATCCCTCTTATAGTACACTTGTGCGCTTCCCATACCATCAGAGGATCTACATCAGAGGTGGTATTTTCCTGAAAAAACTGTGTCAGATTGGTGGTCAACTCTTTGACTAATGAAGGGTCGGTTAGAAGCGACGCATTCAACCTCCATGTCGGTTGTCGTTGTGTGGGGCCCAATAGATTCATGGTGAGGGAGATGGGTGTATGGTCTGATATCGTCTGAACATCTATGTTGGCCCCCGTCACTTGGGCAAGGTCTCTTTGCGACACAAAAAGGTAGTCCAAACGTGCATACCTTGAGTGTGGTATAGAAAAGTGTGTATAATCTCTTCCGTCAGGATTTGAAAAGCGCCAAGTGTCTATCAGCTGCAGGGACTGCAAAAGGGACTTGATCTTTTTAAGAATTTTGTATGAGATACACGTCTTTCCGTTTGAGGTATCTGCGAGTGGATTTAAAGGTATGTTAAAGTGTCCTCCTAAGATCAAGCATCCCGATGCAAACCCCGCAAGCTTCCTGACAATGTTTTGGCAAAATAGTACATGTCTTCTATTAGGGAAATAGACGTTGGTTAGTGTTATCGGAGTACCTCCATAGGTTCCTTTCAAAAAGACAAATCTGCCTTCTGAATCGCATAGTTGTTCCGTTAATTCAAAGGGGGCCTCCTTGCTGATCAAAATGGAGACTCCCCTTGACTTAGAGTCAGGGTTAGTGGCATGAAACGCCCTTGTAAAGTATGAGTTTGTGAGTTTTGGTGTCTGTTGAGTTTTGAAATGGGTCTCTTGAAGATAAACAAAGTGAGGCTTACCTTTTTTAAGCTCTCTCAGAATGGTGGAGCGACATTCTGGTATGTTGAGCCCCCTTATATTGTGCGAGATTATCGATGGACAGTGTCCCAAGGAGGAATAGGCCAGGGCTGAAGGTTAGGAGGAGGTGCTTGGTCCACCGGCCTGCAGAGATAACACAACTCTGATACAAGAATTAATATTTAAATTGGACACATGAGACAACAAATCTACAATAATACTACTGTGCACCTAGTAAGGAGATGTAAGTAAAAGTTAAAGGGTTAGGAAGAGAAAGAAAAGGAAAGAAAATAGGAAAAAAATATTTAGAATATGAATGAAGTATTGGGAGACCGTCTCGCGGAAAAGCTGACCACCTTATCCGTGGACGGAACCTACCAACTCTATGTGTTGTAGCCCTCGTCCTTTTAAAAGTCGCGAGATACACTGTGGGGTTAGAGGGAGGCGCTAACAATCAAGTGTCAGCACACTTATTGAATTGCAAAAAAAAAAAAAGTGTAATTGAGGGAATGGACTTGAAAAAACTTGTCCTAATTGCTGCACACACAGCCGAACTGTATTAATGGAATATAACAAAGCTAAAAGAAGAATCACACCCGACCTTGGTGTGTATATTAAACTTAGGCTAACTTGTTAGATTTATTGGCCATCAAACCAGTTCTACATGCACTTTAAATGGACAAGGGATACCTTCCTATGTATTAACCTACTATCTCTAGAGTGAGTAATAGAAACATATAACTTGTTCTCAAGCTCTTATAAAGTACCTAGACCCAGACATTACAAAATATGGTAAGGTATAGTCTTCGGATCAGGAGGTGGTGCTGTTCAGAGCTTGTCAGCTACCCAGCATAGTCTTAAAATGATACCATATACCCAACAGTTCAGACATTAAGTATTCAAGACTATGGGTAGTGTCCCGATCATGAGCAAACCAATTATATATTGTAACGGGGAACCTTACAAAACAGTTGGTAGTAGTTACGTCAAAGCAGTAAGTTTGTATGACTCAGCTGTAATCATTGGGATATGGCCTATGTCCCATTGAAACGTTCGGCAGTCAGTGCTGAGGCCATGGATGACCAAAAGTCAGATTTGACTATGTTTGCTAGGTGTAGGTAAATTAGGATCAAGGGGGACTGCGCCAACCTGTAGAAATCCTGCACCACCAAACGTGTGTTCGCTAAGTGTGTCTTAAGTTCTACATTACCCAACCAAGGCACTAGCTCCTATGGTGATGCTGGGGGCCGAGAGCAAGCCAGAAGGAAATCCAACAGTCAACGGTCAAACATAACTTTGCAGAACAATGACCGTAGAAGCTTGAAATTTAATATTATGTGAGGTAGGGAAGTTTCGATATGCTGACGTCACTCATCTTCTTGTTCCCTGTGGGCCTCAATCGGTCTCTGTGGAGAACCCAACTTGGAGCTGCCTCCGCGGTTGCTTTTGTATTTTTTAGACTATCTCTTGTCTGGCGAGGGGGTCCTTTCCAGTGGAGGCTGTAGGTAGTCGGCATACCACTCTGGGAGGCTGATCTGGCCCAGGTCCAATGCTTCGCAAAAGTCTGGGAGGTCTGCTGAGGTACGTAAGGTGCACTGATGACGGTTGTACGTGACCGTAAGAGCGAATGGGAAGCGCCAGGAATATCTCAGGTCTCTTTCCCTCAGCTTCATCAACAGTGGACGTAATGCACGTCTGTTTCTCAGCGTGATCTGAGAGAGATCCTGGAAAAGCATTATCGTCTCTCCATTAAAAATGATTTGGTCATTTCTCCTTGCCTTGCACATTATTTCTTCTTTCAGCCCAAAACTTTGTAGACAGCAGATCACATCTCTAGGTGGAGCTGTGTCAGGTCCTTTAGGCTGAAGCGCTCTGTGTGCCCTTACAAATTCAATTTCAATGTCCTCCTGCCTTTCAAGGAGGCTGTTGAACACTCTCTTTAGTGCTGGTACAATCTGGTCAGTTTCCACTGATTCGGGGATCCCCCTTACTCTTATATTGCACCTCCTGCCTCTATTGTCGAGGTCCTCGATGTGTCTGCTCATCTCTATAAAGTGCTGTGACTGTGTGACTGTGGTTCTCTCAAGTTTGTGAATAGCCCGGTCTCTGCACTTTCCTTCTGCCTCAGTCACCACCATTTTCTCATTAAGAACAAGCATGCTCGTTTTTAAGTCCGTTATAGCGGCCAAAAAAGTAGCTTTAATGTCAGCTGCAAACACTGACATATCTGAGAATGTTAGGGGGTGATCTGTTCTGGACTTACCCCTGTCTGAGCTTTCTGGAGCTGACTGCGAATCCTCGCTGCCGTCATCCTCCTGATAAGTCGGCGCCATTTTGGGCCTAGTCCCGCTGTTACGAGCCGCCGGCTGAGTTTTAAAGATATCCGCAATGTTCTGTGTCGCCAAAGACACCGAGTAGCGGCGTGGGCGAGACTGCAGAGTCGGGTGAGGCTTCCTGCTCGGCATCTGAGCACTGTGGGTCGGGTGGATGGCTGTGAACGACCGCGTGTGCTGCAGAGCTCCTTCACTGTGCTGCCATCTTCATTGTGCGCCAAGCCACGCCCCCTTTTTAATCATTTTTGGTACGTTTTTGATGCAGTCCAGTGCATCCCCCCACATTTTTTCTTTTTTTTAATCATTAATCTTTTATTTAACTTTCCAAGTAATAGAATACAAATGCATGTAAATATAGCATCAGTCATTCAATAACATTTGTGCTAAACAAATTATTTGGTTAAAAGAAACAGCATAATAAAACAAGATCAGATACTTCCATGTATGGAATCATATCTAAGGTGTAATGGTAATAAGTCAACAATATAATATTAATTACAAGATATCAATCTTTGCTTACCCCAATCAGGCTCAAGCTGTAAGCAGAGATCAAATATTCTACACTTATAGTGAACAAGTCAGAGGTAACTTATTTTTGAACTTCAGGATAAATTCAAAGGTTATTTTATAATATCCAAAATTAATTAAAGATTACAGGTTTGTAAATAATGAGAGGCTCTAGGGTGAGCTATCCAGGCTTGCCATTTTTTTTTAATATAGTCATATGATAATTTTTATAGACCAATATCAATTCATATTGTGCTTGTATATTTAATCTAATAATGACAGTGGTTAAGTTTGGAACTTCACAGGATTTCCATAGAGTAGAGATTGAGATTCTAGCAGATACTAGTATGTGGGTTACTATTGTTCTAAACATACTCACATAGGAATCTAAATATAATCCTAGGAGGGTCATTGCTGGAGTAAGTTCAGTAAGATTACCAGTAAGATCTGCTATAAATTTGGATATAGTTTTCCAAAAACTTTGTAAATTCTTACAGCTCCAGAGGGTGTGGTGTAGATTTCCTATGTGTTCATTACATCTCCAGCATAAGGGTGAAGAAGAAGGATACATTTTAGATAGTTTATAAGGTGTAAGATACCATCTGTTCAGTATTTTTTGGGAATTGTCCCAATGTTCTATGCAAGAGGAGGCCTTTTTAGAAGTTAATATTGCTTTCCTCCATTGTTCTCCTGTATAAGTCTGCAATAAATCCTTTTCCCATTTAATCATATGAGGGCTTTTGTATCCTAAAGGGTATTCAGAGAAGAGATCATAGAACAGTGAAATCCCTTTCCTCTTTTGATTCCTATGGTTAGATAGAAATTCCCAGACAGTTGAAAAAACTTCTATCTTATCATTTGGATTAAAGTTTTTTAAGCGGGAGCATTTTTCAATTTTACCCGAAACCATTGTTTTATAATTTCAGGGTAAATCCTTATACATATCGTAATCTTGTATAATCCAATCTCTTGTCTTAATGTGGATTTTACATTAATCTATTATTCTTACAGGGAGATATAATAAAGATTTATTACTCCAACTTTTAGTTTTGGACAGGATATGTTTCCATGCCATTAAAGTGGCTTTAATACTGAGTAAGTTGGGAATATCAATTTTTTTTAGAGAATAGGAAGCCAGCAATAACGCATACATATCGTGTCCCAAAGTTACTTCTCGTTCGATATCGGCCCATAATTTATCCTCCGAAGAGGGGAACCAATGCTTCATCTGGTCCATTAAGGACGCATAATAGTAATTTCTTATGTCTGGTAAACCCATTCCACCTACTAACTTGGTGGAAATCAATACAGAAAATGCCACTCTAGGTTTCTTCCCATTCCATATGAATCCTTTGAGTTTAGTGTTAATTTGCGTAAAAAATTTGTTAGGGATCAAAATAGGGAGGGTACGGAAGTAATATAAGATTTTGGGTAGTGTTACCATTTTGAATGCTGCTATTTTATCTACCCATGAGAGTTGTGTTTTCTGAAAATTCTGTAAGTCTTTGTGGATTGTTTCTAATAACACCAGAAAATTAGCTCCATATAATTTGGAGGAAGGGTAGGCAAGATTGATTCCTAAATAGCATATGGATGATTCTTCCCAATTAAAATAATATTTTCCACGCAAATTAACTACAGTAGCTTTAGAGAGATTCACAGATAGTACATGACATTTATTATGGTTGATCCTATAATAGGATGCAATTCCATACAATTCTAAAACTTCCTGTATGACCGGTAACGAAGTATCAGGATAGGTTATTGATATTATAATATCGTCCGCAAATAATCCTATTTTATGTTCGTAATGTCTTATTTTGATCCCTTTTATATCTGAGTTTGATCGTATGGATTCCCCTAAAGGTTCAATAGCTAATGAAAAAATAAGGGGGGATAGGGGGCACCCTTTTCTCATTCCATTAGTTAACCTTTGCTGAGGGTTGTGTATATTATGGCTGAATGTATAAATCCATTAAATCTGAATTTCGTAAGTGAATTTGAGATAAATTCCCAATGCATCCTGTCAAATGCCTTTTCGGCATCAAGAGTGAGGAAAAGAGAAGGCATTTGACTATTTTCTATCTATTGATTAGGTTTATCATCCTTCTCGTGCCATCCGGAGCTTGTCTTCCCTTCATGAAATCTATCTGGTCGGAGTTTATGAGAGATGATGTTATGTTTATTAATCTATTGACCAGGATTTTTGCATATATTTTCAGATCTGTGTTTAACAATGATATTGGTCTATAGTTTTTAGGGAATGAGGGGTCTTTGTCTGGTTTAGGAATATTAATTATGACTGCTTCTAGCATTACCTTGGGGAATTGTCTGGTGTTGCAATTTGATTAAACAATGTAACTAAGATATCTGCACATGCATTATAATATTCTGCAGACAGACCATCAATTCCTGGTGCTTTATTTTTAGGTAGAGATTTTATTACAGTAAGAATTTCTTCTTGTGATATAGGCTCATTTATTTGTTCAAGGGTGATAGTATCAATTTTAGGTAGATTTACAGAGTCTAAAAAACTTGTTATACTAGCGGGTGTAGGTTGCAGAGTGTTTTTATCTTCTTTAAGATAATGATTCGTAGTAAACCGAAAATGAATCTGCAATCTTCTGGGGGTTATAATGTGTTTCTTGAGTAGTATGATGAATTAATTTTGTAATTTTATTCTTGTATTGGCGTTCTCATAATCAATATGCTAATAATTTGCTAGCCTTATTGTTTTGGGAGTAGTAGTTTAATTTAATTCTTTTTAGATATTTATCATGGTCTGCTATTAAGGCACATCTTAGTTCCATTCTAAGGTTGTTTAATTGCTGAGATAGATTGATATCTATGGGATTTTTTTGTGTACTTCCTCTAGGTCAGAAATATCTTGCAATAGTTTATTTATTGTAATTTGTTTATTTTTTTTCCCCCTGGATGCTACTTGAATCAATATTCGCCTTATAAATGCTTTATGTGAACACCATACATATGTTATATTTACAGAATCCTCAATATTAATTTCAAAAAATTATTTTAGATTTTTCTTTATCACAGATAGATTGTTCTTTTGAGATAGAATGAAAGTATTATTTTTCAATAGAGTATTGTTGTTATTCGTTGGTCCTGTTTGTATTTCTATCGTGATAGGAGCATTGTCGGACCATGTTATAGTCTATAACCTCTTCAATCCATCATGAATGCTGCTGCCAGACTCATCCACCTTAACAATCACTCTGTCTCTGCTACCCCTCTCTGTCAATCCCTCCACTGGCTTCCGGTCAGCCTAAGAATTCAATTCAAAATACTAACAACTCTGTGCAAAGCCATCCACAATTTATCCCCCAGCTACATCGCTAGCCTAGTCTCTAAATACTAACCTACTCGTTCTCTTCGTTCCTCTCAAGACCTTTTTCTGTCTAGCTCCCTCATCACCTCCTCCCATGCTTGCCTCCAGGACCTTTCCAAAGCCTCTCCAATCCTATGGAATGCCTTACCCCAATCTGTCCGCTTATCATCTTCAGAGAAGCCTACCCTACCCACACCTAACAACTGTTTTTTTTTTTAATTTTCTCCATCAGCTCACCCCCCACAGTTATTACCTTTTGTTTCCACTTGATCCTCCCCTCTAGACTGTAAGCTGTAACGAGCAGGTCCCTCTGATTCCTCCTGTATTGATTTGTATTGTAAGTGTACTGTCTGCCCTCATGTTGTAAAGCGCTGCGCAAACTGTTGGTGCTATATAAATCCTGTTTATTAATAATAATAATATGTTATATTATGTATTTTAGCATTTTCTATCTTTTGTAACAAATCTATCTGTGATAAAGAAATCAATCCTGGAATAGGATTTATGCATGTTTGAGAAAAACGTATTGTCTTGTTCAGTGGTATGAATACATGTCCATGGATCATATAGATCTTCATCATGAAGTAATTTATTTAGACCAGGCCTAGTAGATTTTTCTTTTTTTGAGGTATCCATAATGGGATCAATAGGAGCATTGAAATCTCCACAGATAATAAATTGGCCTTTCTGCATTTTTTTTTTGCTGTTATAATTGTCTTCCTTATGAATCTTTGAGGGTGTTTATTAGGTGCATAGATATTAACGATAGTATAAGTTGTATTGTCAATATTTGCCACCAGTATGATGTATCTACCCTGATCATCTGTTTTAAAATCTAGTAGTTGAAAAGCAACAGTATCTTTAATTGCTGTGGCAATTGCTGTGTTGGTGGTAATCACTGCTAAACAAGATTAATTTAACATTAATCAAAAAAAAACTTTACCTCTTTAATGCAGTAGTAGTTATTACCTTCTGTAAACAGTAGATAGTGGATTTGAGCCTTATAAAGCACAAAACAAGTAAGTAAAATACAAATGAACAACATAAACAAATTAAGATAAGAAACTAGGAGTCGGTATGCAACTCCTGTGTACATTGTTAATGTACTAAATATCCTAGAATATCCTAGGATAGGGGGAGAAACAGATCTGCCCAGACTCAGGACTCCCTGTAATTAGAGACCTTGGGTTAAAGTAGGTGAATAAAACTAATCCTAATACCCATATATTCAGGAGAATAGTTTTTATAGGTCATTTAAAGGGGTCCTTGGAGAGGGAGGATGATGGTCTTCATTGTTTGGTTTGCCATTGTCGAGGTACAGTGACAGGTAAGGATTTGTCTGGACCTTTGTCTTCTTCAATTGGAAGTAATCCCCATTGACATAGAATCTTCAGACCTTCTTCCATGTTATGGATATTGTATGAAGTACCTTCGATTGATTAGTATTTTAGTTGGGGGTCCGCGTATTTTATGGTTCAGGAGTACTTTGGTTATTGAGTTCAGATTTTTTCATGCTAATATCGTTGTTTGGGAAAGATCTGAATAGAGCATTATTCCTGCATAAGGGTCAGGGAGAGGAGAGTTATGCCGTGCATATTGCATTAACTGATCCTTTACTTAAAAAAAATGTATTTTAGCAATTAAATCTCTGGATATTTTTTCTGGCAAATATGAAGGCTTAGGAAGTCTGTGTGCTCGCTCAATTGCTAATACCTGCTGAGGAATAGTAGGTAATAATGCTGTAATAATTTCTTTTAAGAATTTCTTCAAGTCTGGAGGTTTTACATTCTCTGGGATGCCTCGGAACGTAACATTGTTCCTTCTAGCCCGATCTTCCAAATCTGTCACTTTCAGTTTAAGATTTTTTAATTCTTCTTCCACATCAAAATGGGCTTCAACCAGATCATGGTGCGCATCAGTGAATTCACACAATTTGTTTTCAACATAGTGGAAATTGGTGATAGAGTAGACTATGTCTCTTTTAGATTGTTGCATGAAATTAATAATGTCTTGTTGTAGGGCTCCCCTTAAAGACATTACAATTTCTTTAATGGTTGAGTCTGAAACATGCTGCCCTGTGGTAGGAATGGCATTCAGTTTAGCGTCATAAGGATTTTCTCACAGAGTAATATCAGGACCATGTAAATTTTCAGTCACATTTACCTCAGGTTTGTCCAGTTTTCTGTTTAGGTGGGTAATTAGTGTCATCATGAGATTCTTCATTGTCACTAGAATGTATTTCCATTTGTACCTTTATATTCTCCTCAGCTTGTACTTCTATACTGCTTGCACCTTGCTGTGAGGAGAATCCGGTGTCATCTTCCATTCTCTGAGTCCTGGCCGAATGCTGGTATTCACTCAATTTGCGGGGCGAGTCTCTTTTCTTTTTTTTCCCTGTCATGACTGTCAGGTTTCCTTTACTGTCAGGGATATTTTGTGTGTCCAGGGCTGCTTTAAAAGGCTTCTAGCCGCTTCAGGGAGTTCTGTTGTCACGGAGCCGGTTTACTATGCGGCCATCTTCCCTCACCGCTGGCCACGCCCCCCCATTTTTTCTTAACCTTAAATAAGGACATGTGTGTTCCAGTGTGTTTAGGTGCATTCCGGTGTGTTCCAGTATGTTTTTGATGCATTTTACAGCATTTCAGTACAGTCCAGTGGAGGAAAAATCTTTTTTTTCTGGAATTGGAACACAATGGAACTGCAAGCAATGGTGTAAACTATGCCATTGAAAACCATATAACCTATTTTCCATGCGTTTTTTATGCAGAAAAAAAACACACTGGACTGCATGTTGTGTGAACTGGCCCTTTAAGTAGGTATTGCTTGTCAACATCTTACATCTTACAGATGTCCTGATAATTCTTGCTTTTATTATATAATTTTCAGTAAATAGCTAAAAAAATACATTTCCTTAAAGCAAAGTTCCACCCAAAAGTGGAACTTCCACTCATTTGTCTCCTCCCCCCTCCGGTGCCACATTTGGCACCTTTTTGGGGGGGAGCAGACACCTGTCTTTGACAGGTATCCTGTCCCCACTTCCGGGAGTCAGAGCCGTGGCGCATTACATCACAGCTTGGCTCCCTCCTCCTCATTCCCCTGCTACTGGGGCAGTAGGAGAGTGCGGCGGTGCTTGGCGCATGTGCTGTAGGGACCCGGCGGGTGTGAAGCCGTAATGCTACACTGCCAGGCACCCATAATAGCAGCGGCAGCACCTAACAGCTGATGGAAACATTAGCTGCCGTGCCAACATTGCTGGACTCCCGGACAGGTAAGTGTCCAATTATTAAAAGTCAGCAGCTGCAGTAAGTGTAGCTGCTGGCTTTTAGATTTTGCAGCGGTGGGCGGACCTCCACTTTGTCAAGCCATAAACAGGAAAAATTCCTCAACAACATTTTACTTCTGTGTTTATTTTTATCCAAAACCAAAATAACTTTGCACAGCAATATGGTGTCCTTGCTGGAAATCTCAGAATTTGTATTTTACACTTTGCTTAATTATGGAGCAACTTTATATCTGTTACTGAGGGACAGAATATTCTCGGTGCAATCAAGACAAATATCCAGAATGCTGTCATACTAAAGAATGTTTAACCACTTCAATACCAGGCACTTTCCCCTCTTCATGCCCAGGCCAATTTCGCTGTCACTTTTTAAATGACAATTGTGCGGTCATGTTACACTGTACCCAAACTAAATTATCATTTTGTTCCTATAAATAGAGCTTTCTTTTGGTGGTATTTGATCACCTCTGTGGTTTTTATTTTTTGCTAAACGAATAAAAAGACCGAAAATTTTGAAAAAAAATAGTTTTTCTTTATTTTTGTTATATAATTTTGTAAATTAGTAAGATTTTTCCTTCATTGATGGGCACTGATAAGCTGCACTGATGGGCACTGATAGGCACTGATAAGGTGGCACCGGTGAGGTGGCACCAATGAGATGGCACTGATGAGGTGGCACTGATGGGCAGTGACAATGGGCACTGATAGGCGGCACTAATGGGCACTGATAGGTGGCACTGATATGCAGCACTGATGGGCATTGATAGGTGGCACTAATGGGTACTTATGGGTGGCACTGATAGATGGCACAGCTGGGCACTGATGAGCATTGATAGGCAGCACTGATGGACACTGAAAGGCGGCACTGATGCACTGTTAAATTTCACTGATAGACATCACTGGTGACACTGGCACTGGCAGGCATTTTTCATTGGCACTGATTAGCAGCTGCCTAGGCACTGATTGTCATATCCCTGGCAGTCTAGGGTGGAATAACTGGTGGTCCTGTGTGGTGGCCATCCCTGGTGGTTCTGGCAGCATCTCGGTGGTTCTGGACGGGCATCTGAGGGGGGCTGCACTGATAAACAATCAGCGCAGACCCCCCTGTCAGGAGAGCAGCCGATCGGCTCTCCTCTACTCGTGTCTGTCAGACGCGAGTGAGGAAAAGCCGATAAATGGCTCTTCCTGTTTACATCGTGATCAGCCGTGATTGGACACAGCTGATCACATAGTAAAGAGTCTCAATCAGAGACTCTTTACCTAGATTGGAGTTGCAGTGTGTCAGACTGACAACAACAGTCGCCACGATGCGCGCCCCCGTGGGCATGCACCGGCAGTTATCCTGCTGGATGTCATATGACACCCAGTCAGGATAACTGAACCACTTCCCGGCCGTCATTCTGCTATTGGCCGGATGGGAAGTGGTTTTAACTAGCTGAACGTGCAAAACGTAAATAGAGCAGGAATGATAATAAACACAACACCTTACTGTATACATCATTTTGAGAATTGAGCCTTATGATTGTTTTTAGCTAGATGTGTTTCTGCGTAAGTTGTCAACCAGAGCATAGAAATAACCGTTTGAAGTGAACAGTCATATCAGTAACAGATAAACAGAAAGTGGCTTGGGAACAATCAACCTAACTTGTAAGCAAACAGTTGGAAACAATGAAATGATAATTCTTGTGTACCACACCCATAGGTAATACTTTATCAAATAAGTGAGCACCGTTAAAGTGTTACTAAACCCACAACAAAAAAATCAGTCTGTATATGCAGTAAAGCATGCTTGTTATACTCACTGTGGTACCTAAGGGGTTAATCATCCACATTGTGTAAATTGTCACATTGTCCCCAATCCATCTGCTGATAGTACAAAGCCTTGGAGGCATTCTGCACATGCTCAGTTCACTGTGTATTGCTAAAGAGTTTTATTTTTAATTTTTTATGAGGGTGTATGTGATCAGCACAGGCCAGAAAAAGGGTCAGGGTTCATACAGCCTCATTGGACATTTGGAGGAGAATGAAAACTCCTCCTACAAGCTTTAACCAGTGCTTGACCGGACACTGATAGAAGTCACAGGACTGCTATATACTGTTGATGAGAAAAAGTATCTAGTAGTTTATACAGTATTTACTAAAATAATTGCATTTGCATGTTCTGTGTACTGTGGAAAACCAGATACAGTGAATGCAGAGTCCTGGGTTTAGTAGCACATAGCACTTTAAAGCAGAAGTAAACCCATCCATAAAACAGTTTAATTTCCGACACGTGCCAAAAATGTAACACGCCCATTGGTTGTGCTCTCATCCAAACTGTCAAACCATCCAAATGGCTGGTGTCATAACTGATCACATGTGCAGCATCATGGCAGTTGTAGGTTAAACAGAGGCAAAGATGGCAGTTTCCTTGGCTGAAAACAATAGGTGCTTTTACTTACACTTTAACTCTGGTGACAACCCAGCCTCCCCATGAAAGCAGAGGCTGCATGTAATGTTGTACAACTTTATTCAATGACAGCAACTAACCTAGCAGAAAAGGGGACACTCAAATGAGTACAGATCAAATGGCTGCGCACCCCAAAAAATTGCATATGGAAAAGGAGAAACCCCCTAACAGGGCTTTAATGCAGCCAATGATGTGGTGTAACACAATGCGAAGTAGATAGATAGTCAAAAGTAATTTTTATTAGTACAAAAACTATGGATAATAATTCCTGACATTAAAAAGTCAGGACATGAACTAGAGTACAAATTTGATAAAAAGCAATACCCATGACAGGTGGCAGTGTATAATAAAATAAACCATAGGCAACAAAGGTGTAATGGCACAAAGTTAAAATGTAGAAACTGACGCGTTTCGACCTCAATGGGTCATCTTCAGAGGATAGATATATAACAACTGCAGGGATATAAACATGCATCAAAAAGTCTTTCAAACCAAAACAAAATAGGAGAATATATATTTATATATGCATGAACAAATCCATATAATACATCATTACCAGTTATGTTGCACTTAATGATTATAAGCGGCCATGGTATGAAGGAGTTGCCCTCTCGTTTATCCTTAATTTCCCAGAAAAGTGGGCCTGTCCCATGGGGAGCAGATATCGAGCATACGTGCCTTACGAGGGATCACACATGGATGACCCCCAGGAGTTGGAGGAGAGGAAGGGCGTGCGCTGCACCTGAGATAAGGTAACAATTGTAAAAAAGATTCAAGTAAAAAAGTTTTTCCCAGGGCAATAGGGAAGGGTAGCATAGTATAATGATTTTTAGAATATAAACAAGCATGAGTTGAGAGTGGGTCCATAAATACAGCACGCAGAGAACGTTCATGCATATATAAATATATATTTCTCCTATTTTGTTTTGGTTTGAAAGACTTTTTGATGCATGTTTATATCCCTACAGTTGTTATACATCTATCCTCTGAAGATGACCCATTGGGGTCGAAACGCGTCAGTTTCTACATTTTAACTTTGTGCCATTACACCTTTGTTGCCTATGGTTTATTTTATTATACACTGCCACCTGTCATGGGTATTGCTTCAAATTTGTACTCCAGTTCATGTCCTGACTTTTTAATGTCAGGAATTATTATCCATACTTTTTGTACTAATAAAAATTACTTTTGACTATCTATCTACTTCGCATTGTGTTACACCACATCATTGGCTGCATTAAAGCCCCGTTAGGGGGTTTCCCATTTTCCATATGCAATTTTTTGCAATTTTTTGGGGTGCGCAGCCATTTTGTCTGTACTCATTTGAGTGTCCCCTTTTCTGTTGTGAATATTAGGTGGTTAAACACCCCTCCCCCGCCGTTTCTGACACTCGAGTTAAGACATGAACTGTGAACTGTTCTTTGTGTTCTGTATATAACCCTGGCCTTTTTCCTTTGCTGAATTTACCTTTATTGTATTAAGGCTGTGATTTTTCACTCAGGATGAGTAAATTTATAAGTGCAGACTGGGCTAGGCCGATGTCCCAATACGAAAACTCCTTTGAACAGGGAGACTAAAAAATATTACCCATTTCAACTATGTGATTTTGTAGTCCCCAGCCTTATTAGCGCAATACATAGGTACTTGCATCTTCACTTAGTATAAATTACCTAGATCTTATAGGGATATTGTTTTGTACGTAAGCCAGTTCACAGTTTCTTTTAATATGATCTATTGCATTATGTTTCGTTAGCAGTTTAATTAATTGTACCTTGACAGTGGTTGTGTATAAATTTTATATGTGTTATAGCCAATAGATGACCCTCTATATTCCATATATAGAAGCCTATCATTCTATTATGGTCTAGTAACAACTTTTATGGACTTCCCCTCTCCTTCCTTTCTTCTCCCAGTATGGATACCATTTGGTTATATGTTCCAGGTCGACCGTGTCCTTCTTCGGGGGGTGGGTCAGTGTCACGCCTGCCTTCCTGGCAGGGTGGGGAGACGCAGGGCCCTTGCGTCTCCCTAAGCGCCCACCTGGTGGCAGCACTGGTACTGGGCGCTATCCTCTTCCCTGCCAGCGGCTTTCCGGATCCCTTCTGGACGCCGTGCTCACGCGTGCGCAATTTAGTGCGCGTGCGCGTGACGTCACGGCGCCTGCGCATTTGCGGTGGAAGTGACGGTAGATCCGGGAGGATTACTCCCCTGGAATGCCGGGGGGGGTCACACAGGGAGCACCGCCTTTGCGCCGCTCCCCCCCCACTGGGAGATTAGATATGGAAGGGGAAAAGTGCCTGCACCTGAGACACCTTTTGGGCAATTAGTTTCTCTATAAATTACTTCGGTGGCATGGGAGGTTCAGTGACACTGCCTGTTCCCACCGGACGCTCCTGTGCTGCAGCTTTACAAATTGACCGGTAAGAATTCATGTACTTTTCAATCGTCCCCTTTGATGTGTGGTTCACATCATGGTTATCTCACTCCCCACCTTTATTCAACCATTTTTGACCCTTATACACTTATAACGTTTCAGAAATTCGCTTACTCTGTTTTCTGATTCGATTGATTGTACCCTACATCCAAGGTAACCTGTCCCGCCTTCACTATGTGTCACTCGCACCACACTTTCCACACTCTTGGCATCGTTTGGCTTTGTTTGTTTTGTTTGTTTGTTTTGCCCCCTCCTTTTTTCACTCTGTCACGCGTTCACCATTGCCTCCCACCCCCCCTTGTCCCCACCCCCCCCTTTTTCCCCCCTCCCTGGCTTGTCACTGGGCCTCCTTAACACCCGATTGATTTTGCGGCACTTCACTAGTATACACTCACAACTATTGCTATTGCCGTTCATGATGGGAGTCGGTTCATATACATACACACACATTTTTCTGTCATCCATGGCCTTTCTTCCTCCCCAGTCACGTATGATTCCCCACAGTCCTTTTTCTTCCCCCATTTACCTCTCCTGTTTTCCCTCCTCTTCTTCCTTTTCTTCTCTTCCTTCTATTTTTCCCCCCTTTCCTTCCCCACTCCCTCTTTCCTCCCCTGTTCTCCCCTCCCCCCCCTTTTTTTCTCTACCCTACCCCCCTCTTTCCTCCCCTACCATTCCTTCCTCTTCTTCCCTCACCCCACCTCCACTACGTTCTCTGTGTGCTGCATTTATGGACCCACTCTCAACTCATGCTTGTTTATATTCTAAAATTCATTATACTATGCTACCCTTCCTTATTGCCCTGGGAAAAACTTTTTTGCTTGAATCTTTTACTTAGTACAATTGTTACCTTATCTCAGGTGCAGCGCACGCCCCTCCTCTCCTCCAACTCCTGGGGGCCATCCATGTGTGATCCCTCGTAAGGCACGCATGCTCGATATCTGCTCCCCATGGGACCGGCCCACTTTTCTGGGAAATTTAGGATATACGAGAGGGCAACTCCTTCATACCATGGCCGCTTATAATCATTAAGTGCAACATAACTGGTAATGATGTATTATATGGATTTGTTTATGCATATATAAATATATATTCTCCTATTTTGTTTTGGTTTGAAAGACTTTTTGATGCATGTTTATATCCCTGCAGTTGTTATACATCTATCCTCTGAAGATGACCCATTGGGGTCGAAACGCGTCAGTTTCTACATTTTAACTTTGTGCCATTACACCTTTGTTGCCTATGGTTTATTTTATTATACACTGCCCCCTGTCATGGGTATTGCTTTTTATCAAATTTGTACTCCAGTTCATGTCCTGACTTTTTAATGTCAGGAATTATTATCCATACTTTTTGTACTAATAAAAATTACTTTTGACTATCCATCTACTTCGCATTGTGTTACACAACATCATTGGCTGCATTAAAGCCCCGTTAGGGGGTTTCCCGTTTTCCATAGACAGCAACTAACCTAGGAATGAAGAAAATTGATAAAAACACGTTATTTTTTAAAAAATTCAAATTGCAGCAATAGCATGGCATTATCCATAAGAAATATAAAATATTTGTTTTAACTCAATCATTATGAGTGACCTCACAGAGATCTCACTGGGACCTCACAGATGTGAAACAAAAAATCCTTTACAAAGGAAAAACATTAAATACAAATATAGAGGAGTAACTTAAATACTGTTTTCAGTCACCCTACTTTATCTAACAAGATTTTTGTAAAGCAGCTGTTTTTCAGCAAGATGCAATGGACATTGCCTTACTGATCCCATGCAGAGTATGTAAATAATACAGTCCATCATACTAGCTCCTAATTAGCTGAACAGATTAGTACCAGATGCATTTTACAGTTCTGAAATCATTCCTCCTCTGTCCCTGATAATGTGTGTACCTAGGATATCAGTTCCAACACAGGTGACTAGGCAGCAATCAGAGCAGGGTGACTGTATCCATGCAATTATAAAAGAGTTATGAAGTTCTATAGGTCCTTCAAATATATAGTTTATCAGTGCCATATATAAAGATAGTGGCTGTATATTATGGCAGACTGTTGTAAGAGGGGTTGGAGGAGGCTTGCATAAGGTAACTGTGGGAATTGCAGTGTCCCGTACCTTTGGGTAGAGCCTGACGAGCAAAGGAAGGCCTCTTGTACAGCCCGGTTCAAGGACCACTGAGGTTGCAACAGCATGCGCGAGAGCACGTTGAGGTGTTAATGCCTGCGATATTCTCCGTTTAGCAGGGAAGCAGGAGAAGCAGAGGGCAGTAGTAGTAGAAGCTGCTGGTTGGCTGCAGATGCAGGCACGTTGTGGAGACAGGGATGCTGCGGATGCAGGTACGTAGCAGCTGAAGGAAACTGAGGAGACTGGTGCAGAGTCAGACAAGCCAGGTTAGACACGGCGGATCAGATACATCAGAGACATCAAGCAAAGAATGGTCAAGTTCAGGTAGAGGTTTGGCAACATCTGGTGAATGCTTATCCTAAAGCAGGGGTCTCAGGATCGCTAGCAGTGGAGCTGGACCAGAACTCCTGATGGAACCATGGATGATCACCAGCAAGGTGGGAAGGCTATGGACAGCAGGCAGGCTGAAGACTGGAACAGGCCGGTATTTGAATGCCACAAACCAGGAGGTGGGTACAGCAGCTAGCGGAGTAGATGTTCAATGAGGATAGGAACACAAGCAGGTACAAGCAGGCCGGGTCATACACAAAGTGGGCAATTCAGGAACAGATGCAGAGGCTGGAGCAAGGTTCAGCTGCAGGCCAGGGCGGTAGCAGGCGGGCAGCGAGGTAACCAGAGGAATAGGCAGATGCAGAGACGGAGACAAGACGGGATTGGATGCAGGCAGAGAGTAGAAGTAGTCAGGAACAAGCCAAGTTAAGCAACTGGAACAGGTACAGAGTGACCAGGTTGCAGGAATCACGGGGAACGCTGTAGACCAGACAGCATTGATCCTGGGTACTGACCCAGTTTAAATAGTCCATTTAGCAACAAGAACGGTCACAGTGTGCGCCCATTGGCACACGCAAGCGCGCCTGTGTCTGTGTAGTTCTTTTTTACTGGGATGAGAAGCAAAGGAAACCTTCTGCGGCCGCCATCTTGGTTGCTGGCGTGCCCTTCCTGAGAGCCCCTGTTCCCTTTTTGAAATGTTATGTTAACAACCAGATGGGCAAGCCCATGTGATCTCATTGTTTTATGGTTTTCTACTTAGAGAATTCTCCCCTATCAGGCCCTATTAGCTGAATAGGAAATATGAACCTATTTATACACCTAATGACTCCAATGTGCTCAAATCTATTATCCATACACATAAACTTACTGTAGCTTTTTTGGCTCAGGAAAGGAGTTATAAATGGCTAACTAGGTGATATAGGTGTCCTTCTACAATATACAAAATTAAATAATGTATTTCATTTCAGATACCTGCTGGAGGTGTGGAATTGAGAAAACCACAATGTACCAAATTTGGTGGGACTCTCTTTATTCCAGCAAGTTCCCTCATGTAAAATCACACAAACTCCAAAATTGTCCTTCTCTCTATCCTTTCAATGCATCGCTAATAAGACCTTTTCCCCTTCCTCCTTTCTTCACCTCCTCCTCCCTCCATTCCTTCCCTGTCTCCTCCACCTCTTCCTCTTTTTACTCTTCCAGCACTTTCTCTTTAATATTTTCCTCCCACAACTCATTTCTTTTGCTATTTTTTACTTTCAATCTTTTTGTTAATATTGTTTTGCAAACATAGAATGTACAAACAGATCAAATCGAGATCAGGCATAGAACAATAATTTACAAAGAATTGCTAAAAAACAAATAGCAAACGTTAGAACAACATCCAGTGTGCATCAATATCAAAACAAGCTCATACCATCTCTGCAGTTACACCTTTGTTAAAGTAACAGTAACGATGAAGTATTAAATAAAATTCCTATAGGAATTGTCATAATGCAAAATAACAATCATCCTGAACATCATTCTCCAACAAATGCTGTAGACAGTTCTACACCACACTATTATGCAGAGTAACGGTCATTGACCAAGACTGTATGAGACATAATACTTAGCAACTTATAGCAATAAGTTAGAGTAGGTGTCAAAATGATGGCTTGTGAGAGAGATAGAAAGAATACAGACACCATAAGGTGAAAAAGCTCCACCATAGGCCACCACAGGTCATATCAACAAACCTGACACTAGATGTCTTGAGGGTGCAGTGAACTTCAGCTAAAGTATGATTAGCGTACCGCAACAAGATCAAGTACTTCACTGCAGCCCCAGGGTACAACCCATCTATAGCAGATAAAGGTCTTATCCCAGGTAAAGGACAGGATAAGCCAAATAAAAACAAAGCGAAACCAAAGAAAGAAGAAAAAAAGAGGAAAAAAAAGAGAATAGGCATAAGAGCAAAAACTGTAAAATGTGAGGTGGTTACAGAGAAACCTTCATGTAAAGGGTCCAGGGGTCACAAATACGTTCAAATTTCTTATTATATAGTAAAATGCTCACAGTCTTTTCATGAAGCATTATTCAATAAATATTCCTCTTTGCTGCAGCAAAAGAAACTGAGGGCTGCTTCCAAGAATGGGCTATCGTAATTTTAGAACCCAAGAGTACAAAAAAATTAAAGTGAGTGTGTGCTTTTAGGAATGTTGTCCACCTGTTGGTTTAACCACTTCAATACAGGGCATTTTCACCCCCTTCCTGCCCAGACCAATTTTCAGCACTATTACACTTTGAATGACAATTGTGCGGTCATGCAACACTGTACCCATATGAAATTTTTATAATCTTTTCCCCACAAATAGAGCTTTCTTTTGGTGGTATTTGATCGCCTCTGCAGTTTTTATTTTTTGCGCTATGAACAAAAAAAGAGCGACAATTTTGAAAAAAAACACAATATTTTTTACTTTTTGGTATAATAAATATCCCATTAAAAAAAAAAAACATTTTTTTTCCATCAGTTTAGGCCGATATGTATTCTTCTACATATTTTTGGTAAAAAAAATTTGCAATAAGCGTATATTGATTGGTTTGTGCAAAAGTTATAGCGTCTACAAAATAGGGGATAAATTTATGGCATTTTTATTGTTTTTTTATTTTTTACTAGTAATGGCGGCGATCTGCATTTTTTATCATGACTGTGATATTGCGGCAGACACTTCGGACACTTTTGACACTATTTTGGGACCATTCACATTTATACAGCGATCAGTGCTAAATACACTGATTACTGTGTAAATGTGACTGGCAGGGAAGGGGTTAACACTAGGGGGTGATCAAGGGGTTAATTATGTTTCCTGGGGAGTGATTCTAACTGTAGGGGGTGAGGACTCATGAGGGGAGGAGACCGATCGGTGTTCCTCTGTACTGGGAACACACCATCGGTCTCCTCTCCTCTGACAGGACGTGGATCTGTGTGTTTACACACACAGATTAATGGGCCTGCTGTGTTCACGGGCAATCGTGGGTGCCCGGCAGGCATCGTGGCTGCCGGGCACCTGCATCAGATGCCTAGTGATGCGGCAGGTGCACACGTATCCCCTAGAGGCTCAGGAAGTAAAAGACGTCATATGATGGCGGCCCGGAGGGACAAAGGGTTCCTGCTGCCGTCATATGACTATGCACGGTAGGGAAGTGGTTAACAAAGCTATCTGAGGGGATTTAGGGACCGTGCTCCTCCTAACCTTGTGCAGCAAATGGAAGATCCTGTCCTAAAAGCCTCAGATTCAAGGTCATTTCCACCATGTGTGCATTATAGAGCCCATGTGCTCACAGCCACAGAAACAAAGAGGGGAAGATCCTGGGTACCTAAGTGCGTGGGAACTAGATACCACTGTGTAAAGATTTTAATGTTCGCCTCAATCAAGGAGACGTTTAGGACTCCCTTAAGGGAGTGGAAAAAACATTGATGCCAAATGTCTAGATCCCATTCCTCCTCTAAGTCCTGTTCCCATCCCAACACTTAGATATGTTTTTTAGTGGCCTCAGCCAATGATTCAAAAAATTGGGAAGATACCCCCTCTCTGATCCTTGTTCTGAGCACACCACTGCTCATAAGCAGTGATCCTAGGTGGTTTGGGTTTGTTAGCCCATATTGAATATAAAAAGTGTGAAAAAATGTAAACCTCTCCGACCAGGGCATTTCCAGTTTGCTTACACAAAAACCCAAAGAAAATGGTCCAGTGTTAAAAAAAAAGAAAAAAAAAAAAAAAAAAGGTGAATTCTCAACAGTCCTTTGTTTAGCCACCATTGAAAGGCTTTAAAATGCATACCTGGGGGAAACTGGGGTTTATGAAAAACATGTGCTAAAGTATGGAGACGTGAGATTAATGAAGCTTGCCTATGGAAATTGTTGCAAAGAGCTATAGAATGTGAAAGGGTAGAGGCCAAAATTGGGGGCCAACGTTTGGGTGAGCACCAAAGCAAAAAATTCATAGTGTGTGGAGGAATAGATTGTCTTTCAATTGGAACCCAATCTGGCTTGTATTCCCACGTGTAAGCGATTGAAATCTGCGCCATTTGTGTCGCTTGGTAATACCACAATTAGTTCAAAGAAGCAAACCCCCTTGGGAACGAGGCTGGAATTACACATGTTTGGAGAGGCGATGTCCATTTTCTACCCCACATAAATCAAATAATTTTAGATCGGAAACCATGCAAGTAGAATTTCACGATTGGAATTGGCAGCGAATGGAAAATATGAGGCAGAAAATCTTTATATTAGACTCTTCTTTAGGATAATAGGGGACCGATGCAAAAACAATTAAACAAAAAAAAGAGTAGAGTCCTCCCAAATATATACCAGACCCAAATATTAAGAGGATGCACAACACACAAACAAAAAAAAGAAATACAGCCAAAATCAATACCAGACCTTTATCCAAGCATGCAGCCTTGCTGGCCAGCAAAGGAGGGTGCAGTGAGCATGCATGCCTCCACCTGAACCATACCAGAACACCTGCCTCCAACATGGGGAAGGTACCTTGCCAGGGGGGTCCTGGCAAAGCACCTCATCCCAATGTAAATGAGAACAAGGGCTTTGCCCCACATCCCTGATTTTTTGGATGTGGGTGAAGCCCCCATTAAAATAAGGGGTGCCCAGATATCCACCCCACTTCAATGAGTAAGTGTTACATAGTACCCCTGGTTACTTTTTTGTAAAAAAAAGTTAAATAGTAAATAAACACACACTATACATAAAGTCATTTATTAAAATAATAATAGTAATAATGTTCCACAATGTCAAAAAATCATTTCCCACAAAGTTCACAAAATAATGTTTCACAATGTCTAAAAATAATGTCTCATGATGAGCAGAAAATAATGCCCCACTGCTGAGGGTGTCATAGGAACCACAGCTTTGAACAGGAATCTGACATTCATTAGTGGCAGTAGTAATACGGCACAGTGGTGGATAGGAAACAGGCCATTGAGTTTACCTATTCGCTGAAATGCAAACAACTAAAATGCAGGGAAAACTCTGCATCACCCTAAACTCAAACTACATCCCTACTGTGTGCCTTTAGTAAACGTAATGTAAAATAGCTATGATAATTACATGCAGTTGGAGAAATACTGTTGGTTTTTCTAAGGTTAGCATGGTACTAGACAATTGTATGAACTGCTTAAAGTGATATTAATCACTTCAAGACCGCCCACCGCATGTATACTGCGACAGGGCGGCTCTATTGCGCGAAACAACGTACCTGTTTCATGCACTAGACACTGTGGGTGTGCGCTGCATGCAAGGGGAGACAATCATCGGGTCTGCCGGCCACCTGCGATCGCTCCACAGAGAGGCAGAACAGGGATCTACCTATGTAAACAAGGCAGATCCCCATTCTGACAAGGAAGTACACAGATATCTTCTGTTCCTAGTAATCAGTAATCTCTGTGTTCTTCCTGTCAGTCCATCCCCCACACAGTTTGAAAACACTTGCAGGGAACACACTTAACCCTTTGATCACCCCATGTTAACCCCTTCCCTGACAGTGTAATTTTTACAGTGATCAGCGCATTTTTGTAGCACTGATCACTGTATTTGTGTCAATGGTCCCAAAAAGTGTCACTTAGGGTCAGATTTATCCGCTGTAATGTCGCAGTCCTGATAAAAATTTCTGATCGTCGCCATTACCAGGAAAAACAATAAAACATTTTTTAAAAAGTCCATAAATCTACATCATAGTTTGTAGACGCTATAACTTTAGCGTAAACCAATCAATATACCCTTATTGGGATTATTTTACCAAAAATATGTAGAAGAATACATATTGGCCTAAATTGATGAAGAAATTACATTTTTTATTTTTTTTGGATATGTATTAGTTTTTTTTTTCAAAATTATTGTTTTTTTTTTGTTTATAGCGCAAAAAATAAAAACCGTAGAGGTGATCAAATACCACCAAAAGAAAGCTATATTTGTGGGAAAAAAGGACATAAATTTTGTTTGGGTACAGTGCCGTACGCCCACGCAATTGTCAGTTAAAGTAATGCAATGTGCCGTATCACAAAAAAATGCCTGGTCATTAAGGGGGTAAACCCTTCCGGGGCTGAAGTGGTTAAAGTTTTTTTTTTAAATTAAATTAATTTTATTCTTATATGCTCTGTGAAATGGTTTTGCAAACAGCAACCCCAATCCCCCTCTTCTTGGGTCCCCCACTGGTGGTCTTGGCTCCTCCTCCCTGCTGAGTACCCCCCATAGCAAGCTGCTTGCTATGGGGGACTCGTGCAAGCTCTCTCCAAGCCCAGCTCTGTTTTTCCATTGGCATACAGAGTGGGGCTCAGCCCTGCCCTCTAATCCCTCCTCACTGGCTGTGATTAACAGCAGCAGGAGCCAGTGGGGTTCATTTACTAAAGGCAAATAGACTGTGCGCTTTGCAAAGTGCATTTGCACTCTGCAAGTGCAGTTGCTCCAAATCTTAGTAAATGAGTAAAGCTTCACTTTGCAAAGAATAACCAATCACGTGCAAGAAAAAAAAAAAAAAAAAAAACAGCATTTCTTGCACATGATTGGATGATGGAAGTCAGCAGAACGTCTGCTCATTTACTAAGTTCTGGAGCAGCTGCCCTTTGTCTGTTTGCCTTTAGTAAATCAACTCCAGTGACTCCCAGTGCTGTCTTTGTGCCAATGAGGATGAAGAGAGCCGAGAGAGCCTCTGCTCTTGCACACATTGGTAGATTGAGATCGGGCTCAGGTAAGTATTTATGAGAGGATGGGGGGAGAGCTGCATGCAGAAGGTTTTTTTACTCTAATGCAGAGAATGCATTAAGGTAAAAACCTTCTGCCTTTAGAATCACTTTAAGGTGTTATCCCATCTACAGAGAAGCCCATAATTTTTTTTCCAGTTTTTAAAGAAGTGCCGTCTGATTAAAGGTTGATTTTTATGAACCGAAACTACTCTTACAAAATTCCACTTCTACCTGGGCATTAACAATAATCTTAACATTTACCTACTGCTGTATTTATTTAGTTAAAAAGTTTCTTTACTGTGGCAAAGCAAGCTGTGTTTTTTTCTCAATAACAGGTCTGCAGCAAACATAAAGAGCTTAATGGATTTATTTGTATTTATAGGTTTATGCGTTGTGAGGGCAGAATACAGTTTACAGACATGTTTATCCATTTATGTAGCATATGTGTTAGCATGGATAATACATTCCTATTGTTACTAAGGATATGTGCACACTATTTTTTAAACCCAGCCTGAAGCAAATGTCATTTCTCTCATGGAGCATATTAGAAGCAATGGAACTACGAAGAGAAGTGAGAAATTATAGCATGAATGGAACTAAAAGAGGCCCAATTGTTTTCCTTATTCTGATTTATTCATATTTAGTCATTCATTTTTTCCTAAATGGGATGTTAACCCTGTGAAAATCAAGCAAGCTTTAGTGGCCCGTACACATGGTCGGACATTGATCGGACATTCCGACAACAAAATCCTAGGATTTTTTCCGACGGATGTTGGCTCAAACTTGTCTTACATACACACGGTCAAACAAAGTTGTCGGAAAATCCGATCATTCTGAACGCGGTGACGTAAAACACATACGTCGGGACTATAAATCGGGCAGTAGCCAATAGCTTTCATCTCTTTATTTATTCTGAGCATGCGTGGCACTTTGTGCGTCGGATTTGTGTACACACGATCGGAAATTCCGACAACGGATTTTGTTGTCGGAAAATTTTATAGCCTGCTCTCAAACTGTGTCAGAAAATCCGATGGAAAATGTGTGATAGAGCCTACACACGGTCGAAATTTCCAACAACAAGGTCCTATCACACATTTTCCGTCGGAAAATCCGACCGTGTGTACGGGGCATTAGAGTTTAGTACCTGCAGAAATGTACACTATATTGTCAAAAGTATTGGGACACGTACCTTTACACGTACATGAACTTTAATGGCATCCCAGTCTTAGTCCATAAGGTTCAATATTGAGTTGGCCCACCCTTTGCAGCTATAACAGCTTCAATTCTTCTGGGAAGCCTGCCCACAAGGTTTAGGAGTGTGTCTATGGGAATGTTTGACCATTCTTCCAGAAGCACATTTGTGAGGTCAGGCACTGATGTTGGATGAGAAGGCCTGGCTCGCAGTCTCTGGTCTAATTTATCCCAAAAGGTGTTCCATCGGGTTGAGGTCAGGACTCTGTGCAGGCCAGTCAAGTTCCTCCACGCCAAACCCACACATCCATGTCTTTATGGACCTTGCTTTGTGCACTGGTCCAAATCATTTGGTGGAGGGATGATTATAGTGTGGGGTTGTACTTCAGGGGTTGGGCTTGGCCCCTTAGTGAAGGGAACTCTTAAGGTGTCAGCATACCACGACATTTTGGACAATTTCCTCTCTCTGATCACAACCTCATCACTTTCACAGTGTCCTTGTCATCAACTACCTATCCCTCCAAGCAGCAAACAATTACCCATAGAAACCTTCATCACTTTAATCATTCTCTTTACTACTCTGCAACTGGTCACCTCTATGACAAAATAGTACCCCTGTCCTGCCCTGACCTGGCCACTTCTGTCTACAACAGTTCACTTTAGATTGTGAGGGAAAAGGGTCCAGTGGACAGGTGGTAAGACAAAAAGGTAATTGACAGAGGTGAGCTTGTTAAAAACAGAAGGGTCATTTCAGAGGGCACATGAGAAGGGGGTGGTGGTTTTTGGGAGCAGGAGGATTGAGATTAAACTGAGTGGATTGCGTCTATTGCTGGGGGAAGGAGGATATCAGGTGGGGTAAGACACTGGAGGGTCAGGAATAGGGGAGATATTCCCAGAGGTTAGGAGAAGAGGAAGGGTGAGGAAAGTAAGATGGGTGTGGAACGTATAATTGCACATACCTCCCTGTCCTGGTGTTTGGGTCAGCAGGCAGATTAAATATTTGCAGGAGGTGATGAGAACAGTAGTAGAGAGAGGGTGGAAATGAGGGTGATATGTACAAGCTTTGGGGTGGAGAAGGGGGGTCAAGAAATTAGATTTTAAGAACAGAGGACATTAGTATGAGAATAAAAAATAAAGGGGGCATATTGAGGGTAGAGGAAGTAGGAATCAGGCTTGTGAGAGATGCTTTCCAAAGTTTTGGTTTGTCACGGTCAGGCCAGAGTGGAACAGAGATCTTTGTTGTATCCTCTTGCTGCTTTAGTTCCACTGCTGAACACTCCTGCAGAAAGAAAACCACTCACACAGGAAATAATGCTCTGACTGTGACTTCCCCATAAGCTGATCTAAATTTATAGGGAGATGGGGCGGGGAAGGATTCCTAATTTGATCAATTAGGAACAGATAAGAAACACATGAATTGGGGGAATGGTCAAAACCAGACCAACCACAGATACAGGCCAAAGTCATAAAAGATTCTTTGATCACAAAAGGCATTGAGAATCAACCGCCACAAATAGACAAGTTCAAAAGACTCTAAAGCCTTGTACACACGATTGGATTTTCCGACGGGAAATGTGTGATGACAGGCTGTTGGCAGAAAATCTGACCGTGTGTATGCTCCATTGGACAATTCTTGTCGGATTTTTTGCGGACAAATGTTGGATAGCAGGTTTTAAAATTTTCCGTGGACAAATGTCTGTTGTCGGATTTTACAAGCGTGTGTACACAAGTCCATCAGACAAAAGTCCAAAGTACAAACACGCATGCTCAGAAGCAAGGACGAGCCAGAAGCGGTTGGTCTTGTAAACTAGCGTTTGTAATGGAGAATTAACATTTGTGACGTGGCAAATTATGAAATCTCCAAATGCAGCGCACAATTCTCTTCTTCTTTAATGGGGTAATAATGAAGCTGCTTTGCTGGTGATACTGATGGAGTTATTGCAAATGAATTTTCAAAGGCTTTTTTTTTCTACTGATATCAAGAATAATATTATTATGCTTTTTTTCTTTTTTTTTTCTTTGGGCAAGTTACCATAACACCATTATTCCGTAGTTTTTAAGATCAAAGATACAACTATGTTGGTGTCCCTTGTCAATTTTACATTGTATTTTTTTAAATGTAACTGCCTACTGCCAAACTGTCATTTGAAGTAAAACACATAGCCAAGTGTTATTCTCCACAATTTTTTTATTGTGCATTAAAAAAAGAAAACAAATAAAATTAGACATGCTATCTGCCAATAGAACTTAACCAAAAAGTGCATTCTATGCATCAAAAAATATAGAAAATATACCACATCAAATCATTATTCAACCAAAAAAATAATGTCAAAGCAATAATTCCAAGGCCAATAATAAATAACATGTTATCTCCTCCGATTCCGAAACATGGCTAGTTGACAAACAGCCGTTCAGAAACAAACTGAAAAGTGCAAAATGAAAAGTGCGAAATGAAAAGAGTGAATCAACACTCACCAAACTTCTACTAAAACAAAATTAGCAGAAGGAGCCCAAAGGGTGGTGCTAAAGAAATGAAAAACAATGTAGTACGTCACTACATTTGTAACTGTTGGCCAACAATTGTGTGGCCGTGTGTATGCCAGACAAGTTTGGGCCAACATCCTTCAGACAAAAGTCCACGGTTTCGTTGGCCAACAATCCGATCGTGTGTATGAGGCTTTAGAATATTTACCCTAAAGACTGCAGTGTCAGTACATAGCAGTGAGACAGTTAGCATGGATTCTGAGACTGCATCATTTACCCTGAAGATTTGTAGATTGTCAGTACTAGGGATGAGCTGAACAACCCCTGGTTCGGTTCGCATCAGGACTTGCAAACAGACAAAAAATGTGTGTGAACATGAAAACACCGTTAAAATCTATGGGACACAAATGCTCATTTTAAATGCTTATTTGCAAGTTATTGCCATAAAAAATGTATGGGGACCTGGGTACTGCCAGGGGACATGTATCAATGCATAAAAAAAGTTTTAAAAACTGATGTTTTTTTCAGGAGCAGTAATTTTAATAATGCTTGCAGGGGAAACAATAAAAATGGAATATTCCTTTAATTATCGTGCCTGGGGGGTTCCCTTAGTCTGTCTGTAAAGTAACGCATTTTTCCCATGTTCATAACAGTCCCGCAGCAAAATGACATTTCTAAAGGAAAAAATGTAATTTAAAATTGCTCACGACTGTAATGTATTGCTAGATCCTGGCAATATACATAAAGAAATCATTGAAAAAAACAGCATGGGTTTCCCCCTCCCCCAATCCATACCAGGCCCTTTGAGTCTGGTTTGGATATTAAGGGGAACGCCACGCCATTTTTTTTTTTTTTTTTAAATGGAGTAGGGGGTCCCCCCAAAATCCATACCAGACCCAAAGGGCCTGGTATGGACAGGGGAACCCAAGCTGTTTTTTTCTTAATTCTGTCACAGGAATCCCCTTAACCACTTCAATACACTGTATTATATATTGTACACTACACTATATACCCTGCACTGTATTATATATACTACACTGATTGGACTATATACTCTGAACTGCAGTATGTATACTATACGGACTGCACTATATACTCTGAACTGCAGTATATATACTATATGGACTACACTTTATACTCTGCTGAAAAATTGGACCTTAGGTGTTGGTGGTGGCAGAACATGGTGACCCCTCACAGTTACTCTTGTTGGGTGCAGGAACAGCCCCTGCTGTTAAATATTATTTCAAAAGTTTTAAATACATGCCCCTGTTATACAGGGGCAGAAAAATTGGGCCTTGGGTGGTGGTGGTGTCCTAAACCAAAAATATTGTTGGAAGCTAGCATCATCATTATTGAGGAGGAATAGGATAGGCAGCATAGGCAGTCTTCAAGGGATCCCAGATCCATAGCAAATTCAATCAGTTACATCAGCACCAGGTGCTTGATAGCTGCTGACTGATTCATTTTTATAAATGTGAGCCTATCAATGGAGTCTGTAGACAGGCGCACTCTTTGATCCGTTACAAACCCTCCAGTAGCACTGAATGTGCATTCAGAAAGCACGCTGGATGCAGGACAGGCCAGTAGCTCAATGGATGCTCTGTTGGAAAGGTCTCCAAGTCTGCTCTTTCCCCTAGATATTCCTGCACCATATAATGCAGACGCTGGCGATGGTTGTTGGGACCTATCAGAACCTTGGCGCCGAGGACTGAAAAATTGTTTAAAGGCATCGGTCAGCCGGCCACCTTCTTTACCGCTCTTCCTCTGACTGAACGAAGCCTCAGAAACACGTTGTCCAGCACCAGGCAATGGTAACCTCCCAGGGTCTGGAAATGCATTACACAAACTTTTCTTCAAGGACTCCTGATGTTTCATCCTCTGCTCCCTCTGCAAAGGCAGGATGAGTTCTATAACCTTACACTTGTTATGTGGATCAAGAAGGGTTGCCAGCCAGTAATGATCCCTCTCCTTAATACCACGAATCCTAGGGTCCTTTCACAGGCTTTGCAGAATCAGGGAGGCCATGCAGCAAAAGTTTGCTGAGGCATTTGATTCTGAGTAATCTGGGTCACTAAGGATCACATTATCTGTAACTACCTCCTCCCAGCCATGTACAACTCTTTGGGTTTCTGGAGACTGAAAACCATCCCTTTGAAAACTGCTGCATATTATCCTTGACATCCATGCTGACACAATCCTCCTCCTCCTCTTCTTCCTGTGTGTTTGGCAGACCCGCAGGAATGCTATCTGGATAAAGGGAGCCTTGAGAGGAAAGAAAGTCCTCCTCTTCCTCCTCTTCCTCCCACTGTTCTGCCTCATGTGCCCTTTCCATGATTCTACAAAGTTTGTGGTCCAGCAGGAAGACTAGAAGGACAGTGTCACTGATGCATGCATTGTCACTGCTCATCATCCTTGTGGCCTCCTCAAATGGTGACAGGACAGTGCATGCATCCTTGATCAGTAGCCACTGGCAGGCGAAAAAAGCCAAGCTCCCCTGACCCTGTCCTGGTGCCATACTCACACAGGTACTCATTGATGGCCCTCTGCTGTGTGTGCAGCCGCTGCAGCATTGCCAGCGTTAAGTTCCACCTGGTGGGCATGTCACAAATAAGGCGGTTGATGGGCAGGTTGCATTCCTTTTGAATGTCAGTCAGCCGAGCATGACATCTTTTTGCCTGACAGCTTGTGTAGCCCCTTGAGCATTTAGTGAGCATTGCTGGTTCAGAGGAAAATTCTGCAGAAGAGGCCATTGAGGAAGAAGAAGAAGAGGGAGGGGAGCATACAGATGTTGTGGTAGAATCACTACTAGCTTTTTGGGGGTGTGGTAGTGGAACAAGCTCCAACACTGATTCCTATCCTGCATCCTTCCCAGCTGCCAGCAGAGTTACCCAGTGCGCCGTGAAGGAAAGGTAACGTCCCTGCCAATACCTGCTAGACCATGAGTCAGCGGTAATGTGAACCTTACTTCTGACCTCCCTGTCCAACGAGGACAAAAAATTGCCTTGCACATGACAGTAGAGAGCCGGAATGGCCTTATGTGAACAGAAATGTCATTTTGAAACCTGCCACTGTGGTACAACACATTCCACAAATTCATGAAAAGGGGCTGAGACTACCAGCTGAAAAGTCACCAGTTGCAGTGCTAGCCATTTGGCCAAGATAGCATTTAGACGCTGAGCATGTGGATGGCTGGGACCAAATTTCTTTTTATGGTTCAGAATCTGTGGTAGCGAAATTTGCCTGCTGAAATCAACTGGTGGTGTACTGCTAGCAGATTGGCTGCAAGTACTTGTGACACCTATTGCTATACCTTCATTCCTCTCAGTGCAGGTTTTTGAGAGGACTGGAGGTATAATAGGGTTTGATATTCCAGATGAGGAGCAAGGAGAAGTCTGCCTTTTTCTATGATGTGGGTCTTTCAGGTGCTGCTGCCAATGGACTACATGGCAGGTCGTCATGTGTCTGGTCAAGCATGTGGTGGCCACACTTGATCCGCTTCAGAAATAGGTTGCAAACAGCAACAGTGCAATCTGCTGCACACGTGTCGAAAAAGGTCCACACCAAGGAACTTTTAAAAGTCAGCGGGGAGTCAGCAGTGCCCTGCACCTGTGGAGCTCTGGGTTGTGATGCAATAGGGTGGCTGCCCTTAAGCTGACCCCTGGAGGACATCCTGCCTCATTGGAGTTGTGCCTCCTCCTCCTCAATTTCCTCCTCTCTTCTCTCAGGCACCCAAGTATGGTCAGTGACCTCATCATCCCCTCCCTCCTCATCACTGGAGCAAACTTGGCTGTATGCTGCAGCTTGGGGAACATGACTGCCAGTTTCTTGTCCTTCTATGGAACGCCTCTCTCTAGGCTCACGTTACTCCCTTCCTCCACCTGGGAACCAACATCGGAGCCTTAAAATTGCTGTGCATTCTTCAGTAGCATGTAATCGACACTGTGGTCGAATAATTCTGAGGACTCCTCCATGCATGATGGTGGGGCTACGGAAGGAGTAACTGTGGACAAGGAGCAGGTGGAATAGGCTGCTTTGGCAGCTGCATTGTAAGGCAAACGACTATGAGCCTGGGTGACAGAGGATGAGGAGGATGAGGACAGCTTTGTTATCCACTCCACCAACTCTTCTGCATTTTGTGGCTCAATAACCAGGCCATCAGCAGCAAAAAAGGACAAGCGTGCCCCATGGACAGCTGCAGAGGATGCACCATGTCCACGACCACCACTGTTGACTGTATACACAGACACTGCCTGCCCTCCTTTAGTGGCCTGTGAGTGTCTGCCTCTCCTTGGTGGCCTTCCAGACATGGTGGGGATTTTTTCTTTTCATAGCACACTACACTGTATTATATACTGTGTACACTGCCTGCACTGTATTAGAAATGGTACAGCGGCTACACTGTATTTTTTTTACTGTGTACACCACCTGAAGTGTATTATATAATGTACACCACCGAATGAACTGTATATATATATATATATATATATATATATATATATATATATCAAATACACTGCCTGCACTGCCTGAATATAGAGTATACACTGAATATATATTCTATGCTAAATGCAGAGTATATATATATATATATATATATATATTTCAGAACTTTTTCCACCTTTATTGTGACCTATAAACTGTACAACTCAGTTGAAAAACAAACTGAAATCTTTTAGGGGGGAAGTAAAAATTAAAAAACTAAAATAATACGGTTGCATAAGTGTGCATACCCTTAAAGGGGTTGTAAACCCTCGTGTTTTTCACCTCAATGCATCCTATGCATTAAGGTGAAAAAACACCTGGCAGTGACCGGCCCCCCAGCCCCCCAATTTTACCTGAGCCCCGTATTTCTGTCACCGGAGATGTGCTCTCCCTCTCTCCATGGGGTCCCAGCTCTTGACTGGATAGATTGATAGCAGTGCAGCCATTGGCTGCTGCTGCTGTCAATCAAATCCAATGATGTGAGTGCCAGGGGTGGGGCCGAGTCCGGCATTCGTGTCTATGGATGCAAATACTGGACTTGGGAGCACGCCCACAAGGTAACCCCCCGGGAGAGCGCTTCTCCTACGGGGTTATCTGATGTGGTGAGGAGCCACGACAGCCACAGGGGGACCCCAGAAGACAAGGTTCGGGGCCACTCTGTGCAAAAGGAGCTGCACAGTAGAGGTAAGTATGATATGTTTGTTATTATAAAAAAAAATAACCCTTACAATCACTATAAACAAATACTTTGTTGAAGCACCTTTTGATTTTACTACAGCACTTAGTCTTTTTGGGTATGAGTCTATGAGCATGGCACATCCTGACTCGGCAATATTTGCCCACTCTTCTTTGCAAAAACACTCCAAATCTGTTAGATTGCGAGGGCATCTCCTGTGCACAGTCCTCTTCAGATCACCCCACAGATTTTCAATGGGCTTCAGGTCTGGGCTCTGGCTGGGCCATTCCAAAACTTTAATCTTCTGGTGAAGCCATTCCTTTGGTGATTTGGATGTATGTTTTGGGTCGTTGTCATGCTGAAAGATGAAGTTCCTCTTCATGTTCAGCTTTCTAGTAGAAGGCTGAAGGTTTTGTGCCAATATTGACTGGTATTTGGAACTGTTCATAATTCCCGTCTACCTTGACTAAGGCCCCTGTTCCAGCTGAAGAAAAACAGCCTCAAAGCATGATGCTGCCAGCACCATGCTTCACAATGGGTATGGTGTTCTTTTGGTGAAGTGCAGTGTTGTTTTTGCGCCAAACATATATTTTGGAACTATAGCCAAAAAGTTCAACCTTGGTTTCATCAGATCATAACACATTTTCCCACATGCTTTTGGGAGACTTCAGAAGTTCTTTTGAAAAATTTAGCCAGTCTTGGATGTTTTTCTTGGTAAGAAAAGGCTTCGATCTTGTCACTCTACCCCATAGCCCAGACATATGAAGACCATGGGAGTTTGTTGTGACATGTACACACAGCCAGTACTTGCCAGATATTCCTGCAGCTCCTTTAATGTTGCTGTAGGCCTCTTGGCAGCCTCCTTGACCAGTTTTCTTCTCATCTTTTCAGAAATTTTAGAGGGAAGTCCAGTTCTTGGTAATGTCACCATTGTGCCATATTTTTCCTACTTGACGATAACTGTCTTTACTGTGTTCCTTGGTATAGCTAATTCCTTGGAAATGTATTTGTACCCTTCTCATGACTGATACCTTTTAAAAATGAGATCTCTGTGGACCATGGCTTTTGATGTAGGATGCAACAAAGGAAATGTCAGGAAAGACCTACTAGAACAGCTGAACTTTATTTGGGGTTAATCAGAGGCACTTTAAATGATGGCAGGTGTGTACTTAACATGAGTTTGAATGTGATTGCTTAATTCTGAACACAGTTATAAGAGGGTGTGCACACTTATGGAAATCCATTATTTGATTTTTTGATTTTTAATTCTCCCTCCTAAAATACTTCAGTTTGTTTTTCAACTAAGTTGTACAGTTTCTAGATCACATTACAGGCAGAAAAAGTTCTGAAATTATTTATCTTTGTCCCTTTTTTTACATCACAGAAACCTGACAACAGGAGTATGTAGACTTTTTATATCTACTGTATATATATATATATATATATATATATAATATATATATACTAGACTGACTGTATATATATCAAAAACACTGCCTAATCTAGCTCAATCTATCTCTGTCCACAGCCACACACTGTACACGGCCGCTATGTAAGAAGCCTCTATAGTGTGGGGTGTGGACTTAGTCCCCCTGAGCCATGATTGGCCAAAGGCACCTTGCCTTTGGCCAATTATGGCTCTCTCTGCAGAGCGCACTGTGATTGGCCAAAGCATGCAGGTCAGGTGCATGCTTTGGCCACTCATCAGACATTAATGCTCTGTGATCTCGAATTTCCCACAAACGCCCCATATTGTTCGCTGTTTGGCAAATGGGCAAACACCCAATGTTCGAGTCAAACTTACGTTCGACTGGAACATCAGGTTCATCCCTAGGCAGTACATAGCAGTGAGACCTTTAACATGGATTTTGAGACAGCAACATTTACCCTAAAGATTGCAGAGTTTCAGTACAAAGCAGTGAGGTAGTTAACACGAACTCTGAGACAGCAGCATGTACCTGTGAATAAGCAGAGAAGACATGATGAGATAGTGACAGGGGATGTGTTCAACTTTTCTAATTTGTACTTACTGGTGGGTACTTCCTTAAAGAAAGTTCTAGGCTTATATTCCACCTTGCTCCTATACAAAATTAAAAAAACTGCCCTCCCTTCTACATTACAAGAGGAAGGGCAGGCATAAGAAAAAGGAGGAGGACAATTCTATGGCCAGAAAAAAAGAAAGACAGCAGCAAAAATTATGTGTGAAATTTTACAGGTGTGGATTGTGCACCTTCCTGAAATCTTCTTCAAATATTTTTTAAAGAGGCAGTGGTGAATGGCACAGGAGTTATCGAAGTGGCTGGCAAACCATTTCTTTTTTTTATCCTCCCAAACACAGACTAGCCAGTGAGTGTTATTGATGCAACCTTACCCTCTTTCTCCTCCTCCCCCCTTTCAGGCATATCATCCATTTCTAGGGACTCCTAATGCTGCTCTTTACTCCTCTAGGGTGCCTTTATCCCCAGGGCTGGCCCACAGATCTCTGCTTTTCCCAAATCAGCATATACCAGCTTCTTAATGGCAGCTTTGTCTAACACCCAGTTTGTGCTTGTTTGTAGCCTGTGCTTCAAAACAGTGTCAGGTACTTAGCTGCCATTATTTTGCCAAAAATACTAAAGACCAGTCACAATTTATTTTACTGAGAAAGCAATCCCTGCCATCCACCAGTATGTGGAATGCTATGAGACAGAGAAGGAATGAGGGGAAGGAGGAGGAGAGTTGGGGTGCTGGCAGTAAAGAGAAGGAGGAGAGTTGAGATGCTAAAGGTGAGGAGGAAGAAGGTTCATGTTCTGACAGTGAGGAGTAGGGTTGAGATGCTTACAGTGAGGTGGAAAAAGGTTGACACTTCAGACACTGAAGGGAAGGAGGACATTTGGGGCAGCTTTAGGGGGAACATTTCACCCTTCCCAATGCATAAGGAAAATCTTGGAGACCCATCATTCAAGAAGAAGCCCAAAATGCTCCACTCTGAGTAAAGAAACTTTTTTTCCACCTTTCCTTAATGATGTCTGGATCCCAACACAGAAAGTATAGCTGTAAGTGGAAAACCTATGATAACAGGCTGCCTGCTCTTCTACAACACAGGGGAAAGGGCAGGCAGCAGCTAATGGAGCAGGGAAATCATAATGGCAGTTAGTAGGAGTAGTAGAACTGGTGTGTTATCAAAAAAGAAGTGGAGTCATTTTTGGGGGAGGATTATAGTTGGGCATTTTACCTCTTCCCTGATAGTAAGGAGAAATCTCCTGCCATTATCCAAGAAGAAACACAAAGTGCCCCACCCTGAAGATGCAAGTCAAAATGCTCTTTACCACATTTCTTGATGGTGGCTGGATCCACCTCAGTGAAGGCATATTTTAAGGGGGACAACCTAATGGGAAAGGCTGTCTGCTCTTTCACAATGTGGCTTTGGTTTGATACTTATTGTTGAAACAGGAAACACTTCCCCTTGTGAAGCACTTCACCACAACATTGGTGTGCTTCAAATATATATATATATATATATATATATATATATATATATATATATATATATATATATATATATACTGTAGTGTATATACAGTTATGCTCATAAATTTTCATACCCTGGCACAATTTATGATTTCTTGGCATTTTTTCAGAGAATTTGAATGATAACACAAAAACATTTTTCACTCGTGGTTAGTGTTTGGCTGAAGCCATTTATTATCAATCAACTGTGTTTAGTCTTTTTAAATCATAATGACAACAGAAATTACCAAAATTACCCTGATCAAAAGTGTACATACCCTGGTGATTTTGGCCAGATAACATGCACACAAGTTGACAAAGAAGAGTTTGCATTGATATTAAAGGTAACCATCCTCACCTGTGATCTGTTTGCTTTTAATTAGTGTGTGTGTATAAAAGGTCAATGAGTTTCTGGACTCCTGACAGACCCTTGCATCTTTCACCCAGTGCTGCACTGCCAATTCTGCATTCTGAGTCATGGGGAAAGCAAAAGAATTGTCAAAGGATTTGCAAGAAAAGGTAGCTGAACTGTATAAAACTGGAAAGGATTATGAAAAGATATCCAAGGAATTAAGAATGCCAATCAGCAGTGTTCAAACTCTAATTGCGATGTGGAAAATGAGAGGTTCTGTTGAAACCATAACACGGTCAGGTAGACCAACTAAGGTTTCAGTCACAACGTCCAGGAAAATTGTTTAGGATGCAAAGAAAAACCCACAAATAACTTCAGGTGAATTACAGGACTCTCTGAAAACATGTGGTGTGGCTGTTTCAAGATGCACAATAAGGAGGCACTTCAAGAAAGATGTGCTGCATGGTTGAGTTGCCAGAAGAAAGTCATTACTACGCAAATGCCACAAAGTATCGCGCTTACAATATGCCAAACAGCACAGAGACAGGTGGATCGTTGATGTTTTGGGGATGTGTGAGCTACAAAGGCACAGGAAAGTTGGTCAAAATTGATGGCAAGATGAATGCAGTATGTTATCAAAAAATACTGGATGAACATTTTCATTCATCAGCCAGGAAGCTGCACATGGGACGTACTTGGACATTCCAACATGACAATGATCCAAAACACAAGGTCAAGTCGACCTATCATTGGCTACAGCAGAATGAAGTGAAGGTTCTGGAGTGGCCATCTCAGTCTCCTGATCTCAATATAATGGGGCCACTCTGTGGTGATCTCAAACGTGCAGTTCATGCAAGAAAGCTCAAGAATTTACAGGACAGGCACTGGAGGCTTTTTGCCACGAGGAATGGGCAGCTTTACCATCTGAGAAGATAAAGAGCCTCATCCACAAATACCAGAAAAGACTTCAAGCTGTCATTGATGTTAAAGGGGGCAGAACACGGTATTAAGAACTAGGGTATAAAACTTTTGATCAGGGTCATTTGGGTAGTTTCTGTTGTCATTATGATTTAAAAAGAGTAAACACAGTTAAATATATATTATATATATATATATATATATATATATATATATATATATATATATATATATATATATATATATATATATATATATATATATTACATATGGTATCTGTTTCCACAGCACTGGAGCCATAGCTGCAGAGGGAAAACCAAAGTGCACTTTGTGCCAGACACCCTTTCTGTTACACTTGTAGCCTGCAAGCACTGCCATTGCTTGCTGGCTGCAAGTGTAACAGAAAGGGTGTCTGGCATAAACATAAATCCCCCATCTATACTTTCTTAGAGCACTACTAAAGCAAAGCAATCCAATAACGCATTTCCACCTCACAGGGCCTTAATCATAGCTGAATTTTCAAAGACATGAAAGACATTAAATAGAAACAAATCCACTACCGTACTCCGTACTCGGGGTTAGAGGTTAAAAGCAGCAAGCACACATTTGTGATAGCACATGAACAAGCCAAATATTATTATTATTATTATACAGGATTTATATAGCGCCAACAGTTTATGCAGCACTTTACAACATAAAAGGGAGACAATACAGTTATAATACAATAAAATACAAGAGAATTAAGAGGGCTCTGCTCAGAAGACCTTACAATCTAAAAGGGTGTGGCAAGTGGTACAAAAGGTTGTAACTGTGGGGAATGAGCCGATGGAAGTGGTAAAAGATTAATTGGAGGCGTGATAGGCTTCCCTGAAGAGATGAGTTTTCAGGAATTGCCTGAAGGGAGCAAGAGTAGGGGATAGCCGGACAGGTGGAGGTAGCGAGTTCCAGAAGATGTGAGAGGCTTTGGAGAAATCCTGGAGACGAGCATGGGAGGAGGAGATGAGAGAGCTTGAGAGTAGGAGGTCTTGAGAAGAGCGGAGAGGACGATTTGGGTGATATTTGGAGACAAGTTCGGTGATGTAGCTCGGGGCAGAGTTGTGAACGGCTTTGTATGTTGTGGTTAGTATTTTGAATTTAATTCGCTGGGTGATGTAGGGATTGAAGGAGAGGGTTGGCAGACACTGAGCAGTTGGTAAGGTGGATAAGTCTGGCAGCAGCATTCATGATAGACTGAAGAGGGGATAGCCTATGGAGAGGCAGGCCAAGGAGAAGGGAGTTGCAATAGTCAAGGTGAGAGATAACGAGGGAGTGAATGAGGAGCTTGGTGGTTTCATTTGTTAAATAAGGGCGAATTTTAGAGATATTACGGAGGTGAATTCTACAAACTTTTGACAATGATTGGATTTGAGGCTGAAATGACAAGTCAGAGTCTATGATTACACCTAATACCCTGGCGTGAGGGGAGGACTGATAGTTGCATTGTTGATTTTGATGGAAAAGTCAGGGAGGGGGGCACGGGTGGGGGTGGAATATTAATAGCTCAGTTTTAGAGAGATTTAGTTTACGGAAGTGGTGAGACATCCATGCCGATATGTCAGTTAGTAAGCTAGTAATGCGAGAGGAGACTGAAGGAGTGAGGTGAGGAGTAGACAGATAGATTTGGGTGTCATTGGTGTATAAGTGGTATTGGAAGCCGTGGGTGGTTATCAGGTGACCAAGGGAGGAGGTGTAGATAGAGAAGAGAAGGGGTCCAAGAATAAAGCCTTGGGGGACCCCCACAGAAAGGGTCAGTGGAGAGGAGGAGACAGAGTTGTAAGTGATACTGAAGAATAGGGATGAGCCGAACACCCTCCCGGTTCGGTTCGCACCAGAACCTGTAAACGGACCGAAAATTCGCACAAACGTTAGAACCTCATTGATGTCTATGGGACTCGAATGTTCAAAATCAAAAGTGCTCATTTTAAAGGCTAATTTGCATGACATTCTCCTAAAAAGGGTTTGGGGACCCGGGTCCTGCCCCAAGGGACATGTATCAATGCAAAAAAAAGTTTTAAAAAACTAAAAAACGGCCGTTTTTTCGGGAGCAGTGATTTTAATGATGCTTAAAATAAAAAAAAAAAAAAAAAGTGAAATATTCCTTTAAATATCGTACATTTGGGTGTCTATGGTATGCCTGTAAATTGGCACGTGTTTTACGGAGGAAAAAAGTCATTTAAAACTGCTTGCGGCTTTAATGTAATGTCGGGTCCTGGCAATATGGATGAAAATCAGTGAGACAAATGGCATGGGTACCCCCAAGTCCATTACCAGGTCCTTTGGGTCTTGTATGAATATTAAGGGGAACCCCGCACCCAAATTAAAATAGGAAAGGTGTGGGGCCCCCAGGCCCTATATACTCTGAACAGCAGTATACAGGCGGTGCAAACAAGACAGGGACTGTAGGTTTGTTGTTAAGTAGAATCTGTGTGTAATTTTGAACTGGTACATTTTTAACATGTTTAGCTCCAGCCAAAAAATCTATTTTAAAGCGGGGTTCCACCCAAATTTTGAACAATATCTGTATGTATTCTCTTCCTTGCCTAGATGCTGACATGCCATTTAAAAAAATTTAAATCGCCGTATTACCTTTTATTTTTCTATTCTTCTTTGCACTTCCTGGTTCTCCTCCCGTGGGAGTAGGCGTTTTTCTAGCCTCTCCCAGACTCCTGGGAGCTAGTCTCAGGCTTCCCAGGATGCCACTGAGCATGTGCGGGAACGAGAGGTGAATGCTGGGAGCACAGCATTCACCACATCGAGGAAATAAATGCTTGTGGGCTTCAAATGCCCACAATGAAGATGGAAACCGCCTGCAGTGAATAATATAGTTATTCTTTCCGACGAAATCTGACACAGGTGGACATATTACACACAATATGTGAGTATGTAATGCTGAGAAGAAAAGTTTGTGAATGAACTAAAAAAAAAAAAACGATAGATAGGTGGACCCCCGCTTTAAGCTTTTTGGAAAACCTAGGGTACCTAGGCTTACTTTAATTTTTTTAGGGCTACAGGAACAGTTAAGCACTGATCTTGCTTTGTTTTTCTGCAGTATATTTTAAAGTTTTCACCCCTGTGACATTTGTTTTGCTGTCTGTGCTCCTCTTCAGAAGATTTCACCTCACTTTTTGTCCCAATGACAAATGTTTTTTGAAAATTTGTTTTTTTTGTGAAACAAGGTTTGGTGATAAAGCATCAGTGGAAAGGAGAAAAGTTTTTCCCATATTAACTCTTACAGGAGAGAATTTCCCTTCCTAGGGGTAGATTTCATCTCACTTCCTGTTGTCTTCTTCCGTTCGTAAGTTGGATGATTGAAAATAGGGGCCTGCCCTATATACTCAGCAGAAATTTGGGCCTTAGGTGTTGTTGTGGCCTCAACACTGTAAGCCCTCACAGGGCCCTGCTGTGAAATATTAGATCAAAAATTGTAATTACATGCCCCTGTTGAACAGGGGCAGAAAAATTGGGCCTTTGGTGGTGATGGTGGAGGTGCTGGTGCCACAACACTGTAAGTCCTCACAGATACTCTTGGTGGGTGCAGAAACGGGCCCTGCTGTGAAATATTAGATCAAGAATTGTAATTACATGCCTCTGTTGAACAGGGCAGAAAAATTGGGCCTTTGGTGGTGGTCTTGGTGCCGCAACACTGGAACCCCTCACAGATGCTCTAGTTGTAGCGCAGGAACTAGCCCTGCTGCAAAGAATTGCATCAAAAATTGTAATTACATGCCCCTGTTAAACAGGGGCAGAAAAATTGGGCCTTAGGCACTGGTGCTGGTGCCAGAACACTGCAACCCCTCACAGATACTCTAGTTGGAGCGCAGGAACTAGCCCTGCTGCAAAGAATTGCATCACAAATTGTAATTACATGCCCCTGTTAAACAGGGGCTGAAAAATTGGGCCTTAGGCTCTGGTGGCAGCACCCAGAACCCAAAATGTTCTTACAAGCTATCAGCATGATCATTGAGGAGGAAGAGGATAATTACTCAGTATAACAGAATAGTCACTCAGCATCAGCATAGGCAGTCTTTGAAGGAATCTGACATTTCAAAAAAATTTATTCGGTTACATCAGCATCAGGTGCTTGGTAGCTGGTGGTGATCCAAGACTGATTCATTTTTATGAAGGTCAGTCGATCGACTGAGTCGGTGGACAGACACAACCTGTGATCGGTTACAAAGCCTCCAGCAGCACTGAATGTGCGTTCCGAAAGAACGCTGGATGCAGGACAGGCCAGTAGCTCAATTGCATACTGTGCAAGCTCTGGCCAGTGATCCATCCTTCAGACCCAGTAACCCAGAGGATTTTCGGTGGGAAAGGTGTCCAAGTCAGATCTTGCCCTTAGGTATTCCTGCACCATGTAAAACAGACGCTGGCGATGGTTGCTGGAACCGATCATACCTTGGGGCTGCGGACTAAAAAATTGTCTGAATGCATCGGTCAGACGGCCACCTTCTCCACCGCTCCTTCTTTGACTGACCGAAGCCTCAGCAACACATTGTCCAGAAACAGGAGTTGTAACCTCCCAGCCTCTGGGAACACGTTGCGCAGACCGTTCTGCAAGGCCTCCCGAAGATGTTTCATCTTCTGCTCCCTCTGCGATGGCAAGATAAGGTCCGCAACCTTACCCTTGTAACGTGGATCAAGGAGGGTTGCCAGCCAGAATTGTTCCTTCTCCATGATACCACGAATACGAGGATCCTTCCGCAGGCTTTGCAGGATCAGGGAGGCCATGCAGCGTAGGTTTGATGAGGCATTTGGTCCGGAGTCCTCTGGGTCACTAAGGACGACATGATCCGCAGCCACCTCCTCCCAGCCACGTACAAGTCCATGGGTTTCTTGGGACTGTAAATGATCCTTTAAAGACTGCTGCTGATGCTGAGTGCCAGGCTCCACCTCCATACTGACACAATCCTCCTCCTCCTCCTCCTCATCCTCTTCCTGTGTGATCGGCAGGCACGCAGGAACACTGTCTGGATAAAGGGGGCCTTGAGAGCTAAGGAAGTCCTCCTCTTCCTGCCTCTGTTCTGCCTCAAGTGCCCTGTCCATTATTCCATGCAGCGTGTGCTCCAAGAGGTGGACAAGGGGGACAGTGTCACTGATGCATGCACTGACACTGCTCACCATCCTCGTGGCCTCCTCAAATGGTGACAGGACAGTGCATGCATCCCTGATCATGGCCCACTGACGTGGGGAAAAAAACAAGCTCCCCTGACCCTGTCCTGGTGCCATAGTTGCACAGGTACTCATTGATGGCCCTCTGCTGCATGTGCAGCATGGCCAACATTGAGTTCCACCTGGTGGGCATGTCACAGATTAGGCGGTTCTTGGGCAGGTTAAATTCCTTTTGGATGTCTGCCAGCCGAGCACTGGCATTATATGACTGGCGGAAATGCACACAGACTTTCCTGGCCTGCCTCAGGATATCCTGTAAGCCTGGGTACCTGCCCAAGAACCGCTGCACCACCAAGTTAAGGACGTGAGCCAAACAGGGCACATGGGTCAGTTGTCCCTGTCGGAGGGTGGAGAGGAGGTTGGTGCCATTGTCACAAACCACCATTCCTGCCTTAAGTTGGCATGGCGTCAACCACCTCTGAACCTGCCCCTGCAGAGCTGACAGAACCTCTGCCCCAGTGTGGCTCCTGTACCCCAAGCACACCAGTTTAAGCACCGCATGGCATCTTCTGGCCTGCATACTTGCGTAGCCCCTTGAACGCCTACGGAGCACCGCTGGTTCCGAGGACAAAGCACAGGAAGAGGCCATGGAGGAAGAAGAAGAGGAGGGGGTGGAGGAGAGAGGTGTGTCAGAATCATTAGTAGTGGCATTTTGGAGGCATGGTGGCGGAACAACCTCCAACACTACTGCACCTTGTCCTGCATCCTTCCCAGCTGCCAGCAGAGTCACCCAATGTGCGGTGAAACTTAGGTAACGTCCCTGTCCATGCCTGCTGGACCATGAGTCAGCGGTAATATGCACCTTACCGCTGACCGCCCTGTCCAGCAAGGCATGGACATTGCCTTCCACATGCCGGTAGAGAGCTGGAATCACCTTCCATGAGCAAAAGTGGCATTTGGGTACCTGCCACTGAGGAACCGCACATTTCACAAACTCACAGAAGGGGCAGAGTCTTCCAACTGAAAAGGTAGCAGTTGAAGTGCTAGCAATTTTGCCAAGCTAGCATTCAACCTCTGGGCATGTGGATGGCTGGGAGTGAACTTCTTTTGGCGGTGCAGCAGCTGGGGCAGGGAAATTTGCCTGGTACAATCTGACGTTGGTGTACCGAAAGCAAATTGCCCACAAGTACTTGGCTGTGACACACCTAATTCTACACCTTTATTCCTCTCAGTGCAGGTCTCAGAGAGGACTGAAGGTATAGTGGGGTTGGAGATCTCAGCTGATGAGGAGCAAGGAGAGGTCCTCTTTGTTCTTTGGTGTGGGTCTTATAGATACCAACGAACTGCATGGCAGGTCAACATATGTCTGGTCAAGCATGTGGTTCCCAAGCGGGAGATGTTTTGGCCACGTGAGATACGCTTGAGACATATGTTGCAAATAGCAGTGGTGCGATCTGATGCACTCGTCTCAAAAAAGGCCCACACCAAAGAACTTTTGGAATAACGCGCAGAGACAGCAGTGCCCTGCACATGCGGAGCTTTGCGGTGTGATGCAGTCAGTGTGCTGCCCTTAGGCTGGCTCCTGGAGGGCATCCTGCCTCGTTGGTGATGTGCCTCCTCCTCCTCTCTCCTATCAGGCACCCACGTTGAGTCAGTTACCTCATCATCCCCTCCCTCCTCATCACTGGAGCAAACCTGGCAGTATGCTGCAGCAGGGGGAGCATGACTGTCAGATTCCTGTCCTTCTTGGGCACCCCCTCTGTCCATGCTCACGTTACTGGCGTCATCTAGCTCAGTATCATCATCAGAGCCTTCTAAACGCTGGGCATCCTCCTGGAGCATGTACCCAACACTGTGGTCAAACAGTTCGAGCGACTCCTCAGGAGGATATGGTGGAGCTAGGGAAGGATGAACGATGCCATTGAGCCGAGGGAAGAGGCCACATTGGCAGTTGCTTTGCCAGACAAAGTACCCTGAGCATGGGTGAGAGAGGATGAGGAGGATGAGCACGGCTTGGTCATCCACTCGACCAAGTCTTCCGCATGTTGCGGCTCAACACTGCCAGCTGCCGAAAAAAAGGCCAAGCGTGTCCCATGGCCACGTGCTGATAAGAATGCACCGTCTCCACGACCAGCACTGTTGTCTGTAGACACAGAGCCTGCTTGCCCTCTTTTATTGGCTTGTGACTGTCTGCCTCTCCTTGTTGGCCTTCCAGACATACTAATGGCCTGCAGTGAGATGTAGCTGCACTAAGCTGGGATATATATATATATATATATATATATATATATATATATATATATATATATATACTGATAGTGCAGCTAGCAAAATCAACTGCCTGCCTGTAGTATGAGAACACCACCAATCTTCTACAGGTATATTTAGATGAACACTGTTCAGAGGATGCACTACACTAACTTGTAGCTTTAGCTGAACATTGTGCAGAGGTCGCACTACACTAACTTGTAGCTTTAGCTGAACACTGCGAGGAGGACGCACTACACTAACTTGTAGCTTTAGCTGAACACTGTGAGGAGGACACAGTACACTAACTTGTAGCTTTAGCTGAACACTGTGCAGAGGTTGCACTACACTAACTTGTAGCTTTAGCTGAACACTGTGAGAGGACGCACTACACTAACTTGTAGCTTTAGCTGAACACTGTGAGGAGGACGCACTACACTAACTTGTAGCTTTAGCTGAACACTGTGCACTACACTAACTTGTAGCTTTAGATGAACACTGTTCAAAGGACACATCACACTAACTTGTAGCTTTAGCTGAACACTGTTCAGAGGACGCACTACACTAACTTGTAGCTTTAGCTGAACACTGTGCAGAGGTCACACTACACTAACTTGTAGCTTTAGCTGAACACTGTGCCGAGGACTGACTACACCAACGTTAAAATAATGTAGCTGCCTGCGGTAGTGATAGGATCAGGAAAACACCACCAAATTTCTACAGATAGCTTTAGCTGAACACCATGAAGAGGACTCACTACACTAACGTTAAAATAATGTAGCTGCCTGCGGTAGTGATAGGATCAGGAAAACACCACCAACCTTCTACAGGTAGCTTTAGCTGAACACTGTGCAGAGGTCGCACTACACTAACTTGTAGCTTTAGCTGAACACTGTGAGGAGGACGCACTACACTAACTTGTAGCTTTAGCTGAACACTGTGAGGAGGACGCACTACACTAACTTGTAGCTTTAGCTGAAAACTGTGCACTACACTAACTTGTAGCTTTAGATGAACACTGTTCAGAGGACGCACTACACTAACTTGTAGCTTTAGCTGAACACTGTGAGGAGGACGCATTACACTAACTTGTAGCTTTAGCTGAACACTGTGAGGAGGACACAGTACACTAACTTGTAGCTTTAGCTGAACACTGTGCAGAGGTTGCACTACACTAACTTGTAGCTTTAGCTGAACAATATGAGAGGACGCACTACACTAACTTGTAGCTTTAGCTGAACACTGTGAGGAGGACGCACTACACTAACTTGTAGCTTTAGCTGAACACTGTGCACTACACTAACTTGTAGCTTTAGCTGAACACTGTTCAGAGGACACATCACACTAACTTGTAGCTTTAGCTGAACACTGTTCAGAAGACGCGCTACACTAAATTGTAGCTTTAGCTGAACACTGTGCAGAGGTCGCACTACACTAACTTGTAGCTTTAGGTGAACACTGTGAGGAGGACGCACTACACTAACTTGTAGCTTTAGCTGAACACTGTGCAGAGTTCACACTACACTAACTTGTAGCTTTAGCTGAACACTGTGAGGAGGACACACTGCACTAACTTGTAGCTTTAGCTGAACACTGTGCACTACACTAACTTGTAGCTTTAGATGAACACTGTTCAGAGGACGCAGTACACTAACTTGTAGCTTTAGCTGAACACTGTTCAGAGTATGCACTACATTAACTTGTAGCTTTAGCTGAACACTGTGCAGAAGTTGCACTACACTAACTTGTAGCTTTAGCTGAACACTGCGAGGAGGACGCACTACACTAACTTGTAGCTTTAGCTGAACACTGTGCAGAGGTCACACTACACTAACTTGTAGCTTTAGCTGAACACTGTGAGGAGGACGCACTACACTAACTTGTAGCTTTAGCTTAACACTGTGAGGAGGTCGCACTACACTAACTTGTAGCTTTAGCTGAACACTGTGCAGAGGTCACACTACACTAACTTGTAGCTTTAGCTGAACACTGTGAGGAGGACGCACTACACTAACTGTAATTAGTCTAGCTGCATCACTGTGGTACTAATAGGATCAGAACACCAGCAATTTTCTTCAGGTAGCTGTAAATACTGTAACAACACAAGCCTGCCTGTCAGTAGGTAGATAATAACAGGAATGGATCTAGCTAAACTGAATACAGTGTATATATATATATATATATATATATATATATATATATATATATATATATATACAACACCTGGGATGCATATACATACACAATACACTGTAAGTGCAGCTAACTCACTGGCTGTCCTGCCTAATCTACCTAACTTAAATCAAATGACACTGTCTCTCTGTCTCTGTCTCTCAATGCTGGAGCACACACTACACAGGGCCATTGTGCAGGCGGCCTTATATAGTGTGGGGCGTGTACTAAACCCCCTGAGCCATAATTGGCCAAAGCCACCATGGCTTTGGCCAATTACAGCTTTCTCTACAGAAGGCGCTGTGTTTGGCCAAGCATGCGAGTCATAGTGCATGCTTGGCCAATCATCAGCCAGCAATGCACTGCGATGCCGCAGTGAATTATGGGCCGTGATGCGCCACACGAATTTGGCACGAACGGACCATATCATTCGCAATTCGGCGAACAATCGAACAGACGATGTTCGAGTCGAACATGGGTTCGACTCGAACACAAAGCTCATCCCTACTGAAGAAGCGATGTGATACAGCGCTGATTACATTGTTTTATTCCTCTTCAGTGCATAGGAAATAAAAAGGACACTGGGTGGCAAGATCACCAGGAATTTATCTGTAGATGCAGTTCTTAGATTTTAAGCTCTAACGAGCAGGGCCCTTTTATTCCTCTTGTACCAAATTGTATTGTAACTGTAATGTCTGCCTTCATTTTATAAAGTGTTGAGCAAACTGTTGGTGCTATATAAATCCGGTATAATAATATAATAATAGTTACAGAAAATGTACATGAATAATTACAAGTAGTTTTCCATGCTCTACAAAAATGTTGTGATATTTGTCAGCAGCTAGCAGTCAGCATTACCTTCTGTATCCATTTCTTATTGATAAAAAATAGTGCCACCCTAAAATCATATGTGTTGGTACAATAAAATAATTTTTTCAAAACATAAAAGTTCATTCGCTGTGCTCAAAGTTTGTAAACCACTATTATTGTACATAAATAAGACAAAAACATTGTACAGACTCAATGCACAGTATAAGCATTAGGCTGCCTTTTCCCAAGGGAGACATTAGACAGCTTCAATTAGGTCATGAAAATATAAGCATATCATTTAACAGAAAAATACACTGTGCACAGTATGTAAGCACTTCTAATAGTCTGCAGTTTCACAGGTAAAGACAAGCAAGCCAGGTTTTTTCTGGCTCAATGCACACTATATAAACACATTTACTATGCTGCCATTTCACAGGGAAAGACTAGCCAGGTTTATAATCAAGAAATTAAAATGAGAGTGATAAATCAGAGTAATATTTCACAAGAAAAAAAAAGAAATATAGTAATAACTGCATGCACATTATTTAAGCATTTTTACTAGGTTACAATTTTTGAGGGAGACACTAGGCAGCTAATGCTCAAGAAATAACGATGAGGGTGTAACATTTCACTGCATAAAAAACAGAGATATTGTACTGATTCCATGGATACTTTTTAGGCACTTTTATTAGGCTTTAGTTTCACAGGGAAAGATCAGCGAGGGTGATAATTAAGATATCAAAATTTGAGTGTATTATTTCATGAAACAAAACTGAAATTTTGCACTGCACAGTATTTAAAAGGTAACTTCACTTTTGTGGGAAAAATATTGCAAATAAAAAAAAATAATATAGCACATACAATTGTGACACAAGTCATATTGTAATTGAATGTTATTAAAAATGACCTTTCCTTTTCAATCTGCAGCTCTGTAACATTCTGTAAAATGCAATGCATAACATTAATGAAAATAAATAAATCAGAGCAAAAAAATAATAAATTGTAATCTGAACAACTAATGCGGCTAGCACAAAAGATTGTCACATAATCCTAATAACATATTGCAAAACAAAGTGCAGCGCATAAAAATGATCTTAAAAACAGTCCAATAAGAGTCCAAACAGAGAAATGAAGAGAACTAAGGGTCCCAGCAAGCACCAAAAGACTTCCACGTGGCAGGCACAAATCAGGCACAAATCAGGAAATAGTGGTGACAGACCCTTCACCTCCAGAGCACTCACTTGGCTCACCTCTAGGGATGAGCCGAACACCCCCCCGGTTCAGTTCACACCAGAACCTGCGAACGGAGCGAAACTTAGCACGAACGTTAGAACCCCATTGAAGTCTATGGGACTCGAACGTTCAAAATCAAAAGTGCTAATTTTAAAGGCTAATTTGCATGGTATTGTCCTAAAAAGGGTTTGGGGACCTGGGTCCTGCCCCAGGGGACATGTATCATTGCAAAAAAAAGTTTTAAAAACCTCTGTTTTTTCTGGAGCAGTGATTTTAATGATGCTTAAATTGAAAAAAAAAAAGTGAAATATTTCTCTAAATATCGTACCTGGGGGTGTCTATAGTATGCCTGTAAAGTGGCGCATGTTTCCCCTGCTTAGAACATTTTGACATTTTTAAAGTAATAAAAGTCATTGAAAACTGCTTACGGCTTTAATGTAATGTCGGGTCCCGGTAGTATGGATGAAAATCAGTGAGACAAACGGCATGGGTACCCCCCAGTCCATTACCAGGCCCTTTGGGTCTTGTATGGATATTAAGGGGAACCCCAAACCAAAATTAAAAAAAGGAAAGGCGTGGGGCCCCAGGCCCTCTGAACAGCAGTATACAGGCGGTGCAAACAAGACAGGGACTGTAGGTTTGTTGTTAAGTAGAATCTGTTTGTAATTTTGAACTGGTACATTTTTAAACTGTTTAGTTCAAGCCAAAAAATCTATTTTAAGCTTTTTGGAAAACATAGGGAAGGGTTATCACCCCTGTGACATTTGTTTTGCTGTCTGTGCTCCTCTTTAGAAGATTTCACCTCACTTTCTGTCCCAATGACAAATGTTTATTGAAAATTTGGGGTTTTTAGTGAAACAAGGAATGGTGAGAAAGCACCAGTGGAAAGGAGAAACGTTTTTCAGAATATTAACTCTTACAGGAGAGAATTTCCCTTCCTAGGGGTAGATTTCATCTCACTTCCTGTTGTCTCCTTCCGTTTGCAAGTAGGAGTCGTTTGTAAGTTGGATGTTTGAAAGTAGGGGCCTGCCCTATATACTCTGAAGAAATTGGGGCCTTGGGTGTTGGTGTTGCCACAACACTGTAAGCCCTCACAGGGCCCTGCTGTGAAATATTAGATCAAGAATTGTAATTACATGCACCCATTGAACAGGGTCAGAAAAATTGGGCCTTTAGTGATGGTGGTGCTGGTGCCACAAAACTGTAAGTCCTCACAGTTACTCTTGGTGGGCGCTGAAACAGGCCCTGCTGTGAAATATTAGATCAAGAATTGTAATTACATGTCCCTGTTGAACAGGGGCAGAAAAATTGGGCCTTGGGCACTGGTGCCACAACACTGCAACCCCTCACAAATACTCTAGTTGGAGCGCAGGAACGAGCCCTGCTGCAAATTATTGCATCAAAAATTGTAATTACACACCCCTGTTAAACAGAGACTGAAAAACTGGGCCTTAGGCACTGGTGCTGGCGCCACAACACTGCAACCCCTCACAGATACTCTAGTTGGAGCGCAGGAATGAGCCCTGCTTCAAAGTATTGCATCAAAAATTGTAATTACACGCCCCTTTAAACAGGGGCAGAAAAATTGGGCCTTAGCCACTGGTGGCGGTGCCCAGAACCAAAAATACTCTTACAAGCTATCAGCGTGATCACTGAGCAGGAAGAGGATAGTCACTCAGCATCAGCATAGGGAGTCTTGAAGGAATCTGACATTTCAAAAAAAATTATTTGGTTACATCAGCATCAGATGCTTGGTATCTGGTGGTGATCCAAGACTGATTCATTTTTATGAAGGTCAGTCGATTGACCGAGTCGGTGGACAGGCGCACCCTGTGATCGTTTACAAAGCCTCCAGCAGCACTGAATGTGCATTCCGAAAGAATGCTGGATGCAGGACAGGCCAATAGCTCAATTGAATACTGTGCAAGCTCTGGCCAGTGATCCATCCTCAAGACCCAGTAACCCAGAGGATTTTCGGTGGGAAAGGTGTCCAAGTCAGATCTTGCCCCTAGGTATTCCTGCACCATGTAAAACAGATGCTGGCGATGGTTGCTGGAACTGATCATACCTTGGGGCTGCAAACTAAAAAATTGTCTGAACGCATCGGTCAGACGGCCATCTTCTCCACCGCTCCTTCTTTGATTGACCGAAGCCCCAGCAACATGTTGTCCAGGAACAGGAGTTTGTAACCTCCCAGTCTCTGGGAACGCGTTGCACAGACCTTTCTGCAAGGCCTCCCGAAGATTTTTCATCCTCTGCTCCCTCTGCGACGGCAAGATAAGGTCTGCAACCTTACCTTTGTAACGTGGATCAAGGAGGGTTGCAAGCCAGTAATGATCCCTCTCCTTGATACCACGAATGCAAGGATCCTTCCGCAGGCTTTGCAGGATCAGGGAGGCCATGCAGTGTATGTTTGCTGAGGCATTCGGTCCGGAGTCCTCTGGATCACTAAGGACGACATGATCCGCAGCCACCTCCTCCCAGCCACGTACAAGTCCATAGGTTTCTTGGGACTGTAAATGATCCCTTAAAGACTGCTGCTAATGCTGAGTGCCAGGCTCCACCTCCATGCTGACACAATCCTCCTCGTCCTCTTTCTGTGTGATCGGCGGGCACGCAGGAACACTGTCTGGATAAAGAGGGCCTTGAGAGCTAAGGAAGTCCTCCTCTTCCTGCCTCTGTTCTGCCTCAAGTGCCTTGTCCATTATTGCACGCAGCGTGTACTCCATTAGGTAGACAAGGGGCCAGTGTCACTGATGCATGCACTGTCACTGCTCACCATCCTCGCGGCCTCCTCAAATGGTGACAGGACAGTGCATGCATCCCTGATCATGGCCCACTGGTGTGGGGAAAAAAACCAAGCTCTGCTCACCCTGTCCTGGTGCCATAGTCGCACAGGTACTCATTGATGGCCCTCTGCTGTGTGTGCAGCATGGCCAATGTTGAGTTCCACCTGGTGGGCATGTCACAGATTAGGCGGTTCTTGGGCAGGTTAAATTCCTTTTGGAGGTCAGCCAGCCATGCACTGGCTTTATATGACCGACGGAAATGCACACAGACTTTCCTGGCCTGCCCCAGGACATCCTGTAAGCCGGGGTACCTGCCCAAGAACTGCTGCACCACCAAGTTAAGGACATGAGCCAAACAGGGCACATGGGTCAGTTGTCCCTAATTATTATTAAAAGCACTATACTCTGGGACCTGTGCATTTGACCAACTGTTAGCTCAGTGGTCTATTAGTAGAGGTGAACGAAGTGAGTGCTCTGGAGGTGGAGAGTCTGTCACCACTGTTTCCTGATTTGTGCATGCCATGTGGAAGTCTTTTGGTGCTTGCTGGGACCCTTAGTTCTCTTCATTTCTCTGTTTGGATTTTAATTGGACTGTTTTTAAGATAATTTTTATGCGCTGCACTTTGTTTTTTATAATGCAATATGGCTACCTGGAGGTGTTCTATACAAAGAATATATACAGAACGCCCCCAGATATGTCATTTTCTGCTTGTGTGATTGGCTCACTGATTTTCCCAGAAGTCTGTACTAGGGATGAGCTTTGAGTTCGAGTCGAACTCATGTTCGACTCGAACATCGGCTGTTTGCCAGTTCGCCAAACAGCAAACAATTTGGGGTGTTCACGGCAAATTCGAAAGCCGCGGAACACCCTTTAAAAGTCTGTGGGAGAGATCAAAAGTGCTAATTTTAAAGGCTTTTATGCAAGCTATTGTCATAAAAAGTGTTTGGGGACCTGGGTCCTGCCCCAGGGGACATGAATCAATGCAAAAAAAGTTTTAAAAACGGCCGTTTTTCAGGAGCAATGATTTTAATAATGCTTAAAGTGAAACAATAAAAGTGTAATATTCCTTTAAATTTCATACCTGGGGGGTGTCTATAGTATGCCTGTAAAGGGGCACATGTTTCCCGTGTTTAGAACAGTCCGAGAGCAAAATGACATTTCAAAGGGAAAAAAGTCATTTAAAACACATAATACACATCCGACAATACACATAAAAGTTCATTGATAAAAACGGCATGGGATTTCCCCACAGGGGAACCCCGAACCAAAATTTAAAAAAAAAAATGACGTGGCCCTTCAGGTCTGGTATGGATATTAAGGGGAACCCCGGCCAAAATTTAATTAAAAAAATGGCGTGGGGTCCCGCTCAAAATCTATACCAGACCCATTAGGTCTGGTATGGATTTTAAGGGGAACCCCACGCAGAAATTTAAAAAAAAAATGGCGTGGGGTCCCCACCAAAATACATACCAGACCCTTATCCGAGCATGTAACCTGGCAGGCCGCAGGAAAAGAGGGAGGGATGAGAGAGCCCCCCCTCCTGAACCGTACCAGGCCACATGCCCTCAACATTGGGAGGGTGCTTTGGGGTAGCCCCCCAAAACACCTTGTCCCCATATTGATGGGAACAAGGGCCTCATCCCCATAACCCTTGCCCGGTGGTTGTGGGGGTCTGCAGGTGGGGGGCTTATTGGAATCTGGAAGCCCCCTTTAACAAGGGGATCCCCGGATCCCAGTCAACCCCCCTGTGTGAAATGGTAAGGGGGTACAAATGTACCCCTACCATTTCACAAAAAAAGTGTCAAAAATGTTAAAAATGAGGTTTCTTCCTCCATCTTCTTCTTCTTCTGGTTCTTCCTCCGGTGTTCTTGTCCGGCATCTTCCTCCATGGCGCCGGCGTCTTCTTCCCTTCGTCTTCTCAGGCCGCTCTGCATCCACCATGATGGGAGGCTCCCACTGTGTGATATATAAAAAAAGGGAGTTGCGCTAGTGCATGTGTAATCATAAATATATAACCAAAAATAAACAGAATATAATAATACGTGCAGGCACAGGTGAAAACAAATATCAATTGAATGTGATCCACCAAAATGTCCCATCCAAAAATAAAAATTCAATGTGAATGGTAATGACTCCAGATAGCCCACAGATAGTGTAGAAAAAGTCCAGATGCTAATTGGTACTTATTCCGTGACTACAAAGGAGGATCCACCACCGAAAAATGGAAGGGGTTAATGCTTACCAAATGGCCATGACCCCCCACCACAGAGGGTCACAGCTTGCAGAAAAACTTTAAACAGACCATGGGAGCTCCTATCGACATCCACTAGAGGTCGTCACAGCGCCAGCCACACCAGCAGAACTCATAGCAGGGATGTACCATAAATACAAAAGGGGAGCTCACATAGTGTAAAACTGTAAGGTTTATTTTAAAATAAAATACATAAATGAACACTTACAAACGTGCGGAAATGAATAGCCTAAAGTCCGGTTCCTTGGCCACAGGAGCACGGACAAACCCGTCCTATTAGGAAGCAACACTGTTTGGGGGTGACGTCAGCGTGTCGTCTGGCTCCGCCCTACGCGTTTCGTGACATCATCACGTCTTCCAGGGGCACAGGCGGCGCACTACGTCACCTCCTTAAATAATCACAAAGCAGAACCACGCCTCGCTCTGGATTCCTACATGCCGATAGTCACCCAGGAAACGTCAGAAACTTCCGGCGTCTGGTTACACTTATCAGCACGGGCAATCCGCAAAGGCTGTATGGTTATAAAATCTAAACATCAATATATATGTACAAAAATGATATACAGATTTTTTACAATTGATGTTTATTGTTGGGAGTGCAGCTTTTTGATTATTTATTGCTCACTTGGTTATAGCGCAGTTCTAATCCCTTTTTCTATACTAATTTTAAACATTCAACTAACTGCTGCTTGATTTATAAGATTCCTTCACTGGTTTACCATATGGATATTTTTGAATTTAGAGCCCAGAGGGTTCAATCAGCCAAAAAGAAAGCGACCTTACGTACCGGAGTGTTTAACTTAAGTAAACAGGTGTTAACGAATTCTGAACTACAGCTGCTTGATAAGGGTTTGAAGTTCGCTCCGCCTAGGAGCTTGAGTAAATTTCAAACGTATATGGATATACACAAATATATACGGAAAATCAATATCAAAAGGTATATGCTAAACAATCCAGTTACAAGTGATATTAGTGGCGATTCCATCTTTAGACACTCCGGTCTTGCCAATGCTTCACTCTTCAACCCCCCTGGCTCTCTCGCTCCAGCCGTCAAAACGTTTAAAGAAGTCTTGTTGAGGCATTTGGAGCAGATTAGGGTTAAGAAGACAAAAATGAATAAGAATCTAGAATCAGGTCTGGAATCTTTATGTAATAATAAAGCTTTGGTGATCCGCCCCGCAGATAAAGGCGGGGGGATAGTCATCCTTGATCGGAGCGACTATTTGGAGGAGATGCACCGTATCGTGGATGACCTGGACACATACACTCCCCTCACTAGGGACCCGGTGGTCAAATACAAGAAAGAGTTGGAGGTAATTGTGGACAGGGGTTATCGTCAGGGGATTCTGGACAAGAGGGAGAAATTCTTCCTGATACCAAGGGCTCCTCGTACTCCAGTAATTTATTATCTCCCCAAGGTCCACAAAAGCCTCACTTGCCCCCCGGGACGGCCGATTGTCAGTGGCATCGATTCGGTTACGTCCCGGGTGGGCAAGTATATAGACCACTTCTTGCAACCCTTGGTCCAGAAGGTTCCATCCTTTGTGAAGGACACTACACAGATCATCAATATGCTGTCCCACATTGTGTGGAAGCCAGGTACATGGTTGGTTACGGCTGACGTCACTTCACTCTATACCATCATACCCCCTGACCTAGGTTTAGAGGCAGTGGATATGTATCTGACCAGAGATTCTGGTCTTGTTCCATCTCAAAAAGACTTCATTATGGAATTGCTTAATTACGCCGCGGGCCATAATTATTTTTGGTTCGACCATCAATTTTTTCGCCAAGATAGGGGCGTGGCCATGGGGGCGAAATATGCCCCCAGTTTGGCCAATTTATTTATTGCCAAATGGGAGGAGGACGTCGTCAGGGCCCGGGACAGACCACAGGTGATCCTGTGGGCTAGGTATATTGACGACGTCCTCCTCCTATGGGACGGCGGCGAGGCAGAGCTTGTGAACTTCATGGCTTTCCTGAACACAAATGACAGGGGTATTAAATTAAACTTTGAGACTAGCGAAGTGGAGATCAGCTTTCTTGACCTAAAGATCAAGGTTCAAGATGATAAACTAATGACATCCACTTACTTTAAGGCAACTGACAAAAACTCCTTTATTCCCCTTGATAGTTGTCACTATAAACCCTGGTTGAGGGCTGTTCCCTTGGGGCAATATACACGCCTTCGGCGCAATTGCACCGAAATCAAGACTTTTGACAACCAAGCAACTATCCTAACCGGGAGGTTTATCGAAAAGGGATATGATCAATCTGAATTATTAAAATCATTAGAGACAGTAAGGAGTAAGGATAGATCTCTTCTGTTGGGAGGAGGCCAGCGTCAGGGGGTTGAGGGGGATTTTAACTTACCTTTTATCACCACCTTTTCCACCCAACACCGCCAGATAAAAGATCTAATAAAAAAACACTGGCACATCCTGACTACAGATCAAGTCCTCAGTACAATCCTACCCAAGAACCCCCGTGTTGTTTTTAAGGGAGCATCTACATTGGGCAATAGAATTGCCCCTACAGTACAGGATCCACCTGTTATCAACAGATCCTTCTTTCATGACTTTACAGGGTACTATAAGTGTAGAAATTGCCAAGTCTGCTCCCTCAATAGGTGCAGAGAAAGAAAAATATGTCAGTTTATGTCCACTAGTACTTCCCGGACCTATCAGGTTAAACCGTTTATAACCTGCACGTCCGAGGGGGTTGTCTATCTTATACAATGCCCCTGCGGATTGCAATATGTGGGCAGGACCAAGAGGGCTCTCAAGGTCAGACTGACCGAACATATTAATAATATCCGCAGGGGTTTTGATAAGCACCCTGTGTCGAGGCATTTTGACGAAATACATGGTAGGGACCCCTCTAATACTTTGTATGTAGGAATTGACAAATACAAACCGCATTGGAGAGGGAGCTCTCTCGTAAGGGAAATCTCCAAGTGTGAAATGTCTTGGATTTACCGGTTAAGAACATATTTCCCATTTGGGTTAAATATGGATACAGACGTCAATGCATTTATCAACAATTCCTAAGGCTTCAGGCTATCTGTGTTTGCAGGGTTAAATTTTATATACTAGATGGATATCAGACTAGCCATTGACTATACAGTATTACACCTGCTCCTTGCCAGTATTTGCCTCCTAGAGAATGTTCCTAGAGGGCCGTGTGAGACATAGGGTTACCTATTTCCTAACCTGGTCCTGGCTCCTTTGTAGGGTTCTGTTACATTAGGCTGGTCTTCTTTTCTTTCTTTTTTCTATTTTTTATCATTTTTCAATTTTATTTTTTTATCTATATTTTGTACACTTATTTATTTTATATCAAACTGTTTTGATTTGTATTAGTTTATTTTTACCTTACATTTTGCTTTTTATGCTTACGTTATGTAAATTCTTATATTCAATATTTTTGTCTTTGTACCTTGTGGTCTTTGGAGTGTCCACTAGATGCCACTTCAATTTTTGATATAGACATCCTGGTGGTTTTATTCTTGATTCGGGTTCCTACAGTGCATTCTGGGTATAATCACCAGATGGCGCTGCTGAACCTTCAGTGGGGACACCTAGATGGAGACCACAATTGACAATTTACTCTACTTCCGGTTTTTGGTTTTATATGTGGAGTGACAGATTATAAGTTGCACGTTTGTAGGACAAGCAGATGGGGGGCCCCGTTTGGGACCTCTCTTTCCCACATCCCCTATCTATCCACCAGACATTTCCCCGGTTTTGTCAGTGACATTCCGGTGGTTTTATTTAGCAAATTATGGTTTTTAGTGTCCACTTTGAAATGCCCACCAGATGGCGCCGCTGAACCTATGTGGGAGTTTGGTGACAGAGACCACAACCCACGAAGTGTTCAACTTCCGGGTTTTTACAAATTTCTGGTATAGATTGATGGGGGACTGTGGACTTTTATACTTAGAATTTCCCCCCTGGATTGTGCGTGTTGCGTATAAATAGGTCTTGCAACTCCCTAGATGTGAGAAGTGTAACTAGTATCTCCAGACCTTTAGTCATTTATTATAGGTTTCTGATCGCTCCTTGTTTTGTCAAATAGTTTTATCTCATTTATGTTTTATCTCTGGTTTTACATCTGTATTGGATGTGATATATATCTGTATATCATTTTTGTACATATATATTGATGTTTAGATTTTATAACCATACAGCCTTTGCGGATTGCCCGTGCTGATAAGTGTAACCAGACGCCGGAAGTTTCTGACGTTTCCTGGGTGACTATCGGCATGTAGGAATCCAGAGCGAGGCGTGGTTCTGCTTTGTGATTATTTAAGGAGGTGACGTAGTGCGCCGCCTGTGCCCCTGGAAGACGTGATGATGTCACGAAACGCGTAGGGCGGAGCCAGACGACACGCTGACGTCACCCCCAAACAGTGTTGCTTTCTAATAGGACGGGTTTGTCCGTGCTCCTGTGGCCAAGGAACCGGACTTTAGGCTATTCATTTCCGCACGTTTGTAAGTGTTCATTTATGTATTTTATTTTAAAATAAACCTTACAGTTTTACACTATGTGAGCTCCCCTTTTGTATTTATGGTACATCCCTGCTATGAGTTCTGCTGGTGTGGCTGGCGCTGTGACGACCTCTAGTGGATGTCGATAGGAGCTCCCATGGTCTGTTTAAAGTTTTTCTGCTAGCTGTGACCCTCTGTGGTGGGGGGTCATGGCCATTTGGTAAGCATTAACCCCTTCCATTTTTCGGTGGTGGATCCTCCTTTGTAGTCACGGAATAAGTACCAATTAGCATCTGGACTTTTTCTACACTATCTGTGGGCTATCTGGAGTCATTACCATTCACATTGAATTTTTATTTTTGGATGGGACATTTTGGTGGATCACATTCAATTGATATTTGTTTTCACCTGTGCCTGCACGTATTATTATATTCTGTTTATTTTTGGTTATATATTTATGATTACACATGCACTAGCGCAACTCCCTTTTTTTATATATTTCTTTTTACAATTGATGTTTATTGTTGGGAGTGCAGCTTTTTGATTATTTATTGCTCACTTGGTTATAGCGCAGTTCTAATCCCTTTTTCTATCCCACTGTGTGATGCTTCTCCTCTTCTGACAGTTCTTAAATAATGAAGGGCGGGGCCACACGGTGACCCCACCCCCTCTCACACACGGGGACTTGACGGGCTTCCCTGTGGCATTACCCATGATGTCAGAGGGGGGTGGACAGGGAAGTCATTGTGCGTCAGAGGGGGGCGGGGTCACTGGGTGGCCCCGCCCACAATTATTTAAGAACCGTCAGAAGAGAAGTGTCACACAGCGGGAGCCTCCCATCAAGGTGGATGCGGGAAGACGAAGGGAAGAAGAAACCGGCGACGTGGAGGAAGATGCCAGACAAGAACACTGGAGGAAGAACCAGAAGAACCAGAAGAAGATGGGGGAAGAAACCGAAGGAAGATAGAAGATAGAAGATAGAAGAAAGAAGATAGAAGAAAGAAGCAGCATTTAAATAAAGGAATTGTCAAAAACTGTCTCTTGTCATTTTTAACATTTTTGACACTTTTGTTTGTGAAAAATGGTAGGGGTACTTTTGTACCTTACCATTTCACACAGGGGGCCAGGATCTGGGGGTCCCCTTGTTAAAGGGGGCTTCCAGATTCCGATAAGCCCCCCGCCCGCAGACCCCCACAACCACCGGGCAAGGGTTGTGGGGATGAGGCCCTTGTCTCCATCAACATGGAGACAAGGTGTTTTGGGGGCTACCCCAAAGCACCCTCCCAATGTTGAGGGCATGTGGCCTGGTACGGTCGGGGGGGCGCTCTCTCATCCCCCCTCTTTTCCTGCGGCCTGCCAGGTTGCGTGCTCGGATAAGGGTCTGGTATGGATTTTTGGGGGGATCCCACGCCATTTTTTAAAAAAATTTTGGCGCGGGTTCCCCTTAAAATCCATACCAGATCTGAAGGGTCTGGTATAGATTTTGAGGGGGACCCCACACCATTTTTTTTTTAAATTTTGGCCGGGGTTCCCCTTAATATCCATACCAGACCTAAAGGGCCTGGTATGGAATATAGGGGGACCCCCACGTCATTTTTTTTCATTTTGTTTCGAGGTTCCCCTGTGAGGAATTCCCATGACGTTTTTATCAATGAACTTTTATGTGTATTGTCAGACCGGCAATTCATTAATAGCCGCGAGTAGTTTTAAATGACTTTTTTCCTTTGAAATGTCATTTTGCTGTCAGACTGTTCTAAACACAGGAAACATGCGCCCCTTTACAGGCATACTATAGACAACCCCCAGGTACGAAATTTAAAGGAATATTACACTTTTATTGTTTCACTTTAAGCATTATTAAAATCGCCTCTCCCGAAAAAACAGCCGTTTTTAAAACTTTTTTTTTGCATTGATCCATGTCCCCTGGGGCAGGACCCAGGTCCCCAAACATTTTTTTATGACAATAACTTGCATATAAGCCTTTAAAATTTGCACTTTTGATTATTCATGTTCGTGTCCCTTAGACTTTAACAGTGTTCGCGTGTTCGAACTAATTTTTTGCCTGTTCGCATGTTCTGGTGCGAACCGAACGGGGGGTGTTCGGCTCATCCCTAGTCTGTACTAAGAGACAAACCAGATTTCAGGCTTCCTCTCCAACAAAAATTTAATTGTTTGTGAGATACTTCCAATAGGAAATCCCATCTAAATGGATACAGACACTGCAATTTTCCTCATTAGAGCTTTGCAGGTGCAGCATCCGGATGATAATTAGGAAACCACTCCCATTAGACTCAATGGTCTTTAGAGACAACTAGTATGTACAAGCACATGGCGTACAGTGGGTTTTCTAGCTTGTTGGAAATATCTTGTAAATAGAGACAATGATTTCAAAAATAAAAATGTATCCAGGTGCACAAGATGCATGCTAGGAGTAAAATCAGAAAGTAAGAGAAGAAACAGAAAAGTGCAATAGCTGTGTAATAGCTTCAAGATCATTTATTTACACATAAAAGGGTTAACTGACATAGGATGTATGAAATCAGGCTCATAAAAAAGACTGGTCAACATCTAGATGGAGCACAAGACACCCAGGGTCTGCATACTGAGAGCCACGATACAGGGGGAGACGATTTCGGTAACTCTCTTCCAGATTGCTCCAGGCAGAACTCTCAGTGAGGCGTAGCGTGGACCGCAAAGCCCTCTCATGATGTCACCAGAGGATAGCAGTGAACAACGCATTTTCGGAGTATGCAGGATATAGACTATGAGCATGCGCTCTCATTTCTCTTAAGGTTCTCTTTCCAGGTTCTGATAAAATCACCCTTAGAAGTTTGACAATCCCTTGCCTATTAGAGTTGAAAATAGCCATCACTGATTTCTAAGGTTTGACTCCAATTGACTTCAATGGGGGTTCAGATTGGGCATGCAAATGTCAGTGAATATCATCATGTATACATTAAAACAGTTTGCACAGCACTTCATAAAATAAGGGGAGGCAGTATAGTTACAGTTATGCCCTGTACACATGATCGGACATTAATCGGACATTCCGACAAAAAATCCATGGATTTTTTCCGACGGATGTTGGCTCAAACTTGTTTTGCATACACACGGTCGCACAAAGTTGTCGGAATTCCGGTCGCCAAGAACGCGGTGACGTACACCACATATGACAAGACAAAAAAAGGGCAGTTCTGAACAAGGCGCGGCACCCTTTGGGCTCCTTTTGCTAACCTCGTGTTAGTAAAAGTTTCGTGAGAGACGATTCACACTTTTTCAGACTTGTGGTTTTCAGATCATTTTCTGCTGTTCTGTTTGTGCTTGTGGGTTTGTATCTGCTCTTCAGTGTGTGCAGTCAGTTCGTATTGGATTATTCAGCTATTTTTCTAGCTATGTTGCGTATACGTACTCCTCGTAGAGTTCATGCTGGGCGGGGGCTTGGTGTTGGGGTCCTTACCTTGACACAAGTCCAGTCCATGAACAGGGTGGGGAGGAGTTCATGGACCAAGAATTGGTTTCTTCAGTGTGACCAGTTCTGTCACATGCCTTTGCCTTTGAGAATAATGCTGACGATTTCAGGAACATTCTCTGGATGATGGACCCCATACTGCACCGTTTGTTGGCTTTGCTGACCCCTTATATCAACAGGCAGGATACCTGCATGAGGCAAGCCATCACTCCGGAGCAGAGGCTAGTCGCCACCCTGCGGTACTTGGCGACAGGGAGAAGCCTGCAGGACTTTAAGTTCTCGACAGGCATCTCCCCCCAGGCTCTGGGGATCATTATCCCAGAGACCTGTTCTGCCATCATCCAGGTCCTGCAGAAGGAGTATATTAAGGTAAGATTTTTATCCTTTAATATCCCAGTTTATTGTATTTAATGTTTGTTAATATATTGTATTTCTTTCCTCATTCCCTAATTACCATGATTGTAATATGCTGTGAATGTCCCCTTTGTCCTCATAAATACTGGATTTTTATGTAATTATTTTTTTTTTTGTCCTTCATGCATATTTGCCTTTACTTACCTCTCCAGCATGGTCTCCTGGCCCTATATTCACCTCATGTAGTCACTTAACAGTGTATTTTGTCAGCTCCATAGTAGTGCTTTACCCTAAACCCCCCTAAAATGTTTAAAAATGTGATTTGTGCTTTAAATTCAGGCAGAGTGCCAGAGGCTTTTTTTTTGGGTCCCCAAATTATTTGGAACTCTCCCTCCCCCCAACTGCTAAGTCAGCTGATACCAATTCTCTATCTATCCTCAATCATATATCTGCTGACTTTGCCAAACCCATACACACTATACCCATCTCTTTTGTGGTCAGATGTATGGATGAATTCCCCAAAGCATGTAGTGCAAGGGCCTGCCTGTATACTTTCAAATGGTACTGTTTAAAGTTTTTGTATCCTATTATCTTGATAGGTAATAGCAGAATGTCCAAATGTGCTAAAATGTGTACAATGTGCATTTATATCTTTGTATTATGACACTTCTTACCTGTCCAGTGGGCTGTCAATAGTGTAAGTAAGGAGGGGCTGACCAAAGTAATACACATTATTTAGGCATTCATCTCTCAATGAAGTGGAGAGGGTTACCTGTTCAAAAGATCCCCCCCCTAAAATGTTAGAAATGACCCATGGGGGGGGGGGGGGATCTGATAGTTGGACCTTATACCTTGATCTTTCAAAACTCCCTAAAATAAATGTTATACTGATGTTGGCCAAGAATGTTTGTGTCTAATCTGCTTTCCCTGTTTAGGTGCAAAATGATTTAAGCGGGTACAAACAGCCTTCACAGACTTTGTTTGGGCAAAAAAAAGACCAAGACTCTCTAACAAACTATTGGTACTCCCCAAAGAAGACGGGGGTCTTGCACTACCAAACATCCGTGCATACTATCAAGCGGTACATCTAGGAAGGCTCGTAGACTGGTGTCGCCATCAAGAGACCAAGCTATGGACTCATATTGAACAATCTCACACTGCTATTCCACTAGGGGGCACTCCTTGGTGTTATAAGGATATACCTGCAGATCTTAGACGCCACCCACTGATAGGCAACACGGCACGAATATGCTCACAATTAATCTCCCAGACGACTCTTACATCCCAAAATTCACCTCTATACCCCGTAATAGGTAAACCTCTGTTCAAACCGGGACTAGAAGACGGTTTCTTCCGGAAACTTGGGGAAGCAGGACTACACCTAGCATTCCATTATAGCAATGAGGGACATTGGAGAACGCATAAAGAACTCTCTGACCCAAATGGCGTATACCGGCTAGACTTTATACGAACACTCCAGTTGCGACACTTCCTCAGGTCTATACCGCCCCCTCCTGCGGAAAACGATAGAACTCTCACGACCCTGGAGACACTCCTTACAGAGACGGGAGCGTTGCCACACACATTATCGTTGACTTACAGGCTGGTAAACACTCCCCCTACAGACTTTGTCCCCCCAGGACTATTGAAATGGGAGGCGGAACTAGATTGTAGGTTTGACAACATAAAGAAACAACATATTCTCAGATTCACGCATAAATCATCTATATGCGCCAAGATCCAGGAAACAAATTACAAAATACTCTCCCGATGGTATAGAACTCCAGCATTATTGCATAAATTTTTCCCTATGACATCAGAAATGTGTTGGAGATGTCAGAGGGAAAAGGGAACCCTCTTACACATTTTCTGGTCTTGTCCCAAACTGGCACACTTCTGGGAAGTAGTGCGTGAAACAGTACAAAAATTCACGGATAGGCCAATAACCGATGACCCCGCATTCTTTTTGCTACACGCTACTGACACCCCCGATAAGATCTATAAGAAGTCCGTGATACGCCACCTACTGGACGCAGCAAAAGCTTGCATCCCGGTTTGTTGGAAATCTCCTCTCCCGCCGTCCATTGATATGTGGTTGGAGAAAGTAGAAGAAATAAGGAAAATGGAAGACCTCATCCTGATGGCACAACATAGAGAAGAAACATTCTCTAAGACCTGGCAATTATGGACCATGTTCATCTACTCATCTGAGGGCCAAGCCCTAAAAAAGACCGACGACATCCCATGACCGCAAACTCATAACACACAACCGATACCTTCCAGACTAAATTGTCAAATATCTGACAAACTCAGATCGCATGACCCTCCATGTTCGTGGGTTCCCACCCTCCCAACCCTCCTACCCCCTCCCCCCTAACCCCTCTCACCTCTTTCCTCTATCTATTTCCCCCCCTTCTTGTTTTCTCTCTTAACCCCCACTCTTTGCTATTATCTAATTCTTTCAGTATAAACTTCTCCTTAGTTCTTTTATTAAAAAAGAAAAAGGGGACCAAACCAGTGGACAATAATTTAACATAAATCTATCTGAATTTAAAAAAAAGAGTACACATTCTTAAGAGCAGCGGTTTCAAGAATGTTATACTTGTTACATTGAAATAGATGACCGCAATGTATAATGTATATTTTGTTTAATCACTCTGTACTTGAGATGTTATCAACATGATACTGTGTGACTTGTTGGTCCATTTGGGCCGGTCCCTACATATAAATAAACAATTAAAAAAAAAAATGATTAATTTTTTTTTCTTGTTTGTCTCCACAGTTTCCTTCCAACCAACAGGAATGGCAGACTGTGGCCTCCCACTTTTCCCAGCGGTGAGACTTTCCTAACTGCGGAGGGGCAATTTATGGGAAACGCGTCCACATCGTCCCACCACCCAAATCGGGGTTACAACTATAAGGGGTTCAATAGTATTATGATGTTGGCGGTGGTGTCAGCTACTTATGAGTTTCTGTATGTGGAACGTGGGGAAGAATGGCCAGATGTCCGATGGTGGAGTCATCGCCCAGACGGAGTTCTACAGGCGTCTCCAGAATGGCAGCTTGGACTTGCCACCTCCAGAAGACAATGTGGAAGTACTCCCATTAGTCTTCATTGCTGATGAAACGTTTGTGCTGGGGGACCATCTTATGCGGCCATTCCCTATGAGGACCCTCACCCCGGACCAGAGGGTTTTTAATTACCAGCTGGCCAGAGCCAGAAGAGTAGTGGAGAACACATTTAGAATCATGGCCAGCCGGTTCCGCCTATTTCTTACACCCATACACATGGCAGAGTACAAACTGAATCATATCATCCTGGCGTGCTGTGTTCTACACAACTTTTTAAGGCAAAATTCTGCCAACTATGCTGCCTCAGTTGGGCCTGAGGCTGGAATTCATAATGAACCAACCCCGACGACGTTTGAAAGTGGCCGTCCTGGCTTGCCCCCCCTGAGTGCCCGTGAGGTCCGTCCTAGATACCTTGATTACTTTGCGGGTAGGGGGGCCATCAATATGCCAGACAATGTCTGAAACATTTTTAAAATAAAAAAATCATTTTAACTACTAAAATCTTTGGTGACATTTACTGCTTATGTTTCTTTTAACTGACCCTGACAGAAATGTGGCGAGTCCTGAAAATGGCGTGATTGTGTAACATTACAAAGCACTGTTGGGTGTTATTTTCTAAAGGCAAAGACACTTTGCACTACAAGTGCACTTGAAACTGCACTGAAACTGCACTTGTAGTGCAAAGTGGATTTGCCCTTAGGAAATAACCCCTATTGTCACAGAAAACACCAGTTTGAGCACAACAAAAGTTTTGGAACGTTGAAACAATAATCCACACATTCTTGATTATAAATCTTTTTAATACCAGCACAATCACATGTGCATTTAGAAAAGGTTTTTAAAACAAACTAACGTGTTTGTTTTATAACAATTTTTTGGGTCACATTACTAAAAGTAGAAATGCCCATTTAACCACTCGCCGACCGCCTCACGACGATATACGTCGGCAGAATGGCACGGGCAGGCAGAAACACGTACCTGGGTGGTCAGAGGTGAGGGGGAGGCCATCCATTCATGGCCACCCCCTCCCGATCGCTCCCGGCCAATTAGATCATTCCTCTGCCTCTGTAATGTAAACAGAGGCAGAGGAAGTGATGTCATCTCTCCTCGAGCCAGTCTTGTTCGTTCCAGCGCCGAGGAGAGAAGACATCAATGTGAGTTGCACCAAGACTACCTGTACAGTGGAACACGCAGGCACACTTTTCACCCCCCAGTCACCCCCCAATCACCCCCTGATCACCCCCGCTGTACCTCCTGTCACAGTGACACCAATAGCATTTTTTTTTTTGCATTGGTGTCAGTTTGTGACAGTTATAAGTGTTAGGGCAGTTAGGGTTATCCCCCTTTAGGTCTGGGGTACCCCCCTTTAGGTCTAGGGTACCCCCCTAAACCACCCTAATAAAGGTTAACCCCTTGATCACCCCCGTCGCCAGTGTCACTAAGTGATCGTTTTTCTGATCGCTGTATTAGTGACACAGGTGACGCTAGTTAGGGAGGTTAGCATATAGGTTCGCCGTCAGCGTTTTATAGCGACAGGGACCCCCATATACTACCTACTAAAGGTTTTAACCTCTTGATTGCCCCCTAGTTAACCCTTTCACCAGCGATCACCGTATAAGTGTTACGGATGATGCTGGTTAGTTAGTTTGTTTTTTATAGTTTGTTATAGTTTTAGGGCACCCACCGTTTACTACCTAATAAAGGTTTAACCCCCTAATTGCCTGGTGGTGATATAAGTTACATTTTTAGGGTCAGATAAGGTCTGCGTCACCCCAGGCAGCGTCAGGTTAGCGCCAGTACCGCTAACACCCGCGCACGCAGCATACACCTCCCTTAGTGGTATAGTATCTGAACGGATCGATATCTGATCCGATCAGATCTATACTGGCGTCCCCAGCAGTTTAGGGTTCCCATAAACGCAGTGTTAGCGGGATCAGCCCAGATACCTGCTAGCACTTGCGTTTTGCCCCTCGGCCCTGCCCTGCCCAGCCCACCCAAGTGCAGTATCGATCGATCACTGACACTTACAAAACACTAAGCACACATAACTGCAGCGTTCGCAGAGTCAGGCCTGATCCCTGTGATCGCTAACAGTTTTTTGGTAGCGTTTTGAATCAGTCGCTAACAGTCAGGAGTCTCACTAGTGTACCCCTAAATTTAGAGCCCAAAATGGCAAATCGAAGGTACACTAGTGAAGAGGCCTACACGTTTCTGAGCATGACAGATAGTGAAGAGGAAGTCACGCATCTGTCAGATTCAGGCTCAGAATACGATCCTGTAGAGGACAGCAGCTCCATGACAGATAGCTCTGACAACGAAGTTGTGGTCCCTGCCAAGGTCAGGCTTACCAGACCCCCATCTTCTTCTTCTGTCCTTGAAGTGCAAGAACCGCAGGTCCCTCGTATGTAGTAGAGAAGTACTAGCGCCGCCCGTCGTGCTCATAGTGCCCTTCCTGCTGCATTCGCCAACTGAATTGGGAACCCACCACTTCTGCAGCATCCGTACTTCCCGCATTTACTGGCCAACCCGGAATTCAGGTGGAAACAGTTGATTTTACGCCACTGGATTTTTATTCGCTGTTTTTCACCGAAGATCTCTATAGATCTATTGTGGACCAAAGCAATTTATACGCTGGTCAACACATCGACACTTTTCCCCAGTCCTCCCTTGCCAGAGATTGGAGACCAATTACGGTCTCCGAATTTAAGATCTTTCCCTCAACATGGGCATAAATAAAAAGAGTGAGTTGCGGTCATATTGGTCCACTGACCCAATTTACCATATGCCCGTGTTCTCTGCCTCCATGACCAGAGCACGATACGAGCAGATTTTGCGGTTCATGCGCTTCAACAACAATGAACTCTGTCGTCCTCGTGGAGACCCTGGATACGATCGGCTCTACAAAATTCGGCCCCTCGTAAACCACTTCAACGTTTTGCAGACTTGTTTACTCCCCATCAAGTTGTCTGCTTTGATGAGTCCCTGATTAAATTTTCTGGCCGCTTGTCATTCAAACAGTACCTTCCCAGCAAGCGTGCCAGATACGGGGTCAAGATGTATAAGCTCTGTGACAGGGCCACAGGCTATACATGTAGATTTATGGTTTATGAGGGCAAAGATAGTCACGTAGAGCCGACAAACTGCCCTGACTACATAGGAAGCGCTGGCAAGATTGTGTGGGACTTGGTGTCACCCTTATTCGGAAAGGGGTACCACTTGTACGTGGACAATTATTACAGGAGCGTGCACTTTTTAGTCACCTTTTTGATCAACAGATTGGAACATGTGGCACCGGGCGACCTAATCGCCGGGGCTTTCCCCAGTGGCTTGTAGATTCCCGTCTTAGGCTGGGGGAGAGAGCCTGCTTGAAGTGTAATAACTTGCTCGCTATGAAGTGGAGGGATAATAAGAATGTTTTCGTTCTTACCTCCCTTCATGCATACATGATGGTCCAAATTACTACGGCGACTGGTGTTGTGGAGAAACCCCTCTGTGTCCACGAATATAACCAAAATATGGGAGGGGTGGACCTTAACGACCAGTTGTTGGCACCGTACCTAGTTGCCCGTAAGGCCAGACGCTGGTACAAAAAAGTGTCTGTTTATTTATTTCAATTGGCTTTGCTGAACGCTCATGTGCTATACAGAGCTTCAGGACAGACTGGATCCTTCCTTAAATTCCAGGAAGAGATCGTCAGAGCTCTTCTGTTTCCAGACGGTGCTCCACCTCACCTTCCCCAACCAAATGCAGTAAGCCGGCTGCATGAGAGGCATTTTCCTTATGTCCTGAGTACCCCTACCCAACGAGCCCCCCAAAAAAGATGTTGTGTCTGCAGCAAGCACGGATATAGGTGTGACACCCGGTATTATTGTCCCTCCTGTCCTGACAATCCTGGTCTATGCATTGGTGAATGTTTTGAACGCTACCATACACTAGTTGAGTTTTAGCGTAGGGTACAGCATTGCACAGACTAGGACACACTTTCACAGGGTCTCCCAAGATGCCATCCCATTTTGAGAGACCCAAACCTGATACCAGTTACAAAAGTTAAAGTTACTAAAAAAAGTGTAAAAAAAATAAAAAGTAAAAAAAAATAAAAAAAAAAAAAACACAAAAAAAAAAAAAAAATAAAAAAAAAATAGTTGTTGTTTTATTGTTCTCTCTCTCTCTATTCTCTCTCTATTGTTCTGCTCTTTTTTACTGTATTCTATTCTGCAATGTTTTATTGTTATTATGTTTTACAATGTTTGCTTTTCAGATATGCAATTTTTTTATACTTTACTGTTTAATGTGTTTTGTTGGTAACCATTTTTTTGTTTTCAGGTACGCCATTCAGCTGCAGAGCAGATTTATTTATCTTGACAGCAACAGCGTTTGCTCCCACGATACATAAAGCCGTGACTCCAGCGTTGTCGGAGGTTATTTCACCACCACAGTTACATACTTCAGCATATATGCCGAAACGTGGGGGCAGCAGTGGGTGGAGGAGCGATTTGCTCCTGCCTTTTGTGGGAGGATGCCCCCATGCTTCAGCATATATATATTTTAGGCACAGGTTGCGTTAAATGTTTTATTTTCTACTATTTTTTTTGTATTTGCTTTGCAGGTATGGTAAGTCTTACTGTTATACTGTAATGTTACTTTGTTTTATTGTTAACCATCATTTGCTTAGCAGCTACGCCATTCAGTTGCAGCGCAGATTTATTTATCTTGACAGCAACAGCGTTTGCTCCCACGATATATAAAGCCGTGACTCCAGCGCTGTCGGAGGTGATTTCACCAGCACAGTTACATACTTCAGCAGATATGCCGAAGCGTGGGGGCAGCAGTGGGTGGAGGAGCGATTTGCTCCTGCCTTTTGTGGGAGGATGCCCCCATGCTTCGGCATATATATATTTTAGGCACAGGTTGCGTTAAATGTTTTATTTTTTACTATGTTTTTTTTGTATTTGCTTTGCAGGTATGGTAAGTCTTACTGTTATACTGTAATGTTACTTTGTTTTATTGTTAACCATCATTTGCTTAGCAGGTACGCCATTCAGTTGCAGCGCGGATTTATTTATCTTGACAGCAACAGCGTTTGCTCCCACAATATATAAAGCCGTGACTCCAGCGCTGTCGGAGGTGATTTCACCACCACAGTTACATACTTCAGCATATATGCTGAAGCATGGGGGCAGCAGTGGGTGGAGGAGCGATTTGCTCCTGTATTTTGTGGGAGGATGCCCCCATGCTTCGGCATATATATACAGTGCATGTATGCCCATCATTAGAAGTGGGTGGATGAAGGGAGGTATTCTAATGGTGGGCATACCCACCGATCCATCTCTTTTTTTCGTTCAGCCCACAGGCTGCATGAAAAAAAAGTTTACAATATATGCCCAACAAGGACCAGCAACGTACTGGTATGTTGCTAGACTTTGAGTGGTTATACCAGAATGATGCCTGCAGGTTTAGGTATCATCTTGGTATCATTCTTTTCAGCCAGCGGTCGGCTTTCATGTAAAAGCAATCCTAGCGGCTAATTAGCCTCTAGACTGCTTTTACAAGCAGTGGGAGGGAATCCCCCCCACCGTCTTCCATGTTTTTCTCTGGCTCTCCTGTCCCAACAGGGAACCTGAGAATGCAGCCGGTGATTCAGCCAGCTGACCATAGAGCTGATCAGAGACCAGAGTGGCTCCAAACATCTCTATGGCCTAAGAAACCGGAAGCTACGAGCATTTCGTGACTTAGATTTCGCCGGATGTAAACAGCGCCATTGGGAAATTGGGAAAGCATTTTATCACACCGATCTTGGTGTGGTCAGATGCTTTGAGGGCAGAGGAGAGATCTAGGGTCTAATAGACCCCAGTTTTTTCAAAAAAGAGTACCTGTCACTACCTATTGCTAGGGGATATTTACATTCCCTGAGATAACATTACAAATGATTAAAAAAAAAATGAAAGGAACAGTTTAAAAATAAGATAAAAAAGCAAAAAAAAAAGCACCCCTGCCCCCCCCCTCTCTCACACAAAGACGAACGCAAGCATCGGTCTGGTGTCAAATGTAAACAGCAATTGGACCATGCATGTGAGGTATCACCGCAAAGGTCAGATCGAGGGAAGTAATTTTAGCAGTAGACCTCCTCTGTAAATCTTAAGTGGTAACCTGTAAAGGCTTTTAAAGGCTTTTAAAAATGTATTTAGTTTGTTATGTTTGGTATCCATGTACTCGGCCTAAGATCATCTTTTTTATTTCATCAAACATTTGGGCAATATAGTGTGTTTTAGTGCATTAAAATTTAAAAAAGTCTGTTTTTTCCCAAAAAAATGCGTTTGAAAAATCGTTGCGCAAATACTATGTGAAAAAAAAAATGAAACCATTTTAATCACCATTTTAATCTGTAGGGCATTTGCTTTAAAAAAATATATAATGTTTGGAGGTTAAAAGTAATTTTCTTGCAAAAAAAATTATTTTTTCATGTAAACAAAAAGTGTCAGAAAGGGCTTTGTCTTCAAGTGGTTAGAAGAGTGGGTGATGTGTGACATAAGCTTCTAAATGTTGTGCATAAAATGCCAGGACAGTTCAAAACCCCCCCAAATGACCCCATTTTGGAAAGTAGACACACAAAGCTATTTGCTGAGAGGCATGTCGAGTCCATGGAATATTTTATATTGTGACACAAGTTGCGGGAAAAAGACACATTTTTTTTTTTTTGCACAAAGTTATCACTAAATGATATATTGCTTAAACATGCCATGGGAATATGTGAAATTACACCCCAAAATACATTCTGTTGCTTCTCCTGAGTATGGGGATACCACATGCGTGAGACTTTTTGGGAGCCTAGCCACGTACGGGGACCCCGAAAACCAAGCACCGCCTTCAGGCTTTCTAAGGGCGTAAATTTTTGATTTCACTCTTCACTGCCTATCACAGTTTCGGAGGCCATGGAATGCCTAGGTGGCACAAACCCCCCCCCTAATGACCCTATTTTGGAAAGTAGACACCCCAAGCTATTTGCTGAGAGGTATGGTGAGTATTTTGCAGACCTCGCTTTTTGTCACAAAGTTTTGAAAATTGAAAAAAGAAAAAAAAACATATTTTTCTTGTCTTTCTTCATTTTCAAAAACAGACGAGAGCTGCAAAATACTCACCATGCCTCTCAGCAAATAGCTTGGGGTGTCTACTTTCCAAAATGGGGTCATTTGGGGGGGTTTGTGCTATCTTGGCATTTTATGGCCTTCGAAACTGTGATAGGTAATGAGGAGTGAATCAAAAATTTACGCCCTTAGAAATCCTGAAGGCGGTGATTGGTTTTTGGGGCCCCGTATGCAGCTAGGCTCCCAAAAAGTCCCACACGTGTGGTATCCCCGTACTCAGGAGAAGCAGCAGAATGTATTTTGGGGTGTAATTCCACATATGCCCACGGCATGTTTGAGCAATATATCATTTAGTGACAACTTTGTGCAAAAAAAAAAAAAAATTGTCACTTCCCGCAACTTGTGTCAAAATATAAAATATTCCATGGACTCAACATGCCTCTCAGCAAATAGCTTGGGATATCTACTTTCCAAAATGGGGTCCTTTGGGGGTTGTTTTGTGCCATCTGGGCATTTTATGGCCTTCAAAACTGTGATAGGTAGTGAGGAGTGAAATCAAAACTTTATGCCCTTAGAAATCCTGAAGGCAGTGCTTGGTTTCGGGGCCCCGTACGCGGCTAGGCTCCCAAAAAGTCCCACACATGTGGTATCCCCATACTCATGAGAATCAGCAGAATGTATTTTGGGGTAAAATTACACATATGCCCATGGCCTCTGTGAGCAATATATCATTTAGTGACAATTTTGTGCAAAAAAAAAAAAAGTTTGTCATTTTCCTGCAACTTGTGGCAAAATATAAAATATTCCATGGACTCAACATGCCTCTCAGCAAATAGCTTAGGGTGTCTACTTTCCAAAATGGGGTCATTTGGGGGGGTGGTTTGAGCCATCTTGGCATTTTATGGCCTTCAAAATTGTGATAGGTAGTGAGGAGTGAAATCAAAAATTTACGCCCTTAGAAATCCTGAAGGCGGTGCTTGGTTTTTGGGGCCCTGTACGTGGCTAGGCTCCCAAAAAGTCCCACACATGTGGTATCCCCATACACAGGAGAAGCAGCTAAATGTATTTTGGGGTGCAATTCCACATATGCCCATGACCTGTGTGAGCAATATATCATTTAGTAACAACTTTTTGTAAATTTTTTTTTTTTGTCATTATTCAATCACTTGGGACAAAAATAATAATATTCAATGGGCTCAACATGCCTCTCAGCAATTTCCTTGGGGTGTCTACTTTCCAAAATGGGGTCATTTGGGGGGGGGGTTCGTACTGCCCTGCCATTTTAGCACCTCAAGAAATGACATAGGCAGTCATAAACTAAAAGCTGTGTAAATTCCAGAAAATGTAACCTAGTTTGTAGACACTATAACTTTTGCGCAAACCAATAAATATACGCTTATTGACATTTTTCTTTACCAAAGACATGTGGCTGAATACATTTTGGCCTAAATGTATGACTAAAATTGAGTTTATTGGATTTTTTTATAACAAAAAGTAGAAAATATCATTTTTTTTCAAAATTTTCGTTCTTTTTCCATTGATAGCGCAAAAAATAAAAATGGCAGAGGTGATCAAATACCATCAAAAGAAAGCTCTATTTGTGGGAAGAAAAAGACGCGAATTTTGTTTGGGTACAGCATTGCATGACCGCGCAATTAGCAATTAAAGCGACACAGTGCCAAATTGTAAAAAGTGCTCTGGTCAGGAAGGGGGTAAATCCTTCCGGGGCTGAAGTAGTTAAGGTAAAACAGGCATGTTTAAAACCAACAAGAAAGACACAAATCTGGAACTTACAAAGTTCAACTTTTAAAGAAATTGAAGGCAATATCAGACATGAGTATTTAGAAACTGTGTTTGATATTGCATTCAGATGGGGTGAAGTCACCCCTGGAAAAGCCAAATTTTGAAGATGCACACAAATTGTCGAATGTCAACATGTGCTACCTGCCATCATGGGGGATCAAGGGACGTGTTTTGGGGGTGCAACCCCTTACTCCTAGCTACTTTATTATTGAGGAAAGGGTTGCACCCCCAAAACGCATACATTGATCTCCTGTGATGGCAGATAGCACATGTTGACACACTGTGTGCATTTTCAAAATTTGGCTTTTCTCGAATATGTCAAAAAATGTGAGAAATTTTTAGATCCCAAAAAGCACAAAAAAGGTAAGGGATTTGGAGGGGTTTTAAACTCTCCCTAAAACATCAATGATGTTCTTCATTTTTTTTTGAACATCATTGATGTTTTTCTGGATGTTTTCCAAGTCCCTGTTACACCCCATGATCTCCCCGATCAGGATCTGTGCACTTTCAGAGGTGAAATGACCTGGATCCAGAACATCACGATCACCTAAAAAGATAGAAACAAAAACACACCATGTATTATAAATATGTCGGCATCCATCTATTACCTGAGCCTGTGGTCGCAGACACTCACCTGTTGTGGTGACAATTTCCACCACATCTCCTTCCTCCTCCTCCTCCTGTTGTCTTTGGTGGGTCTCCACTTCTTCCAGAGGTGGGGGGTCTGTGGTCTCCACGGGTGAGTGGTGTCCTCCGAGTCTTTTCTCCCCTATGTAAAAAAAAATAGGTATACTTAGCACACAGATATTTGATGGCACAAATAGGAATGTGAAACATTGCTTGGAAGTGGGGTACAATTGTCTATTTTGGCAGAGTTCCAAGATGAAGAAAAATGTTTGTCCTTTGTCAAGCTTGAATACTTACCTGTTTTGTACAAGCTTCACAGATGGAGTCACCCCTATAGTATACACTGGAGCACCTGTGTGGGACCCCCTAATAAAAAGGGTGTTCTTGTGTCCCACACTAGTGCTCCTGTGTCCAGATGTGAAAACTGCTGTAATTTGCATTACATTCTAGTTACAAACCCATCTACACAACAAAATTATTTTAAGAGAAGTAGACCATAAAAAATGTATTCAAATGCATATGGCCAAAACAATGGTGTTTTCTAGGCCGAACGAACAATGTTTCATACGAATGAACAATGTGCCCATGAACATGAAAGTTGCCATTTTAAACTGTACAACAGTAAAGAAAAGCACTTACTTTTTTGCAGCACTCTCCTGATCCTTCCGTACTGCTCGTGCTCCCTTAATTTGAGGTCCGACCGCCGCTTCCTGAGCTGATCCTTGGATCGTCGTACCCCAAAATTCCGGTGCAGACTCTTGACCACTTTCGCCATTATCTTGGCCTTTCTAACATTTGGGTTGGGGTAAGGTCCATACTTCCCGCCATAGTCGGCCTTCTTTAGGATGTCGACCATCTCCACCATCTCCACAAAGGACATATTTGAGGCCTTAAATCATCTCCTTCTAGATCGGGACGTTTCAGGCTTCGGGCTTTCCTCCTCCTCCTCGGTGGTGTAATTATCAGACACCTGCTGTGTCTCCACCATGTGCTCTTCCCCACTGTGACGAATGAGAAGGGGCGGGGAATAGACTAGAAAGAACATCAGGGGCGGGCGGAGTTTCACGCATGCGCAGTGTCTATAAAGCGTAACACGCATGCGTAGTACGTACGATCTGTGAGCGGAGGAAAGAGTATCAGAGGCGCCGATCGTGGTAACGAAGGTAATATTTAAAATTGGGCCTATACTGCTTCTAGATTGTGGCCTGTATTTGGACAAGTTTAGAAGACTTTAGGCTGACATTAGGGTTTGTCTTGTGTTGTGTCTTGCAGTTAAAATGGATATCTTGAAGTATCAGGACTCTATCAATTCTGAACACTAATTTTACCAGACCGAGCTGTTCCATCTCGGAATTTCTTATGAGCATGCGTGGCACTTTGTGCGTCGTAATTGTCCACACAAGGTCGGAATTGACGCAATCGGATTTTGTTGGCGGAAAATTTTATAGCCTGCTCTCAAACTTTGTGTGTCAGAAAATCCAATGGAAAAAGTCCGATGGAGCCCACACACGGTCGGAATTTCCGACAACACGCTCCGATCACACATTTTCCGTCGGAAAATCCGACCGTGTGTATGGGGCATTACAGTTATATCATTTTTTTTTTGTCATGTGGAGATTGATGAAAATGTATTTGCTTACTAGCACACTATTTATGCTTATTATATTGTGAGATTTGATTCACAGAATTGTTAGAGGTTGCACTACACTGTATAGTTTTCCATATATATTACTTTGAAGTGTTATGAAATCACTTTATTGTGTCAGCTGCAATCTCGAAAGTGGAGAGTTTCTAGGGGGAAATTGCGCTGATTGCTTTTGTTTTATAGTTCAGTAATCATTTCCGCCAGGTCAGAAGGTGAGAGGAAATAAATGTTCACCAGAATAGAAATCTCCTGTTCTAGTGACAACTGTCAAAGCTGGGATTTTCTCTCTGGAGAGATTTCTTCTTACTTCCTTTTGTGTATCTAGGAAAGAAAGTGAGACAATAACTTACAGAATAATAAAAAAAAAAGTCTCCTGTTAATATTCTTCTCTATATATAAACCTAATAAAACATATTAGCTGGAGTTTCACTTGAATACAGTTTATTCTTGAATATCTGTTTATGTAAACATGTCAGTGTTGCTAGAAAACTTAATTGTTTAGTCTAGAAAAGTTTCCTGTGATTTTTATATATATTTATAGTATAATTCACCATCATTGAAGCTATGAACAAATAATTTATTGAAATATAACAATGTACCATACAGAATAATATAGGTCACTTGCTCAGTTAATTGTATGACATTACATTTTGTACATGTAAGATACTAACTATAACCTACAAAGCCATCCACAACCTGGCCCCTAGCTACATCTCTAACCTAGTCACAAAATACCAACCTAATCGTTCTCTTCGCTCCTCCCAAGACCTCCTGCTCTCAAACTCCCTTGTCACTTCATCCCATGCTCGCCTTCAGGACTTCTCCAGAGCCTCCCCCATCCTCTGGAATGCTCTACCCCAATCCGTCCGATTTTCTCCCACTTTATCCACTTTCAGACGATCCCTGAAAACTCATCTCTTCAGAGAAGCCTATCTGGCCCCCACCTAACAACTGTACATTTATCTTCTCAATCAGCACATCACCCACAGTTATTACCTCTTGTATCTCTTGACCTTCCCTCTTAGATTGTAAGCTCTAAGGAGCAGGGCCCTCTGATTCCTACTGTATCAAATTGTATTGTATTTGTACTGTCTACCCTCAAGTTGTAAAGCGCTACGTAAACTGTTGGCGCTATATAAATACTGTATAATAATAATAATAATAATAATAATAATGTACATGTTATTTCAGTTGAACTGTACCAGTTTTTTTCTTATAATATATATTTAAACCCACAACTTTCTGTAAGTAGGAGGCCTTGACAAGTGCATTACAGAAAGAAAATGCCTATCTTACAGCACGAAAAGAGAGCAAGCAGGAGGTGATTTTAACACATTGCTTTAATGCCATTTTATGCCTCAAATTTTAAAAAAATGTAACGTTCACACAATGATTATTCATAAAAGCTTACACAATTATTCAAGACCGGTAATTAATAGACAACATGGACTACATGGACTACAATGTATATACAGTAGGTCATCAGTTACAGGTCATCGGTTTCATGGAGTTGTGTTGAGTAAATTCAACATACAGTACATACCAAACAGTTCAAGCCTAAAAATTGGGTGTGCCTTTAAGGCCTCATGAACATTGCACTGTTATTTAACGCTCCTAGAAGCCAGCAGTGTTTTTGCAGAAAAAAATGCCTAATGCTTGTGAAAGTATTAAAAGCTTTTACAAGCTTTTATGAGCTTTTACAGGCATTAAGCTCTTGAGCATTAATTAATTTCATTGGCCAGAATAAATAGCTTAGCAACTTTTAGCAGCTTTTAGTAGCGTCAGCCATTTGTTCTTCCCAACTCTGCTGCTCCTGGGTGCACTGGCTGTGTTTTTTTTATACCTATCTCTAAGCGCTTCAAAAAGCCTATGTGTGCATGGACACATAGGCTAACATGCAGGGGAGTTTAGAGGCAGGGAGCAGCTGTAAAAACATCCAGTGTGCATGAGGCCTAAAATGTAAAAAAAAAAATAAGGGTACTCAAAATTGTCCATAAGCCATAATGCTTAATGCTTTAATAAATTGCATTCATATGTGAGCGTGATTTGAGAGGATTGTTTTTGATTTTTTTTTTTAATTCTTATATATTTTATTCCAATTTACATTTTTTTTAAACTTTTTATATATTTTTTTCATTTACCCTTATTGACAGCACAGGAGAGACAACACTCTCTCTGTTTTAACAGTGGCAGGTGACAAGTTCTCTTTATGGAGCCATCAGGGGTCTATTAAACCCATAGAAAAAAACTTGCAGTGCTAAACCTGGGTGGATCCAAAATAAGTGTGTGCTGCTGATGAGGCTCCCATATGCCTTTCAATAGAACTGTATCTAAAGCCGTCATACGTCCTTGAATTGTACAATCCTCTTTATTGGACAGCAGGGTAAAAACCTGTTTAAGTGTTTCAGCCAGAAAAGGCTTTTGTCATAGCAAACTGAACATCAGACTGCTGCCTGCATTTAAAAACTCCACCCTTTGAACATAATTACTAGGAGATGGGTGCTAAATAATAAGTACATTAAAGCCAATAGCAAGAAACAGTGCACTAAGTAAGTATTAACAAACTAAGCATAATATTTAAAATACAAATAAAATAAAAATGAGGTACTAAGGAATAATCTTGGCTGAAACAAAAAATGCAATTGGGTACAAAATGAAACACAAACTGCTCTCCTCCCGTTCTTTTTGATGCCCTGGAAGCAATATGTAAAACGTTACTTCCGGGTCCCTCTTTCACTTTGCCTTCCCCAGAGAGAATTGCATTCTAACTTTTAGACCCCTGCTGTCTCATTAAAGAGAATCTGTCACCAAAAAAATAATCACTTAGGGGACTTTTTGTCCCCTATTTGATAAAAAATAAGTTAAGTGAAAAAAAAATCAAAGCTTCTGGGTAACGCTAAACTGATTACCGTAGGGGCTTTTAAAGCTTCACGTATGGAAAATATATGGTACTGAAGTTTGTTACCTTTTTACAGCCGCAAGCAATTTTTGAGGTTCGATATGTGGGATATCTATTTTTGCGGCACAACCTCATTTAGCATTTCCTAAACAGTGCCAATATTGTGTAACTTAAAAATATTGTTACTACCACCATTTTATTCTTTTGTTTGTCTTCTTTCAAATGTATATAAAGTTTGGGTGTTTTAAGCAATCTTCAGGCCTATAATGCACTTACATTTAGAAAGGAAAACATTTTAAAATTGCTGCCACGTTGCATCTTTTAAAAACAAAAACAGTACACAGACCCCTCCAAAGGTGTGCTTTGTATGTTCAGGGACTTTGGAGAGGATTATGTGTTGTTTTTTGTTTTTTAACCACTTGACCTCTGGAAGGTTTAACCCCCTTCACGACCAGGGCATTTTTTGCTATTCAGCACTGTGCTACTTTAACTGACAATAGCTCAGTCATGGAACACTGTACGCAAATTAAATTTATGTCATTTTTTTTTCACACAAACATATTTTTCTTTTGTCATATTTTATCACCACTGTATTTTGTTGCACTATTGCAAGCTGCTATGCGTTTAATTACTTGTAAAAGCACCCAACACACTCCCTTTTAAAATGTGTAATAAAAATCACTAACTCTAATTACTAAATCTCTGCACCAATTAATTTAGTGATTTTATTACCACTGTTTTGTTTTGTTTTTTTGCTATATAAATGAAAAAAATACAGTTTTATTTCATAAAATAGTTATTTTTTAGTTAGTTTTTGTTATAACATTTTGTGAACAAATAATCTTTCTTTATAAATTTAGGTAAAAAATGTATTCTGCTACATGTCTTCGGTAAAGAAATGCAAATAAGTGTATATTATTTAGTCTGTGTCAAAATTATGGAAACTAAAGACTTTGGTATATATTTGGAAATTGATCAATCCTGTTACTTATTTCTTGAAATCATAAAATGTCAGGACAGTACAAATACCCCAAATGACCCCTTTCTGGAAAGTAAACTGTCCAAGGTATTTAGTAAGAGGCATGGTGAGTTTGAAGTTGTACATTTTGTCACAATGTTTTAGAAAATTAAGAAATTAAATAAATTTAAAAAAAAATGTACACACTGTCACCAGTGCAGTACAGCATCATCATATGACTGGTGTGGCAGTGATCAGGGATACTGACTGGTGACAGTATATAAAAATACAAATTAACTTTTTAAACATTTTTTTGAGCATGTTTTCTATTTTTAGTATATCCTGTCATCAGAGTAGTTCAGTTTCACTATAAGGATTTTTTTTACACTGTTATTGCTTATAACAGTTCTTAGATCTATTGTGAAGAAAAAAAAAAATATTTTTTATCACTTCAATGTTACATAGTTACATAGTTACTCAGGTTGAAAAAAGGCACAAGTTCATCTAGTCCAACCCAAAAATAAAAAAAATCATACAATCCCATAAACACAATCCTTCACCAACAGTTGATCCAGAGGAAGGCGAAAAACCCCAGAAAAACAAGAACCATTTTGCTACAGCAGGGAAAAAAAAATCCTTCCTGATCACCCAAGAGGCAATTGGATTTTCCCTGGATCAGCTTTGCCTATAAATGTTAGTACCCAGTTATATTATGTATATTAGGAAAAAATCCAGACCTTTGTTGTAATGTTGGAAATGTGTATCTCTTATGCCCCGTACACACGGTCGGATTTTCCGACGGAAAATGTGTGATAGGACCTTGTTGTCGGAAATTCCTACCGTGTGTAGGCTCCATCACACATTTTCCATCGGATTTTCCGACACACAAAGTTTGAGAGCTTGCTATAAAATTTTCCGACAACAAAATCCGTTGTCGGAAATTCCGATCGTGTGTACACAAATCCGACGGACAAAGTGCCACGCATGCTCAGAATAAATAAAGAGATGAAAGCTATTGGCCACTGCCCCGTTTATAGTCCCGACGTACGTGTTTTACGTCACTGTGTTTAGAACGATCGGATTTTTCGACAACTTTGTGTGACCGTGTGTATGCAAGACAAGTTTGAGCCAACATCCGTCGGAAAAAATCCTAGGATTTTGTTGTCGGAATGTCCGAACAAAGTCCGACCGTGTGTACGGGGCATAAGACTTAATAAACCCCAGAGAAGGGATCAGTTTAAGGACACAGTCATGCCACCCTTTCAATTTAGGGCATTCTGTGTCTTTATCACTCTGATGGAGATCTGTACACATGCCTGTTTGCAGAACTGGGAATAGAACAATGAGTGTGAGTTTAATTTCCCACCTGGAGCCTAGGAAAAAGTGGTTTCATTCTCTCCTAAGACTGGGGTAATAAAAACTGGAAACAGCAAACATCAAATTACTTTTCAAGGCATGGCTACACCTTCTCCAAACAGAGTATAAAGAAGAAACTTTGGGTGATATTTACCAAACTGAAAAACCTTCAATACAGTATACATCTGTACACTGACAGGGAGAAGGGTCAATATACTCAGGCCAATTTAAAACCTGCGTTTTCATCAAAAATATCTTAACTACTAAATATGAAAAAGAAAAAAAAAGAGACATATATACAGTATGTCACAAAAGTGAGTATACCCCTCACACTTTTGTAAATATTTTATTATATCTTTTCATGTGACAACACTGAAGAAATGACACTTTGCTACAATGTAAAGTAGTGAGTGTACAGCTTGCATAACAGTGTAAGTTTGCTGTCTCCTCAAAATAACTCAACACACAGCCATTAATGTCTAAACGGCTGGCAACAAAAGTGAGTAAACCCGTAAGTGAAAATGTCCAAATTGGGTCCAAAGTGTCAATATTTTGTGTGGCTACCATTTATTTCCAGCACTGCCTTAACCCTCTTGGGCATGGAGTTCACCAGAGCTTCACAGGTTGCCACTGGAGTCCTCTTCCACTCCTCCGTGATGACATCACAGAGCTGGTGGATGTTAGAGACCTTGTGCTCCTCCACCTTCCGTTTGAGGATGCCTCACAGATGCTCAATAGGGTTTAGGTCTGGAGACATGCTTGGCCAGTCCATTACCTTTACGCCTCAGCTTCTTTAGCAAGGCAGTGGTCTTGGAGGTGTGTTTGGGGTCATTATCATCTTGGAATACTTCTCTGGGGCTCAGTCTCCAAAGGGAGGGGATCATGCTCGGCTTCAGTATGTCACAGTACATGTTGGCATTCATGGTTCCATCAATGAACTGTAGCTCCCCAGTGCCAGCAGCACTCATGCAGCCCCAGGCCATGACACTCCCACCACCATGCTTGACTGTAGGCGAGACACACTTGTCTTTGTACTCCTCACCTGGTTGCGGCCAAACACGCTTTAAACCAAATAAGTTTATCTTGGTCTCGTCAGACCACAGGACATGGTTCCAGTAATCCACGTCCTTAGTCTGCTTGTCTTCAGCAAACTGTTTGCAGGCTTTCTTATGCATCATCTTTAGAAGGGGTTTCCTTCTGGGACGACAGCCAGGCAGACCAATTTGATGCAGTGTGCACCGTATGGTCTGAGCACTGCCAGGCTGACCCACCCCATTAAACCTCTGCAGTAATGCAGGGCCGATCCCAGACGGGGTGCGCGGGGTGCAGTGCACCCAGGCGCCAGAGAGGTGGGGGCGCTGAAGTGCCAGAGTGCTCCCTTTCCTCCTCCTCCTGTTCATGTCCGGAGGCAGCTCTCCGCCGGTGTTCTAAGGAGAAAGGCGCCGCTGTGTTTCCTGCTCAAGCCCCTCCCTCCTCCTGCCAGAGAAGGAGAGCAGCCAGCCGGAGATGAGATCGGAGACAGAGCGGCTGTCTCTGTGTGGAGAGAGACCAGCCGCACAGTGACGTTGCGCGGGGGGCAGGGCGGTCTGGGCCTGACACGTTCTCTTCCTCTCTGTGTCTCTCACTCCTGCCTGCTGTGAACTGCTCTGCTCTCCACACTCGCACACTGTCCTCTCCTCTCCAGCTGCCGCCCGGGTGTTTTTATTTACCCTAATGGAGGGGGGTCTGTCCTGGGAGGTCTGTACTAACGGAGGGGGGTCTGTCCTGGGGGGTCTGTACTAATGGAGGGGGGTCTGTACTAATGGAGGGGGGTCTGTCTTGGGGGGTCTGTACTAATGGAGGGGGGTCTGTCCTGGGGGTCTGTACTAATGGAGGGGGGTCTGTCTTGGGGATCTGTACTAATGGAGGGGGGTCTGTCTTGGGGGTCTGTACTAATGGAGGGGGGGGTCTGTCCTGGGGGGTCTGTACTAAAGGAGGGGGGTCTGTCCTGGGGGGTCTGTACTAATGGAGGGGGGTCTGTCCTAGGGGGGTCTGTACTAATGTACTAATGGAGGGGGGTCTGTACTAATGGGGGGGTCTGTACTAATGGAGGGGGGTCTGTCCTGGGGGGTCTGTACTAATGGAGGGGGGTTTGTACTAATGGAGGGGGGTCTGTACTAATGGAGTGGGGGTCTCTACTATTGGGGGGTCTGTACTAATGGAGGGTGGTCTGTCCTGGGGGTCTGTACTAATGGGGGGTAATATCTAATGGAGGGGTGGTTTGTCCTGTGGGGTCCATACTAATGGAGGAGGAGATCTGTCCTGGGGGTCTGTACTAATGGAGGGGGGGTTTCCTGGGGGGGGTCTGTACTAATGGAGGGGGGTTTTCCTGGGGGGGTCTGTACTAATGGAGGGAGGTCTGTACTGAGGAAGGTCTGTACTGAGGGAGGGGTTTATACTTAGTGCGGGTTCTGCACTGATGGAGGGGGGTCTATACTTAGTGGAGGGAGGTCTGTACTGAGGGGCGACTATAGTTGGTGGAAGGGGGGTGACCCAACCCTAGTGAAGCCAATGCAGCTGCGGGCTCTTCTTTCCCCCCTCCCTCTCCCCCCTCCCTCTTGCGCGCGCTGCTGTACTAGTGAGCAGTGCTTGCCAGCACAGCTGCCCAATATGTATCTTCCCCCGCCTTCATATCAGCCAGGTAAGAAATAGAATAGATAAAGGAGCAGAGAAGAGGATTGTGGGACATGTAGTCCTGAGGACTGGCAGCCCCACTGTAACATGGAAACTGCAGCCCACACAGCATGCTCAGCTGAATGGGAGAGAGAGAGAGAGACAGGAGCCTGTGAAAGCTTTCAGGGAAGTACACCCAGGACTCCAGAGGGAGAGGGCAGTGCTGAGAGAACATCATCAGAGAGAGAACCCCACTGCCCTGCGCTACCAGAGGGAAAGCCACATAGCCTAGCGCCATCCCTGGCGGAAAAAGGAATGGAGTCATTGCAGGAATACAGATCTGGGTGCTACCCAGCAGTGTCACCATGGGCAATTCAGCATGAGCTGACTCCTGGTCAGAGGAACCGTTGCTGTATCGCTGGGTCAGGTGAGAGGGCCAATCGGCCATTATCTACTAATGTCCATAGGAACTGCAGTCTCCGACCATCTCCTTACTATGTCTGCAGTCTCTGACCATCTACTGTACTATGTCTGCAGTCTCTAGCCATCTACTGTACTATGTCTGCAGTCTCTGATCATCTTCTGTAGTATGTCTGCAGTCTCTGATCATCTCCTGTATTATGTCTGCAGTCTCTGATCATCTACTGTACTATGTTTGCAGTCTCTGACCATCACCTGTACTATGTCTGCAGTCTCTGATCATCTTTTGTAGTATGTCTGCAGTCTCTGATAATCTCCTGTAGTATGTCTGCAGTCTCTGACCATCTCCTGTACTATGTCTGCAGTCTCTGACTGTCTCCTGTAGTATGTCTGCAGTCTCTGACCATCTCCTGTAGTATGTCTGCAGTCTCTGACCATCTCCTGTAGTATGTCTGCAGTCTCTCACCAACTCCTGTACCATGTCTGCAGTCTCTGACCATCTCCCGTACCATGTCTGCAGTCTCTGACCATCTTCTATACTATGTCTGCAGTCTCTGGCCATCTTCTGTATTATATCTGCAGTCTCTGACCATCTCCTGTACCATGATTGCAGTCTTTGACCGTCTCTTGTATCATAACTACAGTCTCTGACCATCTCTTGTATCATGTCTGCAGTCTCTGACCATCTCCTGTAATATATCTGGGGGCTCTTTCTAACAGACTCTCTAACAGAAGCCCTCTCTGTGTGAGACCCCCTCTAGGTCTCATTAGTGTACGCTCTTCCTGTATTTTTTTTATTGTTAAAAGATCATGGGAGGATCCCAGGGTAGCAAAGACTTCTTAGGGGAGCATCTCTGTGTTTGAGTCATTTCCATAGAAACATTTGTAAAGGGGAGGAGTTGGTAAGATGACCACACCCATGTGGGGGCGCCAGAAATATTTCTGCACCCAGGCGCCAGTGACCCTAGGATCGGCCCTGCAGTAATGCTGGCAGCACTCATATGTCTATTTCCCAAAGACGACCTCTGGATATGATGTTGAGCACGTGAACTCAACTTCTTTAGTCGACCATGGCAAGGCCTGTTCTGAGTGGAATCTGTCCTGTTAAACTGCTGTATGGTCTTGGCCACCATGCTGCAGCTCAGTTTCAGGGTCTTGGCAATCTTCTTATAGCCTAGGCCATATTTATGTAGAGCAACAATTCTTTTTTTCAGATCCTCAGAGAGTTCTTTGCCATGAGGTTCCATGTTGAACTTCCAGTGACCAGCATAAGTGAGAGAGAGCGATAACACCAAATTTAACACACCTGTTCCCCATTCACACCTGAGACCTTGTAACACTAACAAGTCACATGACACCAGGGAGAAAATGGCTAACTGGACCCAATTTGGACATTTTTTCTTAGGGGCATACTCCATTTTGTTGCCAGCCGTTTAGACATTAATGGCTGTGTGTTGAGCTATTTTGAGGGGACAGCAAATTTACACTGTTATACAAGCTGTACACTCACTACTTTACATCATAGCAAAGTGTAATTTCTTCAGTGTTGTCACGTGAAAAGATATAATAAAATATTTACAAAAATGTGAGGGGTGTACTGACTTTTGTGAGATACTATATATCCATAGCAGACATCATTTAAAATATGTGGACATTGTACAACGGATATCCCACTAGGAATATTAACATGTTTATTGATGTACAAGCTCCATAGATGGAAGTATAGATGTATTTCATATATTGATATAAATATTCTAATAAGAACCGCCTCATCTTCACATATATAAGAGTGTATAATTATGTGACTATAACCTCATTGATCATATCCCCTGAAATAGGTACAAGTCATGATTTTATTGTCTGCTGGCATAATAATAATAATCTTGTTATGTAGTGTGTTCTAATCTGATTAGAAATATCCTACATGTAGAAATAGTTTAACCACTTGCTGCCCGCCATATAGCAATATGATGTCGACAAAGTGGTTTAGTTATCCTGATCTGACGTCATATGATGTGATCAGGATAACAAGCCAGCGTGCGCCCGCGGGGGGTGCACAGTGCGGCGATCGGAGGTGTGGTGTGTCAGTGCCCATAAATGTGCCAATCAGTGCCCATAAAAGTGCCAATCAGTGTCCCATCAGTAATGCCTGTCAGTGCCCTTCAGATGCCACTCAGTAATGCCTGTCAGTAGCTCCTCATCAGTCTATCCAGTGCCCTTCAGTGCCGCCTATCAGTGCCATCAGTGCCACCTATCGGTGCCGCCTATTAGTGTCCATCAGTTTTTTTTTTCCAAAAATGTCTTTTTTCGTTTGTTTAGCAAAAGATAAAAACCCCAGTGGTGATCAAATATCACCAAAAGAAAGCTATATTTGAGGGAAGAAAATTATAAAAATTTAGTTTGGGCACAGTGTTGCAAGACCGCGCAATTGTCATTCAAAGTGCAAAAGCACTGAAAGCTGAAAATTGTCCTGGGCAGGAAGGGGCAAAAGTGCCTGGTATTAAAGTGGTTAAATATATAAATTATTTTGTTTAGATATATATACAATAACCATATATATACAGTATATACATATAGTTCTTTTTCTTCACCTAGATGTTTAAATAATCATAATACATACTGTATATGAATAAAACATCTCTTTATAATTAATATAATTATATTTGAAATAGTGCTGTATCATATATGCATATACCAATATATGCTCATATGTTAGCGTTACCAGATATCCCAAACATTATATATATATATATATATATATATATATATATATATATATATATATATATATATATATATATATATACTGTATTTATTGGCGTATAACACTCACTTTTTCACCATGAAAATTGGGTGCAAATAGTGTGTGCGTGTTATACGCCAATACTTCAATTTTAGCTGCCTCGGAGGGGACAGGGAAGGGGGCGGGACTAGCGCTGTCAGATTACATACAGTGAGAAACTTCTGTTTACTTGGTGGCCTCTGTAATAGGAAGTCCCGTCTCCTGGGCTGCCATTGGACCACTGTTCTGTCTAACATAAGAGATTCTCACTGTATGTAATCTGTCGGCGCTCGTCCCACCCCCCTCCCTGTCCCCTCTAGGCTGCAGATGGGTATCGATCAGGCTGCACTGATGGCAATGGTGAGGCTGCTGCATTGATGTGGACTGATGAGGCTGCATTGATGGCACTTGTGAGGCTGCAGATGGGCATTGATCAGGCTGCATTGATGGCAATGGTGAGGCTGCAGATGGGCACTGACCCTTATTTTGCTTCAAAGTTTCTTATGTAAAGTTTATTTTTTTTTCCCTGAAACTTCCCCCTTAAAATGAATGTGCGTGTTATACGCCTCTGCGTGTTATACGCCGATAAATACGGTATATATATATATTAGAAATATCACAAATATCAAACTGCACAGTCCTACAAAAAATTATTTAGAACAAATATTCCTTGCCCTAGGATGACACTTGGTGGCTAAGAAAGGCAATGCTTGAACAAATAATGAGGTTAATATTTATCTGCATAAATCAAGGAGAAGTTCCATCTTCTGGGCTAGGCTTATTCAAATTTTTATGAGCTTATTTTTCAGAATGATATATAGGACCAGGATAGGAAGCCATTAGGACTACATCATTCTTCATCCATACACACACCCATCCATCCAAAGAGACACTCATCATCACGCCTCATCATCTAAACACCTCAGGGACGCCAAGACGCAGCACTGCCCAGACAAAACACCATTTTGGAAAGGCAGCCATTTTAGGGGACTCTGGTAATGACCATTGTAAGCCAGCAGCCGTTTTGGAAGTGTAATTATAACACATTGGGGTTTATTTACTAAAAGCAAATCCACTTTGCACTACAAGTGCACTTGAAAGTGCAGTCGGTGTAGATCTGAGGGAGACATGCAAGGATAATAAAAAACAGCATTTTTGCTTGTACATGATTGGATTAAAAAATCAGCAGAGCTTCCCCTCATTTCAGATCTTCCACTCAGATCTAAAGCGACTGCACTACCAAGTGCACTTGTAGTGCAAAGTGGGTTTGCCTCTGGTAAATCAACCCCATTGATCTTTTCATGACTCATTGTTTATTTTGATATACCTATTATTGATTTCTTGTGATATTTAGATATTTAGGAGGTTCTTCCTCCCAATATAATAACCATTTTAGATTTTTCTTTAATTTAATTTTAGTTTTTCCAATTTCAATCCTTATCTCAGTCTGCGCTATAAAAGTGTACAGTTTTACGTAGTTTAATACTTACCGTACTCTTTCCGCAGGGGAGTAACTGTTGGCTTCGTGAAATGCAGACTATTGTCTGGTAATTAATTATATATACAGGGTTATTTTGTCCATGGGAAGAAATTAATCCTTTTGTTTCATTCATATTGCATAGGAAAATCCATTAGCGAGCATATAATTGTTGCATATAATTTTGTTATTTTTATTTAAGATTGTTGTCTATGTCCATCCACAAATCTAACTATTTATTGTGAAAACATGTCTTGTTACATAGTTACATAGTAGGTGAGGTTGAAAAAAGACACAAGTCCATCAAGTCCAACCTATGTGTGTGGTTATATGTCAGTATTACATTGTATATCCCTGTATGTTGTGGTCGTTCAGGTGCTTATCTGATAGTTTTTTGAAACTATTTATGCTCCCTGCTGAGACCACCATGTGATAGCTGTGGGCCAATTACAGCATCACAAAAGTAAGCAAGCTGTTCATGAATGAAACCCATTCATGACAGTTTGCCTACATAATAGAATGCAATTGCTTTAATTGGTCATAGCGATCAGATGATATCTCTGCTACTCAGAGCGGCCATATATTGAGCACCGTGCTCTGCTGTATAGACCCCCCTCCCCAAATACATACCAGATCATTTGAGTCTGGAATTAATTTTAAGGAGTACCTTACGAAAAGCACTGAAAAATGTGTGAGGTCTAGTACAGTTTTTCAGTAGGACTCCATGAAAAAATACAAAAAAAAAGGGAAAAAGTAAGGTAACCCACAAAATCCTTACCAGATCCTTAATCCAAGAATGCAGACTGGCCAGCCAGCAAAAGGGGGGTGAGCTTTTGGTCCCCCTCCTGATCCATACTAGGCCACATACCCTTAACATTGGGGGTCAAAGAACCTTGACCCCCATGTTGATGAGAACAGGGGCCTCTTCCCCACAACCCTTACTGGTGGTTGTGGAGGCCTGTGGGCAGGGGGCTGATTGGGGGCAGGGGGCTGATTGGAATCAGGAATCCCCCTTTAAAATAAAGGAGCCCCCAGATATGGCCCTCCACTTTTGTAAATCAGTATGGGGTACATAGTACTCCACATCATGATTCATCATTCACAAAAAAAGTTGTAACCTAGAAAGACACCCAAATGTTTGGCAAGTCCTTTATTAAAAAAACAAAAAAAAACAAAAATGGCCCTAATTGTACATGATGCTTGCTACTCTCTGACTCACTAAAAGAAAAAAACCTGAAAAGCCATCACATATGACTGATCCCAACACTACATTTAGCCAAATAGCAGTTCCCAGAGCTGTCATCAGCTATATAAGGTGAAGGGTAGGGATAGTGATGACATTGTTGACCAAATATGATCTTGGCCATACTTGATCAATGTCATTGCCCAGATATGGCCAGTGGCCATACAGTATTTGGGCAGTGATATCACTGCCATACCCACACCTTTGCTTAGATAGGAAGGATACCCTATAACATCAATGATTCCTAGGGATGCCAGTTTGTCATACATGTTTTCTCCTGCCCGCACTCTAGTCTAAGCCAGTATCCCCCTTTGCTCCACAGAAGAAAAAAAAAACAACCTAAAACACTATAACAGTCCATTCTTCTGGGTGGGGATTCACCAGCAAAGAAAGTTTTGGCACAGACCTAAGTTTTGATTGTGGAGGTGATCACTAATAATCAGAAAAAGCATTTAATGTACAAGTACATTTATGTTATCACAATGAAAATACTAAGAATAACAACAAAGTTCATAGTTGATAATAGACTATATTTGAATTATATTTTGTAAAATGAATAGTATTATTGTGCTCTTGTGCCCAAGATAAATTATTATATGGTTAACAAAAACAACATACACCTTTTTACACCAACTATTCCGGGAAATACTTCCGTAACTTACACCACCAGGTATGCTTACCAACCAGGCCCACATAATTCACAAGCCACAACATCTACTTGCCTCCCTTCCTATGGATATCCTAGCCTGAGTCAATTTTTTCCACAATAAAGAGCATATCATGCAAGCCGCCAGATCCCTGTGCTAAATACCTGAGTTTTTCTTTAAACTTTCACTCTATAATGACATCTCTGCAGCTACCTCGCGGGCATGCAAGACATTTACAGCAGTCACTTTGGTGCTCACGGAGCAGAAAATCACCTATAGACGGGGCTACCCTAGGAAGCTGCTGGTCACATATCAAAACCAACAAATTTCCATCCCAACTCCAAAATATGGGATGAAGCAGCTACACATCTGGGGCATAACCCTGAGCCCTCCACTGAAGACTCCCACATCTAAGACATCTTCTAAAATCACCATCCCTGGGACACTCAGGACCCATCCTAGCCCTCAGTAGATCTAACAACTCACGTCCCTCCTGGTACAAGAGCTGATGTACAGAAAAAACAGAAATAAAAACTGCGCTATAGAATATGTGAAAAATTAATAGTGTAAAAAGCAGCAATCCCAACAATAAACATCAATTGTAAAATTAGACATAGAAAAATAAAGGAATTGCGCTAATTAAATGTGCAATTTTACATACATAACATAAGTAAAAAAATATAATATGTGTAAAGGAGGATAAATGTGGGTGTCAACTGCATATAATCCACAATAGTGTCCCATCAAAGTGGAAAAGGAAAAATTAATTAAATAAAATAGTGCCTCCAAATCACCCCTAAATAATCAAAGAAAAGTCCAAGTGATAAATAATGATTGATCCGTGACAACCAAAGAAGATCCACCACCGGGAATAGAGGGGGTTACTTCTTACCGAATGGCCATGATCCCCCACTACAGAGGATCACAGCTAGCAGGCAAACTTTAAATAGACTGTGGGAACTTCTATCAGCATCCACTAGGGGTCATTACACCGTCAGCAACAACAGCAGAACTCGTAGCAGAGATGCACCATAGAACACAAAAGGGAGTGAAGTGACTGGCCTCAGGTGATACACAGAGATTAAATGAATCCTCCTACATAAGTTGTACCTTTTTATCTGCAGTCTTCTCTCCTCTATAGCATTTCAAACTACCCAGTTTACACAGCATTTCTGAGTTTCAGAAGGCAGGAGGGTGGGGATCTGATGTCACATTTGTTGATGTAATATATATTGAAAATTATCCATCTTTAGATATAGAGGCAATCACACTGTATTGTGCGATATCTCCTGAAACAGAGGTCCTCTAAACACCCCCCTCCACTCAATCCCACCGGAAGTCTCTGGTCAGCCAGAACGCCGGCGATGCGAGCCCACCGTTCATGCGTGGCTTACGGGGAGTCACATTAAAGGATAATCCCAAATGCCTGGGAGGGGTGCGGAGGCGGAGACAAGGCACCTGTCTCTGGGCTGCTCGTGTTTCTGTGGCTGACCTGGGGGAACAATTAGGATCAAATAAAGATCCCTAGGGTATGACATACCCTAGGGATCTTTATTTGATCCTAATTGTTCCATGCAGAAGCCTCCTGAATGAGCCTGAGCACAGAATCCTGAATATGACTCCCCTTCCTCAGTCTTTTGTATGGAAGGCGGAGGGGAGGAACCTGCGATTTGGTCAGGCTCCGACTGGGCCCAGGCTTCTCCTGGCTGCCACTTAGCCCCGCCTCCTCCTGGCTGCCACTAACCCCCGCCTCCTCCTGGCTGCCACATTCCACAGCCTCCTCCTGGCTGCCACATTCCACATGCTCCTCTTGGCTGAGGTCTTCCAGTGTATGAAAAAGGGAAATCGTTTTAGTTTTTTATTCATCAATCACACACAATTTTCACCTCATGATTGTTGCAAATTGAATGTTAACAAATATAAAAGACTATCATTCTGAGCCCAGCATTTTTCAGTCTTGTCCCAATCATTTTTCAAAACTACTGTCTATTGATATGTAAAACACTTTCTTAAATCAGCAATGAGTGATCAATAATAACATCTAGTAAACATCGTTTCTTTATTGACCAGAAATCTGTAGAAGAATGCTATACCTGACTCCATCTGGGCTCCTCCACTTCTTCCTGGCTGGAAGTCCCAGGTTGGACATCGGAAGCCTCAGCTGGGGTGGAAGGAAGAGTGGAAGGAAGGGTTGAGAGGGATTCCCTGACTCCAGTCTGGTCTGACAGAAATTGCAGTCTCTCACAGTACCATAGCCTGGGGACATAAATGTCATCTGCTGCAGCTCCGGATCTCTGGGAATCTGTGACCTTCTTGCACTCCCTAAGATAAGTGCCCCTCAGGCTATCAATTTTGGCTTTTAAATAGGGGATGGTTGCTGTGGGGACCACTGGCGTCACCAACTCCAGCAGTTTCTTCAGCGCTGCCTGCCTCTTTTGTTTATGATTATAATGCGGGTGTTTGACCTGCCACAGACAGGGCAGCTCCCTGTATTTGTCTACGAACAGGGGGAGGAAGTTGTGGTCATTGAAGCCATCCATTTTATCTGCAAGACACAACACGAGACAAACCCTAATGTCAGGCAAAACTCTCCTAATCTTGTTACAATATAGGCCTCAATCTAGAAGCAGTATAGGCCCAAGTTTAGATCTTACCTTCATTATCACGATCGGCGCCTCCGATTCTCCTTCCTCCGCTCACAGATCTTACGTACTACGCACGCGTGTTATGCTTTATACATACTACGCATGCGTGTAACTTCACCCGCCCCTGACGTTCTTTCTAGTCTATTCCCCGCCCCTTTTCGTTCGGCACAATGGGGGAAGAGCAAATGACGGAGACACAGCGGGTGCGTGCTAATTACAGCAATGAGGAGGAGGGGGAGGAAAGCCCGGAGCCAGAAACGTCTAGATCCAGAAGGAGAAGATTTAAGGTCTCAAATATGTCCTTTGGGGAGATGTTGGAGATGGTCGACATCCTGAAGAAGGCTGACTATGACGGGAAGTATGGACCTTACCCCAACCCCAATGTCAGAAAGGCCAAGATCATGGCAAAAGTGGTCAAGAGTCTGCACCGGAATTTCGGGGTACGACGATCGAAAGATCAGCTCAGGAAGCGGTGGTCGGGCCTCAAATTAAGAGCATGAGCAGTACAGAAAGATCTGGAGAGTGCTGCAAAAAAGTAAGTAGTTGTGCTGTGTTCCTATTCTTTATTTTTATTACGTTTGTGCTGCTCCATGTGCTTTTCTTAACTGTTGTCCAGTTTAAAATGGCAACTTTCATGTTCATGGGCACATTATTCGTTCGTATCAAACATTGTTCGTTCGGCCTAGTAAACACCATGGTTTTGGCCATATGCATTTGGCCACATTTTTTAGGGCCTACTTGTCTGAAACTAATTTGATTGGGTAGATGGGTTTGTAACTAGAATGAAATGCAAACTAGATTCTGTGTAAGGAGAGGACACTCAGCAGCTGTTTACACATCTGCACGCTGGAGCACTAGTGTGGGACACAAGAACACTCTTTTTATTAGGGGGCCCACACAGGTGCTCCAGCGTATACTATAGGGGTGTCTCCATCTGTGAAGCTTGTACAAGACAGGTAAAGTATTCAAGCTTGACAAAGGACAAGAAAAATGCTACATCTTGGAACTCTGCCCACAAAAAAAATTGTACCCCATTTTCAAACAATGTTTCATATTTATAGTTCTGCCATCAAATATCTGTGTGCTAAGTATACCATTTTTTTTTTACATAGGGGAGAAAAGACTCGGAGGACACCCCTCATCCGAGGAGACCAGAGACCCCCCACCTCTGGAAGAAGGGGAAATCCACCCAAGACAAACAGAGAAGGAGGAGGAAGACGTGGTGGAAATTGGCACCACAACAGGTGAGTGTCTGCGACCACAGGCTCAGGTAAGAGATGGATGCAGGCATATTTATAATACATGTTTTTTTTTGGTTTCTATCTTTTTAGGTGATCGTGATGTTGTGGATCCTGATCCTTTCACCTCGGAAAGTGCACAGATCCTGATTGGGGAGATCATGGGGTGTAATAGGGACTTGGAAAACATCAAGAAAAACATCAATGATGTTCTTCAAAAAAATAAGAACATCATTGATGTTTTAGGGAGAGTTTAAAACCCCTCCAAATCCCTTTGTTTTTTGGTGTGCTACAATTTTTTACATTTTTTGACAAATTGGAGAAAAGCCAAATTTTGAAGATGCACACAGTGTGTCAACATGTGCTATCTGCCATCACGGGAGATCAATGGACGCATTTTGGGGGTGCAACCCCTTCCTCAATAATAAAGTAGCTGAGAGGAAGGGGTTGCACCCCCAAAACATGTCCCTTGATCCCCCATGATGTCAGCTAGCACATGTTGACATTCGGCTATTTGTGTGCATCTTCCAAATTTGGCTTTTCCTGGGGTGACTTCACCCCATCTGAACGCAATATCAAACACAGTTTGTAAATACTCATGTCTGATATTGCCTTCAAGTTCTACCAAATGTGAACTTTGTAAGTTCAAGATTTGTGACTTTCTTGTTGTTTTTAAACATGTCTGTTTTATCTAATGTGGCCCCAAAAATTGTTATACAACAAACTTGTTGGTTTGTTTTAAAAACCTTTTCTAAATGCACATGTGATTGTGCTGGTATTAAAAAGATTGTTAATCAAGAATGTGTGGATTATTGTCTCAATGCTACAACACTTTTGTGGTGCTCTAATTGCTGTTTTCTGTGACAATGGGTGTTATTTCCTAAGGGAAAATCCACTTTGCACTACAAGTGCAGTTTCAAGTGCACTTGTAGTGCAAAGTGTCTTTGCCTTTAGTAAATAACACCCAACAGTGCTTTGTAATGTTACACAATCACACCATTTTCAGGACTCACCACATTTCTCTCAGGGTCAGCTAAAACAAACACAAGCAGTAAATGTCACCAAAGATTTGATTATTTTGTTATTTTTTTTATTTGAAAAAGGTTTTCAACATTGTCTGGCATATTGATAGCCCCCCTACCCACAAAGAATTCAAGGTATCTTAGCCAGACATCACGGGCACTCAGGGGGGGAAAGCCAGGATGGCCTCTTTCAAGCGCCGTCAGGGTTAGTTCATTTTGAATTCCGGCCTCAGGCCCAACTGAGCCAGCATAGTTGGCAGAATGTTGCCGTAAAAAGTTGTGTAGAACACAGCACGCCAGGATAATGTGATTCAGTTTGTACTCCGCCATATGTATGGGTGTAAGAAATAGGCGGAACCGGCTGGCCATGATTCCAAACGTTTTCTCCACCACTCTTCTGGCTCTGGCCAGCCGGTAATTAAAAACCCTCTGGTCCGGGGTGAGGGTCTCATCGGGAATGGCCGCATAAGATGGTCCCCCAGCGCAAATGCTTCATTCGCAAAGAAGACGAATGGGAGTCCTTCCACATTGTCTTCTGGAGGTGGCAAGTCCAAGCTGCCATTCTGGAGATGCCTGTAGAACTCGGTCTGGGCGATGACTCCACCATTGGACATCCGGCCATTCTTCCCCTTGTCCACATACAGGAACTCATAAGTAGCCGACACCACCACCAACATCACAATACTATTGAACCCCTTGTAGTTGTAATAGTATGACCCCGAGTTGGGTGGTGGGATGATGTGGACGTGTTTCCCATCAATTGCCCCTCCGCAGTTAGGAAAGTCCCACCGCTGGGCAAAGTGGGAGGCCACAGTCTGCCATTCCTGTGGCGTGGAAGGAAACTGTGGAGTCAAAACAAAAAAAAATTAGTCATTTTGCACATAAACAGGGAAAGCAGATTACACACAAACATTCTTGGCCAACATCAAGATAACATTTTTTGGAGGGAGTTTTTAAAGACCAAAGTATAAGGTACATCTATCATATCCCGCCCCCCTCATGGGCCATTTCTAACATTATAGGGAGGGAGCTCTTGGACAGGTAACCCTCTCCACTTCATTGAGAGATGAATGCCTAAATAATGGGTATTACTTTGGCCAGCCCCTCCTTAATTACACTATTGACAGCCCACTGGACAGGTAAGAAGTGTCATAATACAAAGATATAAATACACACTGTACACATTTGAGCACATTTGGAAATTTTGCTATTACCTATCAAGATAATAATAGTATACAAAAACTTGAAACAGTACCATTTGCAAGTATACAGGCAGGCCCTTGCACTACATGCTTTGGGGAATTCATCTATAAACATGACCACAAAAGAGATGGGTATAGTGTGTATGGGCTTGGCAAAGTCAGCAGATAGATGATTGAGGATAGATAGAGAATTGTTATCAGCTGACTTAGCAGTTGGGGGGAGGGAGGGTTCCAAATGATTTGGGGAACCTAAAAAAAAAGCCTCTGGCACTCTGCCTGAATTTAAAGCATAAATCACATTTAAAAACATTTTAGGGGGTGTTTGGGGTAAAGCACTACTATGGAGCTGACAAAATACATTGTTAAGTGATTACATAAGGTGAATATAGGGCCAGGAGAGCATGCTGGGGAGGTAAGTGAAGGCAAATATGTATGAAGGACAAAAAAATAATTACATAAAAATCCAGCATGCATGAGAACAAAGGGGACATTCACAGCATATTACAATCATGGTACTTAGGGAATGAGGAAAGAAATACAAAATATTAGCAAACATTATATACAATTAAATGTGATATTAAAGGATAAAAATCTTACCTTAATATACTCCTTCTGCATGACCTGTATGATGGCAGAACAGGTCTCTGGGATAATGATCCCCAGAGCCTGGGGGGAGATGCCTGTCGAGAACTTCAAGTCCTGCAGGCTTCTCCCCGTCGCCAAGTACCGCAGGGTGGTGACGAGCCTCTGCTCCGGAGTGATGGCTTGCCTCATGCAGGTATCCTGATATAGGGGGTCAGCAAAGTCAACAAACGGTGAAATACGGGGTCCGTCATCCAGAGAAAGTTCCTGAAATCGTTAGGATTTGTTCTCACGGATCTCACGGAGCAAAGGCAAATGACAGAACTGGTCATGTTGAAGCAACCAATTCTTGGTCCATGAACTCCTCCCCACCCTGTTTATGAACTGGACTTGTGTCAAGGTAAGGACCCCAACACCGAGCCCCCGCACAGCACGAACTCTATGAGGAGTACGTATACGCAACATGGCTAGAAAACAGTCGGCTGCTCAGAACGCACTAACAGAACGCACTGAAGAACAGCAAGGCCTGTGAAGAGTGACCTGAAAAACAGTAACCAATGAACAAAAACACAATGACTGAGTCACGTGTAGCTTGCTGCATGCACTGAAGAGCAGATACAAACCCACAAGCACAAAATGAACAGCAGAAAACGATCTGAAAACCACGAGTCTGAAAAAGCGCGAATCGTCTCTCACCAAACTTTTACTAACACGAGATTAGCAAAAGGAGCCCAAAGGGTGCCGCGCTTGGTTCTGAACTGGTCCTTTCTAATCTCGTCATATATGGTGTACGTCACCGCGTTCTTATCGAGCGGAAATTCAGACAACTTTGTGCGACCGTGTGTACGCAAAACAAGTTTGAGCCAACATCCGTCTGAAAAAATCCATGGATTTTGTTGTTGGAATTTCCGATCAATGTCCGATCATGTGTAGGGGGCATTAATGCTCAGGGTCTCAATAGCCCATTTAACATTCCCTCCTATGGTGTGAAGCAATTTCTCAATGCTCTGATATACTATGTGTCCAAGAAACCGATTTTTCATCTACTAAGCTACCCCAATGCACTCACAAACTTTTCCCTCATTGTTTTCTCTCTCAAGATAATAAGAAAGTGAAAGGGGTAATGAGTGTGATACATTCTTTGGTCTCCTTTGGTTCCATGTTGAACAAGACCCCTCTGTCAGGTTCTTAATTCTGTCAGCATCCTTCAATAATAGCTCATTGATCATTGCAAATATCTATGTACAGAATACTCATCAGAAATCCTTCTACAAATCCATTATGCAAAAATATACAACACTACCCTAAAGACCAAATTATCATATGCAGGAACTTTAATGAGGTAGTAGACCCCTCTCTAGATACATCCAGCAATAAGAGAAAGAGATCCACTGCCTTGTCCTCCTTCCTATTACTGGAAAATCTTCATGATCCCTGGAGATGTCAGCATGGCACCGAGAGGGACTTCTCCTTTTACTCCAACTCTCAGAAAACATATTCGAGTATCGACCTGTTTCTGACCTCTAAAGTGCTGCTGCATTGAATATCTGGCTCCTTATAGGAGTAATCACGTGGTCTGACCACACACCCACATCCATCCCTCTCCCCAGGTTCACGTCTGAGATTTCTTCACTTATAACTCTTGTTCTGTCGCTAACTTCACCACTCTTTGGAATGCCCACAAGTCAGTCACTTGGGGAATCCTGCTGAAATTAGGTGCCCAGGAGAAGAGAAAATGTAATTTACCCATATATTTGTCAGGAGACTAGTAGACCAGACTGTGTGGACTGCACAGAGATAACCCAAAACACATGTAAGTGAATAGTGATATTTATTAAAATAGGTGATAATTCAGGAAATACAAACAGTGCAACACCAACACAACAAACCCACTACAAACAATAGTATCTACAGCAAGGGGCAATACCGGAATCACAGATGTCAGCCAGGCCAGGGTCATACACAGCAGGTCAGCAAGAACAAGGGATATACCAGAGACATAAACGTTTAGCCAAGCCAAGGTCATACACAGGAAGATCAGTAAATGAGGGACAGGGAACCAACAGGACAGAGAGGAGATGGATCAGGCTGAAGGGTACAGGAACACAGAAGGGATCGGGTCAGGATAAGCTCGGGCACAAGGTCAGATGCAGGCTCAGGATTGGGTAACAGGCAAACAAGGTCAGGGCTCAAGGAGAGAGATACCAAGGCAAGCATATGAGGGCTTGCCGGGTATTTATAGGACTGACTGTGATTGACTTCAAGTCACACCTGAGCGCAGGTGTTGTCTGCTCCATACTGCCAGGATCCATCCGCTGGTGGACGTCAGTACTGCGGCCAAAAGATGAAATGACACCAGCAGGGAAATATTCTCCCGACAGTTCAACACTGCCAGGAGACACCTGCTGGTGGACCCCAGTACTGCATGCCAAACGATATATCTTACCAGCGGATGAATCCTTTCCTGACAATATTCTTTGCTAGACTGCATTACAAATGCCAGAAACTGTCACGGTCCCTACCGTGCCATGCAAACAGCCAGGCGTGATCACACCCAAGTGGCTCAAGGAAGTATTGAACCCATGACTTTCTGTTTACTGTTCTGGTGTATTGCCTCTGAGCCACACCTCAGTTCATTATTCAGCCTGGTTTACAGCTATGCCTTGTTCTGCATGCAGCACTGAGGGCTGTATTCTGGATCTTGCTTTGCAATTAGTATCTGTAACTCCTGGTTCAGCTGAGGCAGTTTATCTAATCAGCTGGGTATAAAACACTGCCTCACTCTGAGGGCTGTGTCAGTTCATTGTCTCTTCTATTGCCAAAGGTTCCTGTGTTCTTGTTTTCAAGTTGCAGTGTACCAAGACTGACCCCGGCTTCTGACCCTGGCTCCGTTCATCGTTAACTCTGACTTCTGGAATCCCTGACTACGACTTCATCTCGACAATCCTTTGGTATAGTCCCTGTCATGCCCCCATGCACAGATTCACAGCCCAGGTAGCCTTTTATCTTGTTACCATGGGCTGTGTGTATTTGAAAGGGTGAGCATACATCTCTGCACTATGGACTCCAGCCAAGGTAAGCCCTTACTTAATGAACTGACTGTCATGGAGTCTGCAGAGATGTACAAGATACTCACCTCCCTTGCTCAGCAAGTCTCCAGCCTGGGCCAGATGGTTTTTGAGCTGCAACAAGAAGTCCGGTTGTTTAAAACTACAGTACGCCCAGCCCCGGAACCAGCATGTCCTGAACCATTTGTTGTGATGCCAGAGAGGTTTGATGGTAACCGTGCTTCCTTCTTGTATTTTAGGATGGATTGCGAGCTGTTGTTTGCTCTTAAGCCTAGGTCATATGCCACCGATTATATAAAGGTTCACGCTACCATCAACCTGCTCCCTGGGCGAATCAAAACATGGGCTCATCAGCTACTACAGGAAAGGAGTCCAGTCTTGGACAGCTGGGAAGCATTCATGTTTGCTCTCCACTCTCACATTACAGTTTCAAAGAAAATCAGGGTTCCCAAGTCTGCTCCTAGTTCACATGGCCTACGGGTACCCAGGCACGGGAATACCTTCTACAGATATGACTCCAAGCCTTTCCAGTACGTGCCAAGCCATGAAGCTTTAAATCCACAAAGTCTAGGCGCTCTTGAGTATATACACACACCTACCCTGAAGATGTGGAACCCATGGAGATCGGGGCCATTGGGTCCAAACTGTCTAAAGGTGAAAGAGAGCGGAGGAGAGGCTATGGTCTTTGTTTCTATTGTGGAGGAAGAGGAAACTTTATCTCTCTCTGCCCAACTCGCCCACCTCGCCCAAAGGATCTTCAAGTATCAGCCTGTAAACTGCCAAGGTTGCTGTAAGACCTGTCCACATTCAATGACACAAGTGGGTACCCAGGCTACGGTGGTTAATGATACCGGTATCTCTCAAGAATATGTAACCAATACCCCTGAGAAGCTCCTATGTTCTGGTCTAGAAGCAACTATTCAACCTTCTGACAACAAACCATTTCCTGTAGTTATCCAAAGCTCCATAGTGGTAAGTGCAGTAACATCATCTTATCCTGCCAAGGAAGTTCTACCATCTGACTGCACGTATGCCTCGAATTGCACCATAGTCTGTAAGCTGGAACTGGAGATTTTCTTTTCTAGCAACTAATGTCTCCCCTGCAAGCACTTCAAAAGCAACAATGCCTAAAGGGAATAAGGAAAAGTCTTCTAACACCACTGTTGGTACATATGGTATGGATGCCTATGACAAACTACCTGTTCATGCCCAGAGGGTGTTTCTAAGGGGGAAAACTGTCACGGTCCCTACCATGCCATGCAAACGGCCAGACGTGGTCACGCCCCAAGTTGCTCAAGGAGGTATTGAACCCATGAATTTCTGTCTATTGTTACTGTTGTATTGCCTCTGAGCCACACCTCAGTTCCTTATTCAGCCTGGTTTCCAGCTATGCCTTGTTCTGCATACAGCACTGAGGGCTATATTCTGGATCTTGCTTTGAAATTAGTATCTGTCACTCCTGGTTCAGCTGAAGCAGTTTATCTAATCAGCTGGGTATAAAACACTGCCTCAATATAAGGGCTGTGTCAGTTCATTGTCTCTTGTATTGCCAAAGGTGCCTGTGTTCCTGTTTCTGTGTTTCTGTGTTCCTGTTTTAAAGTTGCAGTGTTCCAAGACTGACCCGGCTTCTGACCATGGCTCCGTTCATTGTTAACTCTGACTTCTGGATTTCCCTGACTATGAATTCATCTCAACAATCCTTTGGTATATTCCCTGTCAAGCCCCCTTGCACAGATTCACAGCCCAGGTAGCCTTTTACCTTTTTACCATGTGCTGTGTGTAATTGCAAGGGTGAGCATACATCTCTGCACTATGGACAACCAAGGTAAGCCCTTACAGAAACCCATAATAAAATAGACCCTTCAGACACTAACTCTGCTGAACTTTGCAAATTGAGATTGGAACTCAATCTCATTGTCAACTGTTTTTGCTCCTTTTACTCACAGCTATATAACCTGCATCTCTCTCCCATCGATTTCCAACCTACCCAATCATTAATCCAGGCCTTTTTGTCCCCACTACAACTACCCTCTTTGACGTCTACCCAATTAGAAGCCCTTTCTCAACCATTTTCACATCAAGAACTTCAGGCAGCTAATAAAGTCCTCCCCTCACAAAGCTCCAGGGCCAGATGGCTTTAGCAATGAATATTGCAAAACAACCTATACTCCATCTACAATATGTAATTCTCTCAATAGATTCTTAAACACTGGAGATATTCTAACTAAGTTGCTTGAGGCTGTTGTCACTACCATCCACAAGCCAGGCATGCCCCCTCATGATCCGGCTAACTACCGCCCCATTTCTTTACTCAATACAGATATTAAATCATACGCCAAACAATTAGCAGCTCAACACATGCCCCACCTTATACATCCAGACCTAATAGGCTTTATCCCCCATCAGGCATCAGATGATGGCATTCATTGATCTCATCCACTGGGCTGAACATTGTCAAATGCCTTCTCTGCTGATTTTTCTTGACTCAGAAAGGGCATAAGTATACCCAGAGCCCTTGCTAGACTTGGGGCCCCCAATATCAAGTTATATTACAGAGCGGTTCTACTGAACCAAACAAAATGGTTATGGTCCCCCCACCCTACCACTTCATGGCTCCAAGTTGAATCCACTGCACTCATTCAAGATCATTGTCTACTCCTTGCAGCTTGAACATCACCCAACTCACTCTTTTCTTCCTACAGTCAATGCTATTGTTGTGGCTTGGAAAGCCATAGAGCAATCCTCTTGAATGATCCTTATGCTTCCTACAATCTCTCCAGTAAGGACTTCTACATATAACACAGAGTTTGCTATATCCTCTCCTCCTTTTCCATAACTACTGAAACCATATCCAAATATCCACTCTTATTCTGCAACCAGATATCCAACAAGACTAAGGAGATCTCTTACATTTATAACCTGCTATCTCATCCAGCCCCTAATTAGAAATATACAAATATGATCTTTTAGGAATCAACAATACAAATTACAGTACCCCCTACTATCTGGTATCGTGCTATTTGGACCCCATCTGTCTTCTCCAAGTCAACTTCCATTGACTTTAATGAACAGGATCAGATTTTGATCCAACTTTGAGATGAGTTTGACTTGTCCTTTGATCAATCAAAACAATTCCTTTGGTTCTGGTATGGATGAAACCTCACACCAAATTTATAAAAGAAAAAACGGTTTGGGTTGCCCCTCAATCTGTACCAGGCCCTTTGGGTCTGGCATGGATCTTGGGAGGAATCCCCACGCCAAAAAAACAAACCGACATGGGGTCCCTCCCAAGACCATACCAGATCGAAGGGTCTGGTATAAATTTTGAGGGGGGACCGCACGCCAAAATAAAAAAAAATGGCATGGGGCTCCCCAAAAGTCCATACCAGACCCTTATCCGAACATGCAGCCTGGCAGGTCAGGAAAGGGGGGATAGCGAGCACCCCCCCTCCTGAACCATACCAGGCCACATGCCCTCAACATAGGGGGTGAATGCCTCCTGCCCCAAAGCACCTTGTCCCCATGTTGATGGGAACAAGGGCCTCTTCCCCACAATCCTGGTCTGTGGTTGTGAGGGTCTGAAAGTGGGGTGTTTATTGGAATCTAGAAGTCCCCTTTAACAAGGGGATGCCCAGATCCCAACCCCCCATGGTAATGAGTATGGGGTACATAATACCCCTACCCAGTCACCCCCCAAAAAAGTGTCATGTAAATAGTTTTTAACAAGTCCTTTATTAACCAGTTGCCGACCGCCGCACAACGATGTACGTCGGCAGAATGGCACGGGCAGGCAAAAGGACTTACAGGTACGTCCTTGCCTGCCCGCGGGTGGGGGGTCCGATCGGACCCCCCAGTGCCTTCGGCGGTCGGTAAATCCTCCCCGGTGATCGGTGGTGAGGGGGGAGCCATCCATTCTTGGCCCCCCTTGCGATCGCTCCTGGCCAATCAAATCATTTCCCTGCCTCTGTATTGTACACAGAGGCAGAGGAAATGATGTCATCTCTCCTCGGCTCGGCATTTTCTGTTCGAGCGCCGAGGAGAGAAGACTGGGATGTGAGTGCACAACACACACACACAGTAGAACATGCCAGGCATACATTATACCCCCGATCCCCCCCGATTACCCCCCGATCACCCCTCCCCCCCGTCACACTGACACCAAGCAGTTGTTTTTTTTTTTTTCTGATTACTGCATGGGGTCAGTTTGTGACAGTTAGTGTGTTAGGGCAGTTAGGGTTAGCCCCCTTTAGGTCCAGGGTACCCCCCAACCCCCCCTAATAAAGTTTTAACCCCTTGATCACCCCCCGTCGCCAGTGTCGCTAAGCGATCATTTTTCTGATCGCTGTATTAGTGTCGCTGGTGACGCTAGTTAGGGAGGTAAATATATAGGTTCGCCGTCAGTGTTTTATAGCGTCAGGGACCCCCATATACTACCGAATAAAGGTTTTAACCCCTTGATTGCCCCCTAGTTAACCCTTTCACCACTGATCACTCTATAACGTTACGGGTGACGCTGGTTAGTTCGTTTATTTTTTATAGTGTCAGGGCACCCGTCGTTTATTACCTAATAAAGGTTTAGCCCCCTGAAGCCCGGCGGTGATATGCATCGCCCCAGACAGTGTCAGATTAGCACCAGTACCGCTAACACCCACGCATGCAGCATACGCCTCCCTTAGTGGTATAGTATCTGATCGGATCAATATCTGATCCGATCAGATCTATACTAGCGTCCCTAGCAGTTTAGGGTTCCCAAAAACGCATTGTTAGCGGGATCAGCCCAGATACCTGCTAGCACCTGTGTTTTGCCCCTCCGCCCGGCCCAGCCCACCCAAGTGCAGTATCGATCGATCACTGTCACTTACAAAACACTAAATGCATAACTGCAGCGTTCGCAGAGTCAGGCCTGATCCCTGCGATCGTTAACAGTTTTTTTGGTAGCGTTTTGGTGAACTGGCAAGCACCAGCCCCAGGCAGCGTCAGGTTAGCGCCAGTACCGCTAACACCCACACACGCACCGTACACCTCCCTTAGTGGTATAGTATCTGATCGGATCAATATCTGATCCGATCAGATCTGTACTAGCGTCCCCAGCAGTTTAGGGTTCCCAAAACCGCAGTGTTAGCGGGATCAGCCCAGATACCTGCTAGCACCTGCGTTTTGCCCCTCCGCCCGGCCCAGCCCAGCCCACCTAAGTGCAGTATCGATTGATCACTGTCACTTACAAAACACTAAACGCATAACTGCAGCATTCGCAGAGTCAGGCCTGATCCCTGCGATCGCTAACAGTTTTTTTTGGTAGCATTTTGGTGAACTGGCAAGCACCAGCAGCCTAGTACACCCCGGTCGTAGTCAAACCAGCACTGCAGTAACACTTGGTGACGTGGCTAGTCCCATAAGTGCAGTTCAAGCTGGTGAGGTGGCAAGCACAAGTAGTTTCCCGCTGCCACCAAGAAGACAAACACAGGCCCGTCGTGCCCATAGTGCCCTTCCTGCAGCATTCGCCAATCCTAATTGGGAACCCACCACTTCTGCAGCGCCCGTACTTCCCCCATTCACATCCCCAACCAAATGCAGTCGGCTGCATGAGAGGCATTTTCTTTATGTCCTCCCGAGTACCCCTACCCAACTAACCCCCCCAAAAAAGATGTTGTGTCTGCAGCAAGCGCGGATATAGGTGTGACACCCGCTATTATTGTCCCTCCTGTCCTGACAATCCTGGTCTTTGCATTGGTGAATGTTTTGAACGCTACCATTCACTAGTTGAGTATTAGCGTAGGGTACAGCATTGCACAGACTAGGCACACTTTCACAGGGTCTCCCAAGATGCCATCGCATTTTGAGAGACCCGAACCTGGAACCGGTTACAGTTACAAAAGTTAGTTACAAAAAAAAGTGTATAAAAAAAAAATATATATATAAAATAAAAAAAATAGTTGTCATTTTATTGTTCTCTCTCTCTATTCTCTCTCTATTGTTCTGCTCTTTTTTACTGTATTCTATTCTGCAATGTTTTATTGTTATTATGTTTTATCATGTTTTCTTTTCAGGTATGCAATTTTTTATGCTTTACCGTTTACTGTGTTTTATTGTTAACCATTTTTATGTCTTCAGGTATGCCATTCATGACTTTGAGTGGTTATACCAGAATGATGCCTGCAGGTTTAGGTATCATCTTGGTATCATTCTTTTCAGCCAGTGGTCGGCTTTCATGTAAAAGCAATCCTAGTGGCTAATTAGCCTCTGGACTGCTTTTACAAGCAGTGGGAGGGAATGCCCCCCCACTGTCTTCCGTGTTTTTCTCTGGCTCTCCTGTCTCAACAGGGAACCTGAGAATGCAGCCGGTGATTCAGCCAGCTGGCCATAGAGCTGATCAGAGACCAGAGTGGCTCCAAACATCTCTATGGCCTAAGAAACCGGAAGCTACGAGCATTTTATGACTTAGATTTCGTCGGATGTAAACAGCGCCATTGGAAAATTGGGAAAGCATTTTATCACACCGATCTTGGTGTGGTCAGATGCTTTGAGGGCAGAGGAGAGATCTAAGGTCTAATAGACCCCAATTTTTTCAAAAAAGAGTACCTGTCACTAACTATTGCTATCATAGGGGATATTTACATTCCATGAGATAACAATAAAAATGATTAAAAAAAATGAAAGGAACAGTTTAAAAATAAGATAGAAAAGCAAAAAAAAAAAAAAAAAAAAAAAAAAAGCACCCCTGTCCCCCCCTGCTCTTGCGCTAAGGCGAACGCAAGCATTGGTTTGGTGTCAAATGTAAATAGCAATTGCACCATGCATGTGAGGTATCACCATGAAGGTCAGATCGAGGGCAGTAATTTTAGCAATAGACCTCCTCTGTAAATCTAAAGTGGTAACCTGTAAAGGCTTTTAAAGGCTTTTAAAAATGTATTTATTTTGTTGCCACTGCACGTTTGTGCGCAATTTTAAAGCATGTCATGTTTGGTATACATGTACTCGACCTAAGATCATCTTTTTTATTTCATCAAACATTTGGGCAATATAGTGTGTTTTAGTGCATTAAAATTTAAAAAAGTGTGTTTGAAAAATTGCTGTGCAAATACTGTGTGAAAAAAAAAAAATGAAACACTCACCATTTTAATCTGTAGGGCATTTGCTTTAAAAAAAATATATATAATGTTTGGGGGTTCAAAGTAATTTTCTTGCAAAAAAAAATAATTTTTTCATGTAAACAAAAAGTATCAGAAAGGGCTTTGTCTTCAAGTGGTTAGAAGAGTGGGTGATGTGTGACATAAGCTTCTAAATGTTGTGCATAAAATGCCAGGACAGTTCAAAACCCCCCCCAAATGACCCCATTTTGGAAAGTAGACACCCCAAGCTATTTGCTGAGAGGCATGTCAAGTCCATGGAATATTTTATATTGTGACACAAGTTGCGGGAAAGAGACATTTTTTTTTTTTTTTTGCACAAAGTTGTCACTAAATGATATATTGCTCAAACATGCCATGGGAATATGTGAAATTACACCCCAAAATACATTCTGTTGCTTCTCCTGAGTACGGGGATACCACATGTGTGAGACTTTTTGGGAGCCTAGCCGCGTACGGGACCCCGAAAACCAAGCACCGCCTTCAGGCTTTCTAAGGGCGTACATTTTTGATTTCACTCTTCACTGCCTATCACAGTTTCGGAGGCAATGGAATGCCCAGGTGGCACAACCCCCCCCCCCCCAAATGACCCTATTTTGGAAAGTAGGCACCCCAAGCTATTTGCTGAGAGGTATAGTGAGTATTTTGCAAACCTCACTTTTTGTCACAAAGTTTTGAAAATTGAAAAAAGAAAAAAAAATGTTTTTTTCTTGTCTTTCTTCATTTTCAAAAACAAATGAGAGCTGCAAAATACTCACCATACCTCTCAGCAAATAGCTTGGGGTGTCTACTTTCCAAAATGGGGTCATTTGGGGGGGGGGGGGTTGTGCCATATGGTTATTTTATGGCCTTCAAAACTGTGATAGGTAGTGAGGAGTGAAATCAAAAATTTACGCCCTTAGAAATCCTGAAGGCGGTGATTGGTTTTCGGGGCCCCGTACGCGGCTAGGCTCCCAAAAAGTCCCACACATGTGGTATCCCCATACTCAGGAGAAGCAGCTGAATGTATTTTGGGGTGCAATTCCACATATGCCCATGGCCTGTGTGAGCAATATATCATTTAGTGACAACTTTTTGTAATTTTTTTTTTTTTCTTGTCATTATTCAATCACTTGGGACAAAAAAATAATATTCAATGAGCTCAACATGCCTCTCAGCAATTTTCTTAGGGTGTCTACTTTCCAAAATGGGGTCATTTGGAGGGGTTTTGTACTGCCCTGCCATTTTAGCACCTCAAGAAATGACATAGGCAGTCATAAACTAAAAGCTGTGTAAATTACAGAAAATGTACCCTAGCTTGTAGACGCTATAACTTTTGCGCAAACCAATAAATATACACTTATTGACTTTTTTTTACCAAAGACATGTGGCCGAATACATTTTGGCCTAAATGTATGACTAAAATTGAGTTTATTGGATTTTTTTTATAACAAAAAGTAGAAAATATCATTTTTTTTCAAAATTTTCGGTCTTTTTCCGTTTATAGCACAAAAAATAAAAACGGCAGAGGTGATCAAATACCATCAAAAGAAATCTCTATTTGTGGGAAGAAAAGGACGCAAATTTTGTTTGGGTACAGCAATGCATGACCGCGCAATTAGCAGTTAAAGCGACGCAGTGCCAAATTGTAAAAAGTGCTCTGGTCAGGAAGGGGGTAAATCCTTCCGGGGCTGAAGTGGTTAAAATGTCTAATGTCTAATGTCTCTTGTGGTAGCTCCAATGTCAATCATGATATCTTCTGCCGCCGTCGACCCGTTGAAAAAAAAAATGCTCCTCCACTATATTGGGCTCAAAGACTGTTCCTAGTGTGTTGAGAAAGTGTGGAAGTTACTTGTTGTCTGGCTGTGCAGGAGTGGTGAACCCAGTCATCTGCAACCCCTGAGAGGGTAGTGCTACAGTAAATGTGCCCAATATGCCATGCCAGTTTTGGGAGTGTTTTCTGAAAATTAGCCAGCATGTACTACACTCATAGTCACAACAGAAATTATATTTAAAGTGATCCATGGGAGGAAAATGCAAACTAGGAAAGGCATTATTATTCAAAAGTGTGTGTATCATAACAATGTTAGGATGGACAAATGTTTATAATTACTACATTTTAATTTATTCCAAATAACTTCTATCGTGCTGGTATCCATATTAGTGCACTTGCAACAACACAGTTGAATACTGTCCAAGATACTTTTTTTAATTGGCACTGACAAGTCATTTTTCAGCACAAGCTTTTAGGTTAAGCCTTTCTTCTAAGGCCAAGCAGTGATAATAAATTTAGGTTTATAGATTTTTCTAAACCTACAGTGCCTTGAAAAAGTATTCATGACAAAATTTTCCACATTTTGTCATGTAACAACGAAAAATGTAAATGTATTTTGTTGGGATTTTATTTGATATACCAACACAAAGTGGCGCATAATTGTGAAGTGGAAGGAAAATGATAAATGGCTTACAAAATGTTTTGCAAATAAATATCTGAAAAGTGTGACGTGCATTTGTATTCAGCCCCCTTTACTCTAATACCCCTAACTAAAATCTAATGGAACCAATTGCCTTCAGAAGTCACCTAATTAGTAACAACCTGTGTCCACTTGTGTGTAATTTAATCTCAGTATAAATACAGCTGTTCTGTGAAGCCCTCAGAGGTTTGTTAGAGAACCTTAGTGAACAAACACAATCACAAAGGCCAAGGAACACACCAGACAAGTCAGGGACAAAGTTATAAAGAAGTTTAACTGCTTGCCAACTGCCCGCCATCAATTGACTGTGGCAGAATGACACTCCTGTGCAAATCTCCATAGCTGTATGGCAGGCGCTTTAAGGGATATAGTGGGCGCATGCACATGCCCACCAGTCCCTTAGGAGCCGATGCATGTGCCCGGCAGCCACGATCGCTCCCGACAGAGCGAGAAAGCAGATTTGTGTGTGTAAACACACAATTCCAGGTTCTGTCAGGGGGGAGGAGACTGATCTGTTGTTCCTATTATTTAAGACCAACAATCGGCCTCCTCCCCAAGTCAGTCCCATCCCCCCACAGTTAGAACACACTGAGGGAACACATTTGACCCCTTGATCACACCCTAGTGTTAACTCCTTCCCTGCCAGTGTTATTTATACAGTAATCAGTGCATTTTTATAGCACTGATCGCTGTATAAATGTCAATGGTCCCAAAAATGTGTCAAAAGTGTCCGATCTGTCCACCACAATGTTGCAGTCCCAATAAAAATCGCAAATTGCCGCTATTACTAGTAAAAAAAAATAATAAAAAATGCTATAAATCTATCCACTATTTTGTAGATGCTGTAACTTTTGTGCAAACCAATCAATATATGCTTATTGCGATTTGCTTTACCAAAAATATGTAGAAGAATATATATCAGCCTAAACTGATGAAGATTTTTTTTTTCTTTTTTTAATTTTGGGATATTTATTATAGCAAAAGTAAAAAATATTGTGTTTTTTTTTTCAAAATTGTCGCTCTTCTTTTGTTTATAGTGCAAAAAGTAAAAACCTCAGAGGTGGTCAAATACCACCAAAAGAAAGCTCTATTTATGGGAAAAAAGGACATACATTTTGTTTGGGTACAACGTTGCATGACCGTGCAATTGTCAGTTGAAGCGATGCAGTGCCGTATCGCCAAACAATGGCTTGGTCAGGAAGAGGGTAAATCCTTCAGGGGCTGAAGTGGTTAAAGCAGGGTTAAGTTATAAAAAAAAAATGCCAAGCTTTGAACATCTCTTGGAGTATTGTTCAATCCATCATCTGTAAATGAAAAGAGCATGGCACAACTGCAAACCTACCAAGACATGGCCGTCCGCCTAAACTGACAAGCTGGGCAAGGAGAGCATTAATCAGAGAAGCAGCAAAGAGGCCCATGGTAACTCTGGAGGAACTGCAGAGCTTCACAGCACAGGTGGGAGAATCTGTCCACAGGGCAACTATTAGTCGTGCACTCCACAAATCTGGCCTTTATGGAAGAGTGGCAAGAAGAAAGCCATTGTTGAAAGAAAGCCATAAGAAGTCCCATTTGCAGTTTGCAAAAAGCCATGTGGGGGACACAACAAACATCTGGTCAGATGAGACCAAAATTGAACTTTTTGGCCTAAAAGCAAAACGATATGTTTGGCGGAAAACTAACACTGCGCATCAACCTGAACACACCATCCCCACCGTGAAACATTGTGGTGGCAGCATCATGTTGTAAGGATGCTTTTCTTCAGCAGGGACAGGGAAGCTGGTCAGAGTTGATGAGAAGATTGATGGAGCCAAATACAGGGCGATCTTAGAAGAAAACCTGTTAGAGTCTGCAAAAGACTTGAGACTGGGGCGGAGGTTCACCTTCCAGCAGGACAATGACCGTAAAACATACATCCAAAGCTACAATGAAATGGTTTGGATCAAAGCATATTCATGTGTTAGAATGGCCCAGTCAAAGTCCAGACCTAAATCCAATTGAGAATCTGTAGCAAGACTTGAAAATTGCTGTTCACAGATGTTCTCCATCCAATCTGGCAGAGCTTGAGCTATTTTGCAAAGAAGAATGGGTAAAAATGTAACTCTCTAGATGTGCAAAGGTGGTAGAAACATACCCAAAAAGACTTGCAGCTGTAATTGCAGCAAAAGGTGGTTCTACAAAGTATTGACTCGAGGGGGGGGGGGGGGATATTTATTTGTAAAACATTCTGAAATCCATTTATCATTTTCCTTCCACTTCACAATTATGGTCTATCACATGAAATCCCAATAAAATACATTTACAATTTTGGTTGTAATATGACAAAATGTGGAGAATTTCAAGGGGTATTAATATTTTTTCAAGGCACTGTATGTTCATCAGCACTGCTTGGACCTAAAAGAAAGGGTTAGCCCTGAAAGCTTGTCCTGAAATATTAACTGTTAGTGTAAATCTAGTAAAGTACTTAACTGTCTTCTAGTTTAACTATAAACTTTTTATCAAAACATGAACCACATGAAATGTATTATAGATTTTTAAAACACCTTGCTTTGTTATTTACAAGAATTTAGAATGCAGAGATACAGCACAACAGTAGCTGTGAGCTAGCTTGCTAGTCCCTTTAGAAAGCTGAGCATCACATTTGGGTTGAGGACCAGTTAAAGTATAACTATTGTGAAACTATAAAATCACATTTGTTATGTAGGCTGTCCATATGAGTTAAAGGGGTCTCTTTGTTTTTCTAAGTACCTCTGGAGCATTTTGTAGCTAACTGTTCCTGTCAGTAGAACCAATGGAGCGTCATTTCCTTTAATAGGGTGACAACACTCCAACTGCAGCAAAATTTTGGAGCATTTTTATCCCTGCTGCTGTCACAACTGTCTGAATGTTAACAGCGTTGATAGTCCTATGAAATAATATCCATGCTTAGCTCTGCCCTTTCCCCTATCTGCTGGAGCTTAGGTAAATGATATACAAGATCACTCCTCTAATCCTCCATTACTGTCTAGCAGGATGCAGGAAATCCAGATTCCCTGGTACATTTACCTTTTAAAAATTATCATTTACATTTCGTTTAAGACATTTAGGTGGCCAATTTGCACTGAAATCGCAGAAGCATTAGTCTGACTTCATTATAGTTGTTGATGATGGCATATAAAAATGTGCAATTACTGTAAATGTAAGGGCAAATAATATAACAAATAACTACAACAAACAAATTACTGGCATGCAGCATGAATAAATTATTAATATTAATAGAATGTATTTGTTAAGCTAAATAATTGTCTTCTTAAAATGTCTGTCTGTATAAATGATTGTACTCAATACATATAAAGTCATCATATGAAAACTTTTATTGCATTTTTTTTCTTCACTATAATATCATTACTGGACTCATGGAAATACTATTACAATTGTAATTAAAATAGAATTTCTGGGGTCATTTATATTAACAGAATTCAAACAAAGCAAATTTGTGTTCAGCGTTAAATCGCCTAAAGTTCATTATACTTATTCATCATACTTACAGAAATGAAAATGCAGTATTTACCTTAACTATATTGAAATAAGTGATCCTTTGCATTCAAGAGTTAAAGTTGGAGCAAATAGTCAACTAATTAAAATATCACCTCTCCTCCAAATAACAGACACTTTAAGGCATAACCTCCCACTATGTATCTATGACTCTAATTGCAGTCGCAAGTGCAGACTTGAAGGGGAAAATTCTAATTAATTTCTCAGGGAACAAATACTAAGAGGGCAGCATATTTCAAACACATAATGCAAATCCTACTATGGTTCTTGGTCTGATATTTTCATCTGGCAGTTAATTACTATAGTATATCTAAATGTACAGGTGACTCTCCAAGTCTTACATCAGTAGTCTTTACTTCTCTTAATTCTCTTTACTTATCTTACCACTTTCACTTGTTGTTCTTCCATAAGGCTGAATTCACATCTATGCATTTTAAGTGCTTTTTGCAATTTGCAGATTTGCACTACAAAACGTGTTCCATAGGAAACCATGTTTAATGGACTGTAGTGCAAATCTGCAAAATGCAAAAAGCACTAAAACTGCATAGGTGTGAATCCAGCCTAATGCCGCGTACACACGGTCGGACTTTTCGTCTACAAAAGTCCGACAGCCTGTCCGACAGACTTCCGACGTACCTTCGGCGGACTTGCGGCAGACTTTCTTACGAACGGACTTGCCTACACACGACCACACAAAAGTCCGACGGATTCGTACGTGATGACGTACACCGGACTAAAATAAGGAAGTTCATAGCCAGTAGCCAATAGCTGCCCTAGCATGGGTTTTTGTCCGTCGGACTAGCACACAGACGAGCGGATTTCGGGGTCCGTCGTACTTACGACGTAAAGATTTGAAGCATGTTTCAAATCTAAAGTCCGTCGGATTTGAGGCTAAAAAAGTCCGTTGAAAGTCCGGAGAAGCCCACACACGATCGGATTACCAGCCAGCTTTAGTCCGTCAGCGTCCGTTGGACTTTTGTAGACGAAAAGTCCGACCGTGTGTACGCGGCATAATTCCTTGTTTGTGCAGTAATGCAATGTAAGAGATTTGCCTGAATATTTTCATTTAGGTCTGTCTGACCTTTTGAGATTCACATAATTCAAGAGTCCATCATGATATAGGAACTGTATAATCATCCACAGATTGCATACATGGGCATATTCAGGAAAATATAAAAAAAAAAATAAAAAAAAACAGTTTATTGCAAAATAAAGATACTGTTACTTAATTCATTTCTGTTTTGTTCATACTACTGAAATGTAACACTTTACCAATAGATAACCTACATGGTAGAATATACACTACCCTTCCTCTATTCTAATAATGTATTCTTACAAGCATATAAATCCAATGTGTTGTGCGCAAAATGATTGAGGGGACTTTGGGGTTAATTTTCTAAAGGCAAATATCTGTTCTCTTTAGGCTGGATTCATACCTATGCATTTTTAGTGCTTTTTGTATTTTTCAGATTTGCACTACAGTCCAATTAACATAGTTTCCTATGGAACATGTACTGTAGTGCAAATCTGCAAAATGCCAAAAGCACTAAAAATGCATAGGTGTGAATCCAGCCTTACAAGGGAATTTTCTTTTAGCTTAGTGAATGATGTGAAACTCTGCTGACTTCCATCATTCAATTCTATGCAAGCTAAAATACAGCTTTTTTATTTTTTTTGGGTGTGATAGATTACATACTAGTAATAAAACTAAGGTTTTTAACAATTAGAATGAGGAGGGAAACATTTTAGTTAAGCACCATAGCCTTTTTGGACAAGCTGCAATTTCTTAGGGACTGAGCAAGTATATAGCATTTGGAAGGAAAAAAGTAGTGTATATAATGCCGCATACACAAGAGTAGACTTTTCGACCAGACTGGTCCGACGGACCGAGTCCGGCGGACAATTCAACCATGCGTGGGCTTCATCGGACCTGCAGTGGACTTTTTCCGTCGAAAATCTAAAGTTCGAACTCCGCCGGACCCAGTTCCTATCGAAAATTCGGCTCGTCTGTATGCTAGTTCGACGGACGAAAACCGACGCTAGGGTAGCTATTGGCTATCAACTTCCTTATTTTAGTCCGGTCGTACATCATCACGTACGAATCCATCGGACTTTGGTGTGATCGTGTGTAGGCAAGTCCGTTTGTTTGGAAAGTCCGTCGGAAGTCCGCTGAAAGTCCGTTGGATAGACCGTCGGACCAGTCCGATCGAAAAGTCCGCTAGTGTGTACGCGGCTTTAGAGATAAGTTTAGGGCTAGCTATTAATTTGAAAGCCCAATCATTTACTCATTCAGCAGCAGGTGAACATCATGTATCAAATTGATGTTACTACTGCTGTTATACATAACAGCTTCCCCCTGTGAATGGTTGTTAAAGGATAAGTTCACCTTTTGGAACATGGTACTGTGTGTGAATGAACTACAAGCCCTGACATCCTTAGCGGCTGTTGGCTTGTAGTTCTCAATGAACTAACACGGTGCTCTGGAGCGCCGTGGTAGTTAATTGATTCTTCATGTCAGTGTATCTGCCTGCCTGTACGGGATGTATGGCACACAGATATACTGACAGATCTGAAGGAGACCTGCATGGCACCAGCAATCTTCTGATTGCTGGTGCAATGCTTTACAGGCTCCAAAAAGAAAAAAAAATAAATGCATATTTTTTTACCTGCAAAAAAATGTGATTTTACTATTTTTCTAAAAGGTGAACCTATGCTTTAAGAATGCCAGCATATGCAGGCATCGCTGATTCCTTAACAACCATTCACTTATATGGCTAGGAATCCCAGGCTGCGTGTGCAAAGGGGCAGGGATTTTTAAAAAAAGGACATGTGGTGGCTAGGCAGTGGCGCTGTGAGGCTTTGTCTTTTGGTAGTTCCGTGCAGCCTGGGCGATCTTTCACCTCTGCATCCACAGAATCTCATTGATCCCATACACCTGAAGTGGAGAAAACCCCTGGAGCACCTCCAGCACAAAGGAGCCAGGACATTGCCTCACACTTTCTGAGGCATCCAGCCGCCCCAGTTGCTAACTGGGGATCCAATATGGCGCTGCCTTGACCTTCAGGAGCGGGACCAGAAGGGAATGGGGAAATCTCAGCCTACAACCTCCACTCCCTGCCTACATCCTCTTGGCTGCCCAGCCTCCCCCATAGTGTTTCCTCAGCTAGCAAGGGCTGAGTCCCCCTCTGGCTCCCATGCTTCCTCTTCAGAAGACCAGGAGCCAGAGAGAGGCTAGAGGAACATGCTGGCTCTTCTACCAACCAATCAAGACAACTTGGAAAAGGCAGCATCAATCATAAGTACACTTTCTAAAGACATCCATGACTTGAAAGAACAGATTGACTCTATAGATAATTGCGTTTCAATGGTAGAAACCACTATGCTCGCATTGCAAGCATGCATGGTGGCACTCAAGGAGGTTCAGGAGTGGCAACACCACACACTTACCATGATTCATCTGCTCATTGACAACAGGAAGAACTGCAGCCACAGAAATAACATCAGGTTGTGGGGCATTCCAGAGGCTACCTCCGGGGGGGAGACCTCAAAGCCATGGTTACTGCCATCCTGAACTGCATGCACAATCCACCCATGGCAGAACTTGAACTGGACCGGGTAATGTGCAGGGTTCATGAGGGCAGGGGGATGCTCCATACACCCACAACATTCTGGCCAGGGTACACTTTTACACTGTGAAAGAAGGGATCATGTGCCAAGCCTGGTCCAGGGGCCCAGTGGATTTTGATGGAGCCTCAGTCAAGTTGTTACCAGATTAATTCCGCCTGACCCTCAAGATGTGAGCGACTATCTGTCCTCTTCTGGAAGTGATCAGGAGCTCTGGTGAGTACCTACCGCTGGGATCATCCCTTTCATCTCCTGGCCAGTAAAGGTGATGATCCTTATACTTCATGCTCCCCGGAGCAGCTGCCTGCCTTCTTTGCCCTCCTGGATGTTTTAGAGGTTCCCATACTGGACTGGCTAGATCTGTCATTGTTACCAGAGGTCCCATGCCCCTCCACCCCGAGACCACAATGCAACAGAAGATCTGATCCCGTGCAGCATCCAGAGCATGAGCCCTAATTGCCACTCTGGTCAGACATTGTTCTATAGCTGCTCACCATTCCCCTGAGTGTCTTCTTGGCCGAAAGGGGCTTCTGCTTTCCACAAGAATTTCTGGACTTCACTAGAAATAATTGCGGCCCACTGTTTCACAGCCTGTGGTATCCTGGTGATATATCCTTTTTCTGGTATTGACTTGGGCTTTTCATGACAATTTCTCAAAGATGAGCTGTGATCGGCATGTTGGTCCAGCATATTCCCTGTCAAGACTCTATTGGGACGCACTCTTACTATGATGGCTCCCAGACATGTATTGACTCCATTATACATAATTGTCTACTTCTTACTGTCCTCTAAAAAGTAATCTGCAGTGGGTCACTTTCACAGCGAGGTATAGCAGCAGCTGGACAGCATTAAGGAGGCGCTACTGCCACTTCCTGAATGCCTATTTTTTAAATATTTTTTACTTTTATTTTTGCATTTCCAAATGGCAATTTTACATTGTGCAGCCACGCCGCAACTGCAAACTGGGTGATCAGCTCATGGTTGTGGTGGGACACCATTGAACTCAATAACTCCCCCAGCCACCCTGAGCCTTTAGAGCTACAAATTCTGTCACAGATCTGGCAAATCATTCTATACATTTAACATCCACTGCTTAGCAACATAGTGGCATCCTGAATATTGTAGCCAGGCACTTTGTTGGACAATCATTAGCTCAAATGACATTGATCCCCAAATTACATTGATTATATACAATGCAACCAAAATGTTTAAATGTAGATATTGATCGTTAGTTTTGTGAAGTTATACAGGGTAGCAACATTACTCTATGCAATCTGTTCTAACAGAGGATTCTATTTACATCTCAACATCACAGTAATGCTTTCATTGCTGTCTGACACTACTGTCTATGAGTATAGCAGTGCAATTTCCTTATCATTTATGTCACCATTTCTTATACTTATACTTAATTTCCTGCTCAACATCACATCTTCCTTATCTCTGCTTCCTATACATATATATACTATCCTCTTCAGAGCAGAGCTGTGTTGCAAATATCCATCCAAAATGCTGCAAAGCAGTCTTAAAATGGTTAAATAGAAAATTAATTGCCGCGTATATCAAATTTTTAACCAAAGGTTACATATGCACTTTCATGTTTGATGCGAGATGCTTATGCACAGCTTCTTCTTATAATTACTAACTATCAGTGTCAGTGACACCAAATACCCCTGATTGGAGCAGACTAAACAAAATGCATAGTTGCCCTTACAGCATTACAGGAATACAAATAAAAGCCAAAAACAGACATATACTTACAAACTTGTATAATAATAAGAGAAATATAAATATTGGCATCTCCATTTTTCTGTGAGTATTTTCCAATAGAAGTTGCCTACACTGACATACTGTAAGCAAAAATGGGGGGGGGGTTAGTGGTGGTTAGAGAGAGACAAGTGTCGGGAGGTGCAGTAATACATTTGGGTGGATGTAAGGGACTCCTGGTGGTATAGTCCAGTAGCTGAGGGTAACTTAGAGCCTGCTAAAAGTTAAGTACCAAAATGAAGGGTTAAAAAGTCCAGGTAAGTTAAAATGCTCAATAAGTGCAGTAAGCCATGGGAGAGGAAGTAGCTCTGTGAATATAGAATAGGAAGACACAGCGGCGCTCATCTGAGTGCAGTAAGTAAGAACAGGCACATGTTTTTTTTAAGGTAAAATAGGCAACTCACAAAGGAAGGGGTTAAAACAGGCTTGTCACAATAGTGGCCTCCCAGTGTTTTCCAGATTGCTGGCTGTGCGGGGTGCTGCTGTTGACTTGCTTGCTCCAGGAATCCCCAAGACTCCAAATAGATCCAGCAGTCATCTCCCCCCATCAGCTGTGATGTCACTGGATGTGGGACATGGGGCCATCAGGTGCGCGTTCAGAGCATGAGTGCTCCTTCTTCAGGTTGTGATCTCAGCTGACGGGGAGACAACTGCTGGATCTACTCGGAGCCTTGGGATCCCTGGAACAAGCGAGTCACCAGCAGCGCCCCACACCACCAGCGATCTGGACATAGGACAACACTGGGAGGCCACCATTGTGACAAGCTTGTTTTAACCCCTTCATTTGTGAGTTGCCTATTTTACCTTAAATAAATCATGTGCCTGTTCTTCCTTACTGTACTCAGATGAGCGCCACTATGTCTTCCTATTCTACACTGACATACGCCTGTCCAAATCCTATTCCCCTTTTAACCGGAAATGTGGCTACTAGTGGACTACATGTCTTTGCATGACTTGTATGTACAGCATATTATATACTGGATTAATCCAATTTACACAATGACCTCTATGTTTTCTTAAAGTGGTTCTCAAGGCTCAAGGTTTTTTTACCTTCACTCTATGCATGAAGGTAAAAAAAACCTTCTCTGTGCAGCAGCCTCCCCTAATACTTACTTTAGCCCCATCGTGATCCAGCGATGTGAACGAGAGCTTCGGCTCTCTGGGGACTCTCCCTCCTTATTGGCTAAGACAATTACAGCTAGTGAGCCAATGAGGAGAGAGGGACGGGCTGAGCCGCGGCTCTGTGTGAAAATGGACATGCAGAGCAGCAGCTCAAGAGTGAGCCTGCGCAGGTGTCTCCATAGCAAGCTGCTTGCTCTGGGGGTACTCAGCAGGAGGCAGGGGGCAGGAGTGCCAGTGGGGGACCCGATAAGAGGAGGATTGAGGCTGCTCTGTGCAAAACCAATGCACAGAGCAGATAAGTATAACATGTTTGTTTTACATTTTTTTGAATTGCCTTTAATATCACTTTAATATTACTTTTATCCAACCTCACATCCAGACAATTAAGTTGCTATCACCACAATGATATAAATGAACCAGCATGCATAATAATATTCTGTACTATTATAAAAAAAATTGTACACTGCCCTGCCCACCCCTGACGCTATTCTTAAAAAAAAAATTGTCACTACCAGCCCCTCTATTAGAGGCTGGCATAGCACACTATGTACAGTGGGGCAAAAAAGTATTTAGTCAGCCACCAACTGTGAAAGTTCTCCCACTTAAAAAGATGAGAGAGGCCTGTAATTGTCATCATAGGTATACCTCAACTATGAGAGACAAAATGTGGAAACAAATCCAGACAATCACATTGTCTGATTTTTGAAAGAATTTATTTGCAAATTATGGTGGAAAATAAGTATTTTTGGTCACCTACAAGCAAGCAAGATTTCTGGCTCTCACAGGCCTGTATCTTCTTCTTTAAGAGGCTCCTCTGTCCTCCACTCATTAATTATTAGTATTAATGGCACCTGTTTGAACTTGTTATCAGCATAAAAGACACCTGTCCACAACCTCAAACAGTCACACTCTAAACTCCACTATGGTGAAGACCAAAGAGCTGTCGAAGGACACCAGAAACAAAATTGTAGACCTGCACCAGGCTGGTCTACAGAAGACTGAATCTGCACTAGGCAAGCAGCTTGGTGTGAGGAAATCAACTGTGGTGGAAATAATAAAAAAATGGAAGACATACAAGACCACTGATAATTTCCCTCGATCTGGGGCTCCACGCAAGATCTCACCCTGTGGGGTCAAAATGATCACAAGAACGGTGTGCAAAAATCCCACAACCACACAGGAGGACCTAGTGAATGACCTGCAGAGAGCTGGGACCAACGTAACAAAGGCTACCATCAGTAACACGCTACGCAGCCAGGGACTCAGATCCTGCAGTGCCAGACGTGTCCCCCTGCTTAAGTCAGTACATGTCCGGGCCCATCTGAGGTTTGCTAGAGAGTAGGGATGAGCTTCGAGTTCGAGTCGAACTCATGTTCGACTCGAACATTGGCTGTTCGCAAGTTCGCCGAACAGCGAACAATTTGGGGTGTTCGCGGCAAATTCGAATGCCGCGGAACACCCTTTAAAAGTCTATGGGAGAAATCAAAAGTGCTAATTTTAAAGGCTAATATGCAAGTTATTGTCATAAAAAGTGTTTGGGGACCCAGGTCCTGCCCCAGGGGACATGGATCAATGCAAAAAAAAGTTTTAAAAACGGCCGTTTTTTCAGGAGCAGTGATTTTAATAATGCTTAAAGTCAAACAATAAAAGTGTAATATCCCTTTAAATTTCGTACCTGGGGGGTGTCTATAGTATGCCTGTAAAGGGGCGCATGTTTCCTGTGTTTAGAACAGTCTGACAGCAAAATGACATTTTGAAGGAAAAAACTCATTTAAAACTACCCGCGGCTATTAATGCATTGCCGACAATACACATAGAAGTTCATTGATAAAAACGGCATGGGAATTCCCCAAAGGGGAACCCCGAACCAAAATTAAAAAAAAAAAATGACGTGGGAGTCCCCCTAAATTTCATACCAGGCCCTTCAGGTCTGGTATGGATATTAAGGGGAACCCCGGCCAAAAAAAAAAAAAAAATGACGTGGGGTTCCCCCTAAATTCCATACCAGACCCTTCAGGTCTGGTATGGATTTTAAGGGGAACCCGCGCCAAAAAAAAAAAAAAAACGGCGTGGGGTCCCCCCAAAAATCCATACCAGACCCTTATCCGAGCACGCAACCTGGCAGGCCGCAGGAAAAGAGAGGGGATGAGAGTGCGCCCCCCCTCCTGAACCGTACCAGGCCACATGCCCTCAACATTGGGAGGGTGCTTTGGGGTAGCCCCCCAAAACACCTTGTCCCCATGTTGATGAGGACAAGGGCCTCATCCCCACAACCCTGGCCGGTGGTTGTGGGGGTCTGCGGGCGGGGGACTTATCGGAATCTGGAAGCCCCCTTTAACAAGGGGACCCCCAGATCCCGGCCCCCCCCTGTGTGAAATGGTAAGGGGGTACAAAAGTACCCCTACCATTTCACTAAAAAACTGTGAAAAATGTTAAAAATGACAAGAGACAGTTTTTGACAATTCCTTTATTTAAATACTTCTTCTTTCTTCTATCTTTCTTCTATCTTCCTTCATCTTCTGGTTCTTCTGGCTCTTCTGGTTCTTCCTCCGGCGTTCTCATCCAGCATCTCCTCCGCGGCGTCTTCTATCTTCTTCTCCTCGGGCCGCTCCGCACCCATGGCATGGGGGGAGGCTCCCGCTCTTCTCTTCTTCTTCATCTTCTTCTCTTCTTCTCTTCTTCTTTTCTTCTCTTCTTCATTTTCTTCTCCGGGCCGCTCCGCACCCATGCTGGCATGGAGGGAGGCTCCCGCTGTGTGATGGTGCTCCTCGTCTCACAGTTCTTAAATAACGGGGGCGGGGCCACCCGGTGACCCCGCCTCCCTCTGACGCACGGTGACTTGACAGGACTTACCTGTGACGTCACGGGGAATGCCACAGGGAAGTCCCATCATGTCCCGTGCGTCAGAACTGTTAGGAACTGTCAGACGAGGAGCGCCGTCACACAGCGGGAGCCTCCCTCCATGCCAGCATGGGTGCGGAGCGGGCCGGAGAAGAAAATGAAGAAGAGAAGAAGAGAAGAAAAGAAGAAGAGAAGAAGATGAAGAAGATGAAGAGAAGAGCGGGAGCCTCCCCCCCCATGCCATGGGTGCGGAGCGGCCCGAGGAGAAGAAGATAGAAGACGCCGCGGAGGAGATGCTGGACGAGAACGCCGGAGGAAGAACCAGAAGAGCCAGAAGATGAAGGAAGATAGAAGAAAGAAGAAGTATTTAAATAAAGGAATTGTCAAAAACTGTCTCTTGTCATTTTTAACATTTTTGACAGTTTTTTAGTGAAATGGTAGGGGTAAGTACCCCCTTACCATTTCACACAGGGGGGGCCGGGATCTGGGGGTCCCCTTGTTAAAGGGGGCTTCCAGATTCCGATAAGCCCCCCGCCCACAGACCCCCACAACCACCGGCCAGGGTTGTGGGGATGAGGCCCTTGTCCTCATCAACATGGGGACAAGGTGTTTTGGGGGGCTACCCCAAAGCACCCTCCCAATGTTGAGGGCATGTGGCCTGGTACGGTTCAGGAGGGGGGGCCGCACTCTCGTCCCCCCCTCTTTTCCTGCGGCCTGCCAGGTTGCGTGCTCGGATAAGGGTCTGGTATGGATTTTTGGGGGGACCCCACGCCGTTTTTTTTTTTTTTTTGGCGCAGGGTTCCCCTTAAAATCCATACCAGACCTGAAGGGTCTGGTATGGAATTTAGGGGGAACCCCACGTCATTTTTTTTTTTAAATTTTGGCCGGGGTTCCCCTTAATATCCATACCAGACCTGAAGGGCCTGGTATGGAATTTAGGGGGACTCCCACGTCATTTTTTTTTTTTTAATTTTGGTTCGGGGTTCCCCTTTGGGGAATTCCCATGCCGTTTTTATCAATGAACTTCTATGTGTATTGTCGGCAATGCAATAGCCGCGGGTAGTTTTAAATGAGTTTTTTCCTTCAAAATGTCATTTTGCTGTCAGACTGTTCTAAACACAGGAAACATGCGCCCCTTTACAGGCATACTATAGACACCCCCCAAGTACGAAATTTAAAGGGATATTACACTTTTATTGTTTGACTTTAAGCATTATTAAAATCACTGCTCCTGAAAAAACGGCCGTTTTTAAAACTTTTTTTTGCATTGATCCATGTCCCCTGGGGCAGGACCCAGGTCCCCAAACACTTTTTATGACAATAACTTGCATATTAGCCTTTAAAATTAGCACTTTTGATTATTCATGTTCGTGTCCCATAGACTTTAACGGCGTTCGCGTGTTCGAACAAACTTTTTTCCTGTTCGCATGTTCTGGTGCGAACCGAACAGGGGGGTGTTCAGCTCATCCCTATTGATTAATAGTGCAGGGTGTAAACATCAAACAATGTCCATAACCTTATAACTAAATATATAAATATCCCCACTTCAAAAGTGTTTCTGTGAAACCATCACTCTGTGATCCTTTTAACGATTTTGTAACGCCGAATAATGAAGTTTTCAGTGCAACCACCACCAGCTCCCACTGGACACACTCATCTTTGAAGATGGTCATTAAAGTTATAAAGGTCTAATCACAACATCTTCCCTTTAAGCTGGGAAAAAATACATAGTGCTCTATTATTTAAAAACACTTTAACAAAATTAAATAAAGACCCCACATGGTCCTATGGACCCATATTGTCCACTGGATAAACTTCACCCAATATGTATAAGGATGTATAAAGATAATCCATCTACCAAACAAGCACTGTCCTTGCACCTTCTTGGGCATGTGCTTAAAGATCAAACACACCCACTCTACATCTCCTTACTCCTCACTTTGCTTTCTGTTATTTTTTTATAATAGAAAAGCACATTATTATACATATATTTTGAATGACTTCTATCTATTGTAGAAACTATGGTCATACCGCAGTTTTGGGCTTTCTTCAGCGCTTCTTTAGGTATAATGCATATCTGAGTGCAAGTATCAAAGTATCTGTTCAAATATCCAATGGACCAAAAATTGTACACTTTAACTTTTTGTTAATACTTTATATAAGAAGCTGGCCCCTCCTGTAACTAATGCAAACAGTATGTATACCTCACAAAACTAAAGATCAAAATCTACATTTAACTATTTTGGTTTGCGTTGTAAAAAACAATATTCTTTCTTTTTTTTTCTTTCTATTTTTTTTTTTTTTAATTCAAAATATTTTTATTGAACAAAAATAACACACATGGCAATGATAAGTAACCATCACAGTTTGAGAACTAACTAATCGTTGGGCAGCTTAATTTCTCTTCTATACAGTGAGTCAACAAAGGAAAAGTTAGCATAAGTACTAGAATTGCTGGTACGAACAGTAGGCATGCTTGGAACATGTCAGTCATCAAAGACATTCAAGTAAAGGGTCAGGACTGACAGGGAGTGCCCGCCCCATTGACTGGAGATTAGGGAAAAAGAAAACATGAGGTCCCAGGGAGCAGTTGTCAGACCTCCCGAGGGGTCCCATACACCCCACCCCTGTGGGATCTCTCTGTGGGTGTGCATGGTGTCACCCTCGGAGCCCTCGACTGATCCCCCCCCCGAGGACTTGGTTAGTCCACTGATAAAATGTTATGGGTGGAGCCCTCTGGTTCAAAATTAACCTCCCACCTGTTGGAGGAGCTTACAACCCTGATGGGGAGAGCACCTCCCGGACAGTCCGACCTAAATGTAGGAGGAATTCCCCCATAGGGGCCATTGCCGGCATATCAACTGTTTATGTGAAGTAGGGGCTAGGTGCCCCAGAAAGGAGAAAGAGGAAACGTGTGAAAGGAAAGGAGGGAGGCAAAGAAGGTGTTAACGGGGGGGGGGATGTTCCTTGTTGCAGTCTCCATTCCAGGGAGGAAAGGAATGTTACAAAGTGTAGCTCAGGGTTCCCAGGTGGCATTAAACCTCTCAATTTTGTCATTAAATTTAGCTACTATGCATTCTTGGGCTATAATCCACAAGATTTTCTTCCTGCAGGCCAGAAAGGAGACAGTGGGTCTCTTCCAGGCATTGGCTATTGTGATTTTTGCTCCCAACAAAATAAAGAAGGAGAGAGCTTGTAGGTGTTTGGGCAGGTTGGGAATTTAGTGATTGATTAAAGCTATGTTGGGGTTGGGAGTAACCGTTTCCTCCGCTAGGGAGCTAATAGTACGAAAAGTTTTCTGCCAGAAGGATCTGATACGGGGGCAGGTCCACCAGATATGGATTATAGAACCTTCCAGCTCGCAGCCTCTGAAGCAGAGTGGCGAGGTCCCTGGGTAAATCAAAGCTATTCTGGATGGAACGTAATACCACCTGATCATGACCTTTAGGCTAGCTTCAATTAATGATATATTGCATATACCTTTGTAAGAGTGTTTTGAGGCCTAGAACCATTCTGATGCAGTCCACGTGCTGCCCGTGTCCTCTTCCCAGGCCCGAGCATAGGACGGTTTGTCCTAATTCGATTGAAGTGCTGTGTATATCAGTGAAATGCCTCCCCTCTGATCCATAGTGTTGGAGCACCAATGCTCGTAAGGGGTTTTAGAGGTGGATCCAGCTTGTTAGTCCAGGTGGAATTTAGAAAGTGGGAGATTTGGGAGAATCTGAACCTTTCCGTATCAGGCATGTCCAGTTTCTTCCTGCAATGAGTCAGGGAGAGAGGGCCCATTGGGGAAAGAAAGTGCCCTATGCGATAAAGGTCCTTATCGGTCCACCAGCGGAACGCTTTTATAATATAAGTCCCGGAGGGAAGTTTGGATTATTGAAAGGATGAGCAAATGGTTTCAGTGGGGATATCAGGGAGTGTTGTATGAAAAGCTTGGAGCATAAGGCAACAGAATGAGATAGGGTGGGGACCATTATGGCCGGCCTTCTCTTTGGATCAGACCACAGGAGGTAGTCAATAGTATTAAGGGGAACAGCTTCCCTTTCCATAGATAGCCAATCAGGTTTTGGACCTCTGGAGAAGACCATCGAAATTTGTGACAATTGTGCTGCCTGGTAGTAACCCCAAAGGTCTGGAAGCCCCAGACTGCCCTGGGACTTCAGGCGTAAGAGTGTTTTAGTTGGGCACCTGTATCTCTTGTTGCCCCAGACAAAGCGTGTTATCTCTGATTGAAACTTGCTGAGAAATTGCTTTGTGATTGGGACTGGGAGGGAGCGAAAAAGATATGAGGCGTGGGATAAGTGTCATCTTCACTGCATGCACCTTACCCAGCTAGGACAGACCACATCTAGACCATTTGACCAACTCATCTCTACATTTGAGAATCATAGGAGTGTAATTTGCTTTAAAAAGGTTATTAACGTCTGACGTTAGCTTTATCCTTAGGTAAGGAATCGCAGCGGGGGCCCAAGAAAAGTAAAAGTTGTTGGAATGTTGTGTGAGTAGGTCGTTAGGAACTGTTATGTTCAAAGCTAGTGACTTATTCATATTAACCTTCAGGCCAGAAATCTCGAGTTTTGTAGACCGCAGGAGTGGAGATTAATGGGGAGGATATAAATAGGAGGAGGTCGTCAGCATAAAGCGCACACTTATGTTCCCTTTCCCCACATGTAACCCCTCTAATGTCAGGATTTGATCTAATTGCTACAGCTAGCGTTTCGATTGCTATTGCAAAAAGGAGGGGGGAGAGAGGGCATCCCTGTCTGGTACCCCTACTGATAATGAAAGAGGCAGAGTATCTGCCCATCAGGCACACCTGAGCAGATGGGTTAGAGTAGAGCGAATGAATTAAGTTCAGAAAATATGTGCCAAAGCCCCACCTCCAAAGAAAATCAGACAGGTATGCCCAATCCACTGAATCAAAGGCTTTGTGTAAGTCAATCAAGAGGAGAAAGCCTTTCTGAGGGGGCCCTCAATTCCACTGAGACTTCAGGAGAGAGATGACATTGATGGTCTGACGAATCTGGTCTGGGCCCTGTCTCCCAGGAATAAAACCCACCTGGTCTCAATGGATATATGAAGGGATGAAGCTAGTGACTCTATTTGCTAATATCTTTGTCATAATTTTAATGTCGTTATTTATAAGTGAAATCGGGTGGTAGTTGCCCACCTTGCCCGTGTCTTTGCCCGGTTTGGATATTACCGAGATGTATGCCGAGTTTAGGTCAGCGCTAAGGGGTGTACCCTCTCTAAGGGCATTGAAAACTCTTGTCAAGTGTGGAGCCAAAGAGGGGCCAAATTTTTTATAGTACCCATTGGAGAAGCCATCTGGGCCTGGCGAGGAACCCTCTTTCAATGATTTGATTGCGTCTAGTACCTCTGTTTGGGTGAAAGGGCTGTCAAGGAGGTCCCTGTGATCGGTCAACAGAGTGGGCAGTGGTAATAAGTCTAGGAATGTATTCTGAGTCAGACGGGAGGATGTAGGGCTAGGTTTGTAAAGGTCAGAATAAAACTCAAGGAAAGCTTCCATAATCTTGGATGGGTTCTAGGACAGATCCCCGTAGGTAGTCTGATTTTTGGGAATGCCAAGGAGCGGGGTTTGGGGCTCAGTTTGACTGCAAGTCTCGAACCTATCTTGTCCTATTGAGAGTAAAATTTTGCCCCAGTCCACCTGAGGTGTCTTTCGGCAGCTGTAGTTAAGTTCAGATTAAGGAGGGCCCTGGCTTTGTCTAGATTTGCTAAGGATTCGGGTGTGGGGCATTGTTTGTGTGCCTTTGCTGAAACCCGGAAGTCTTCCGATAGTCTAATCGTGTCCGCTCTCTGTTCCGCTCTAAGTTTAGATGTCATTTGGATCAGTTTCCCCCTAATCACGGTCTTATGTGCTGCCCAAACAGTCACTGGTGAGACATCATTAATCATGTTAATTTGAAAGTAATCCTTGATGGCCTCTTCCAGCAAGGTGCATTGAACTGGGTCACTCAGAATAGATTCCTGCAAGCGCCATTGAGGTGGCCCCCTGGTGCCCGCAGTTCTTTGCCTGACTAGTGTCACCATAGAGTGGTCAGATAAGGGTGTATCTATTATCTTGGATCCCCTAATTAGAGGAATCGTAGTGGGTCGTGTGAAGATGTGGTCTATCCTGGCAAAGGAATTAAGAGGTGCTGAAAAGTGAGTATAATCTTTGGAGTGTGGGTTGTTCTCTCTAAAAATGTCTATCAGTTCTGCCTCATGAAGCAACTTCGCAATTTTAACACTCTGTCTGGAGGGGCGCCTAGTTTTCGGTTTCCCTCCTGCAGATTTATCAAGAGAGGTCGAAGGCCGTGTTAGAGTCCCCGCCTACAAAGATTGTGCCCTTTAAATGTGGTTGCAATTTGTGCATTAGGGTCTCAAAAAAGGTTTTCTGCCCCTTATTAGGAGTGTAATATGAGACAAAGGTATATAGTTCTCCGTCTATATGGCCGGAGACCAGGACGTAACGACCCAGCGGATCAACTATAGTCTCCGGTTGTGATAGGTCAATATGTTTGGCAAAGCAGATGGCCACTCCTTTTTGTTTTGTTAACTGCGGAGGCTAAAAAAAATTGGGGGAAGCGTTGATGGAGGAAAGTAGGCTTATATGAGGATGGAAAGTGGGTCTCTTGGAGGAAGAGAATGTTTGCATGCATGGAGTGGTATAGCTGAAAAAGTTTCCTGCATTTTACTGATGAGTTGAGACCTTGAGCATTATGAGAAATGATTTTGAGGGTGGGAGGGGAGCATTGTGGATTAGCCATGGACCAGAGGGGATGAGCCTATATGTGGGACATGTGTATTACCTTCGCAGAGCGAAGAGATCCCTCTGAGGATCCCGATGCAGACAAGAGCCAATGAGTGCGGACCTGGGAAGGGAGGCCAAAAACACACCTGGAACCTGGGAACACTTAGATAAGTAGTATCAAGGGGAGAGAGGAGAGAGGTGAAAAAAGAGAGAAGGAAAAACAAAGACTTTACAGAGATCTGACATAATGGACTTTCAGTCAAAGATAGCCCGTGGAAACACCCTGACCCCTTCCCCCCCCCGGGGTAGAGTGAACTAGCCACTTTGTACCCCTAAACCTGAGAGGACCGGAAATTCCTGAGTTGGGGAAAACCGGGAAAGCAACCAAGAGCACCAATGGTACTCCTGGTTCCTACTGGAGGTACACTGGGTCCACCACAGCCCCGACACCATAATAACACTACTACTGAAGGCTATTCTAGAGCCTATAAGAACTGAAAGTCAGAATATCCCGTAGGAAATTAAGAACTGTGAACCCATTAAATCACTGTGCACCCCAACCACTGCCCCGGGCCCAACTAATGAGGCTAAGGGTCCGGGGGAGCAGACAGTCCCCGCCAGGGGCGCGCACAAGAGCCCTGGCATCAAGGTGGGATAAGACCCCCCTGAGGCCTATGAAACAATCCCTGCCTGCCACCGTTATCACCAGCCACCCCGGACGCACAGAGGGATATGCAATAGTAAAACCTGGAAGAACGTAAAACATTTATAACCCTGGTAACTGTCCCCTTCAGAGGATGGAACCTCAATACCTGACCATAGGGTCCAAAATGAGTAAAGAAAAGTGTAATAATTAAACAAGACAACTTTACGCTGGGGCTCACAGAGGAGCCAGGAGGAAATTACTTCAACCCCCCCGGAACAATGTCCAGGGCCCCAGTTCTTTGGTGGTCGTCAGACCGGTAAAGGCTGAGGGCTGGTCCCCATCTGAAACCGTGCAGATGGAGGTCAGTCCCAAGACAGTGCTGCATGTGGGGGTGGTCGCAAGGAAGCTCCAAAAAAAACTCCGAAAGTGGAGAGTGGAGGAAAAAAAAAGAAAAGTGTCCTGGATCAGGGCCCTGATCCCTGTAAGGAGCCTGTGCATCATGGCGGAATGTTCTCTTTGGAACGCTTGGAATTCTGTTGTAGCCAGGTGGGCTATAGCGGGCTTGCTGGTGGGGGTCTCTTTGAGGAAGATGGTGGGGTACCCCTGGCATTCCTGGTGGAGGGAGGTTCCTAATTGATCAGTCCCAACTGTAATAGAAGGCGTTTGCCCTCAGCAAATGATGTGAAGCTGTGACTCTTGTTCCTGTATGAAAAGTTCAAATGCAGAGGGAAAGACCATCTACATGCAATCTCTTTGTCCATCAGGAGTTGAAGGAGTGGTTTAAGTGCACGTCTTTTTTGCACTGTATATGACAATAAGTCTGCAAAAATCTGAATTTTGTGACCATGCAGCTTTAGGTCATCCGAGAACCTGGATTTTTTCATTACTTCCTCCTTCACCGAGTAAAAATGAGGTTTAACTATGATGTCTCTGGAGAGACCATCTAAGCGGGGAGGTTGCAGGGCTCTGTGGGCTCTATCCAACTCCATGCGGTGTTAAGGGATATCTGGGATAAGGCCCTTGATCAGAGATTGAACAGCCGCATGTACATCCTTCTCAGATTCGGGGAGCCCCCTAATTCTAAAATTGTAACATCTCGATCTATTCTCGAGGTCGTCGATCTTCGCGAATGCATCTTCCAGCTGATCCTGGACATCTTGTATCCTGGCTGAGTTCTGATTAATCCGTGCCACTGATTGATCAGCTCTCTTTTCAATAGTGTCCATTCTCATCCCCAGTTGCTGTAGATCAACATGGATGGATGAAGTAATTTGGGCCGCATTTAATGCTAAGGTTTTAGAGAGTAGTTGTGAAAACGCTTCTATCATGGAGGGGAAATCATTGGGGATGGGAGTAGCGTAATTTGCTTCACTCACAGACAGGAGCAAGCCTGTGTGCAGATCCAGCATGGGGGTAGAGGGGAGGCCCGAGTTCATTCTGCCCAGCAGGGACTCTGTGGAGGCAGGGGAAGCAGCCAGGGTCAGGGGTGGATAAGCAGTACTTGGATAACGTGGGGGTATCAGGCCCTGATCCTCTGCGGCCTCCGTGCTGTGTGAGCCTCGTGGAGCCGCCGCCATTTTGGCATAGCGGAGGGGAACGGCCACCGCGGTCATCTGGCTACTGAGGTTCCTCCTGGCTTGAGCTGCTGACATCGGAGGGCTCCTGGGGGTCTTCCCTGCTCAATTGTCCCAGTGAGGTGCTCGTGGGACCGGTCTGAGAGCTCCAGTGGCTGTTATGGGGCTGTGGTGGAGCGGAGCTCTAGAAGCCGGTGGCCATCTTGTGAGCTGCCGTGCATGCGCCTCGGATATACAGTATATTATCTGGGCTAATGAATGTCCAACAAAGTGCCTGGCTGTAATTTTCTATCTTTGATATCTTGGGTGGTTTCATTCACATATCCTTGACGTCCTTATGTGAATGGTTAAACAAGAACTCCACTTTTATAAAATTACCTTTTTATTTCAATCTGAAGCCAAAGTAATTTTCTAAAATTTTGAAAAAATGCAATGCAATATGGACTCCTGGAGGTGTTCTGTACACTGCTGATGCACATAACCCCCGGAAATGTTACTTCCTGCTTGTTTGATTTGCACATTGATGTCTGCACTAAGCTACAATGTTAGGCATCCACTGCAGCAGGAATTACATTTTTAGTAAGTTAACCATTTTTTGTTGAACTATTTCTAAGGCACATTTCACACAGGTGTCATCCATTCAGTCACATTTTTTTCAATGAAAAATCTGATTTAGTTTATATCAATTTACATCAGTTTATACCTGTTTTTACATCAGTTTTCAGTTCAATTCTGTTCAGTGGATATTAGCTTACATTTGTTTTCACATCCGCCTGCCAGCATCCTTAAAGAGGATCTTCAGGCTGTATGAAAAAAAAAAAAAAAAAAATCAACAGCTACAAATACTGTATTTATTAATACATATATAAGTGTGCTAATAATTAAGTTCCTACTAAAAAGATTGTGTATCCGTGAGAATAAAAAACAATATAATGATCCCTAATCAATACAGGGAAATAAATAAAACCTTAATAGTGGTGTCCAAAATGTGAAAACCAATTGATTGGATATCTTCATAAAACGTTCAAAAAATAAAAACAGGCTCAAAACATGGCGAAATAAACCAGCAATTAAAACTCAGTCTTTAAATAAATAAAACACATGTTCTCTAATATTCAGATATGGTGGAACCAATTTTCTTCAATTAATCAAAACGGATCTGCACAAATCAGCCCTGCAGCTCTGAGGCTGGCTTGGTAGTTGGATAATAGTCCTCCCAGTTCGTATTTGATATTGCAGAAAGAGAGAGAAGAAAGAAATATATCATTGTGCAATAACAGCTAACTTAAAAAGTAATCAGCATCCACATCATATTCACTCACATAGTGTAGGAGAAATATACAGCGCTTCAGAAGCAATCAGACAGCAGTATTGTATTGTCTTCCTCTCACCGCTAACACTGTGTGTCAGGTGACGTCACTGGCTCCTCCCAAAAACTTGACACACAGTGCTAGCCGTGAGAGGAAGACAATGCGATACTGCTGTCTGATTGCTTCTGAAGCGCTGTATATTTCGGATGCTGATTACTTTTTAAGTTAGCTGTCATTGCGCAATGATATATTTCTTTCTTGTCTCTCTCTCTGCAATATCAAATACGAACTGGGAGGACTATTATCCAACTACCGAGCCAGCCTCAGAGCTGCAGGGCTGATTTGTGCAGCTCCGTTTTGATTAATTGAAGAAAATCGTTTCCACCATATCTGAATATTAGAGAACATGTGTTTTATTTATTTAAAGACTGAGTTTTAATTGCTGGTTTATTTCTCCATGTTTTGAGCCTGTTTTTATTTTTTGGACATTTTATAAAGATATCCAATCAATTAGTTTTCACATTTTGGACACCACTATTAAGGTTTTATTTATTTCCCTGTATTGATTAGGGATCATTATATTGTTTTTTATTCTGACGGATACACAATCTTTTTAGTAGGAAGTTAATTATTAGCGTCCTTATATATGTATTAATAACTATTGTTTTAGTGGGTATCAGAGCACTTTCACATAAGAGCAGCTTTTAATTATTTGGTTATTCCTATTTTCACCTTTAATTAAGGATACTGATTTATATTTGAGGTACTAATATTCTCATTTTTTCACCATTTTTTTCTATTTATATCTTCTCACTTTGTTTCACTGTATGCACTTTGCATTGTATATTTTAACACCAGGCCACTATCTTATAGCATATCAGCGCTTTAGTATATTTTTATTATTTGTTTGTACAAATACTGTAGCTGCTAACTTTTTGAAAAACAGACACTTACCTGTCCAAGGATCCAGCGCCATCCCCACCGAGCCAGTTCTTCACCAGTTTTTGGGTCCCAAGTGCCACCATCTTGAATGAGGAAAGCCAGCTGTGACTCTTTGTAACTTCATAGCCAACTTCCCACTGAGCATCCAAGAGCCCTACTGAACTTTGAGAATGTGTGACATGTTCCAGAAGGCTGCGCGCAAAGGGAGCCAACTTCCGCTTGGGTCCCCTAGGACAGGGATATGCAATTAGTGGACCTCCAGCTGTTGCAAAACTACAAGTTCCATCAAGCCTCTGCCTCTGGGTGTCATGCTTGTGGCTGTCAGTATCTTGCTATGCCTGATGGGACTTGTAGTTCTGCAACAGCTGGAGATCCGCTAATTGCATATCCCTGCCCTAGGAGATTCAAGTGGATGTGTGAACAGGTACCTGTTAAAATCAGGTACCTGCTCCCCCGAAAAAATGTATCCAACAGTGAGTGTAGTTCCGCTTTAACATGACTCATCCCTGCTACCAGTGGGGAATTCCCAACAAAAGACCTAATGTCAAAAATAAACAAAAAAAACATGTAGTCCCCCTCAATCCATACCAGACCCCCCGGCAAAGCACCTTGTCCCCATGTTGATGAGGACCAGGTCCTCTTCCCCGCAACCCTGGCCCAGTGGTGGGGTGACTTATCAAAAATTGGAAGCCCCCTTTAACAAGGGGGTCCCCAGATCCCAACCTCCCAATGTGAATGAGTATGGAGCATAGTAAAAAGTCAAGTCAAATAAACTGTTTTTAACAAGTCCTTTATAAAATGAAAAAGTCCTCTGATGTACAACCATTGTTAATCATGCCATCCAATATATACAATTCAAAACCTTACAGCATACAAAGCCATCCACAACACTGCCCCCAGCTACATGACCAACCTCATCTGCAGATATCACCCAAATCATCCTCTCCACTCATCTCAAGACTTCTTGCTCTCTAGCTCCCTTATTACTTCCCCCCATGTTTACCTCAAGGTCTTCTCCAGAACCTCTCCCATTCCTTTCCCCAGTATGTTAGGTTAACTTCTACCTTGTTTGCCTTTAGGAGACCCTTGAAAACACATTTATTCAGGGAAGTCTACCCCACCTTCACTTAAAAACTGTACTTCAGTCACCTCCATTAGATTATCCCCCACAGCTACTACCTTTTGTACCACCTCCCCCTCATTTTAGATTGCAAGCTCCATGGGCAGGGCCATCCTACTTCTTCTGTATTAAACTATATTGTAATCATACTGTCTCCCTTTATATTGTAAACCACTGTACAAACTCTTGGTCCCATATAAATCCTGTATATAATAATAATAATAATAATAATAATAATAATAATAATAATAATAATAATAGTAATAATAATATATTTTTATATTTTTTGGCATGAGCTCCCTCAAAATGCATGTCAGATCCAAATGGCCTGGTATAGATTGGGGGGGAGACATCACAATGTTTTTAAATTTTCTTTTAATTACATTCTACTGTCAGCAGGGAATCCTCCACTGACAGCAAGGGTGAGACATGACTGTTAGGATGCCAAGGGGTGCCGCTCACAACAACAAACAACAAATTACTAATTCCTGCTCCTAACAGTAAGCACGAGTCACTGGTTGTTAGGACTAGAGATGTGCATGATGAGAAAATTTGTTTAGTTTAATTTCGGATTAATTTGTTGGGTTAATAATTTAGCTTTGTCATATTTGTTATGTTAGAATGCTTTGTTTTCTTAATTAATTTTGTATATTCAGATTTGTTTTGTATATTCATTGTTCTGAATTAAGTTGTATTTTCGGAAGTGTTTTCAGAAGATTCAGATTCATTTATTTTGTTATTTGGGATGCTTTAAACATGAATGCCTGGTTCACACTGCTGCAACCCCAAAGTTGTGTGACTTTTAGTGCGGCTTTGCATTGTGACTTGCTTTTGACTTGATGCAACTTCACTGTAACTTTTCATGCAACTTTGCTTTTTTGCGACTTTGGTTTTGGCCAATCATAACAATGCAGAGCATGACACATATTATTTAACTGACAAAACCCTTAGAAGTCGCCAAAGTTGCAAAGATAAGACATATAAATTACTTCCTTGGGGCTTTCTTTCACATTTTTTTTATTGAGTTTCGGAAAAAAAAAGGGGATTGGAAGAATTAATACATTGCACAAAATAACTATCACATTGTCAGATGTACAGCTAAACGTCCAAGGGTTATATATATATTGCATCAAACAAGGCAAAGGAGAATTACATGCATGTAAGCTTAGATATTCATAGAAAACTCAAACCAGAGTTGTAATGTGCCATTAAATATTGAGATGATTGCAATTAAAACATATACCAGAATAGTAAAGATTATGGTCAAATAACTGAAGGAGCAACAAGTGTTATCCCTGGTTAGTATATTTTGTTTACAAACATTTTATTGGAGTATACCAGGTAAATGCAAGTTATACAGGCACAGAGAGGTAATCATTGCTATCAAGGAAAAAGATAAAATGGTGCACTAATGGGTCTCTCACATTGCCTTTGAACAGATTAAACCACGAACAGTGTTAAATAAAAAAAAAATAAAATAAAAAAAGCAAAATTAAAAAGACACAAAAAAAAACAGAAAAGAAAATGAATGTAAAAAGAAATGTAAGGGCAGTAATGCACGTAGACCAGATTGTATCTTCTAGGTGTGACAAGTAAATAGAAGCTGACTATGTATAGTCCACAACATTAACCAATAAAATCCTCATCAGTATTGTGTATGTTGACATGGGAGGCCTCACCCCATCTGGTCATTGGGATTAGGGACCAAGAGGTCTCCAAGCCCAGTACATATTTGTTAAGTCGACCAACTCCCCCATTTACGGTCGAAGATGTGCATAGTGTCTAGGAGAGTGTGATGCACTCTCTCCATCAATCTGATGGATTCCATACGTAGGAGCACCTGTGACCATGTTACAGAGGGGCATCTCCATTGGATAGCGCTGAAGAGTGTATGCACTAGCTTCTGTTGAGAGTAGGAGACCCCTGGCAGCTCAGCAGAAAGAGTGCACATTTGAAACGTCAAGGTCACAGGTACTCCAGTTAACTGGAGGATCAGTGAGAAGGTTTTTTGCCATATGGGTTTCAACACAGTGCAGCTCCAGAATATGTGCAGGAGAGTACCCCATGTCCCGACATCCTCTGAAGCATGTGGCCGGGACCAGTGGGTAAATTCTATGCAACCTGTCAAGGGTGTAGTACAAGTGGATCTGTAACTTAACTACCGTCTCTTTGACGGAGACTGAGCATGTGCATTTATGCATGTTAGAGGCCATATCCTGCCAGTCCTCTGCTGAAAACTCCTGGGCTGTCTCTGTCTCCCAGCCCAGCATAGCCGTAGATTTTGTTGTGGTGTCATGGTCATTAAGGTACTGGTATAAGATTGAGATAGTCCCCCTATCTCTGGATGCCTCCCCACAAAGGTTCTCAAATGGTGACTAGGTCAGTTCCACGCCTTGCTTTAGGAGTTAGAAAAATAGTGACATATTTGCAAATATTTATAGAATTTGGATCTTTTGAGGGCAAAGTTCTGCTGTAGGTGTTCAAATGAGCAGAAGGATGTGTCCTGTAGCAGGGATTCTAAGGTTACAAGCCCCGGTGCAATCCAGCTGTGGAATAATAGGCCCGAGTTGAAGGCAGGAGGGAACTGGGGTTCGCCTAGGAAGGAGGTCAGTCTTGGTGGATTGGAGAGCAATTTAAACTTCTCCTTGTAGAGAGACCAGAGACAAAGGGACTGACCCACAACACCATTAAGCGCAGTAACATCCCCTGGGGAAACCGAGCGTGACCAGAGGAGACCTGGGAGGTAGTAAGGGGTAACTGAAATCTGTTCGAATTGTAGCCATGTTATTGATGTAGAGGAGGTGTGCCATTGTGCCATTTGGATGAGGCGAGATGCCAAGAGGTATTTCCATAGATCCTGGCATTCCAAACCACCTCTAGATTGGGTTCTGTACATCAGTAAATGGCTCATTCGAGGTTTTTTGTCTTGCCATATGAATTTGAGCAGCTCAGTCTGAATAGTCATTATCATGGAGAGGTTACGTACAGAGGTAATGATCTAAAAAAGAATAGGTGTTTGGGGAGGATTGACATCTTTACCACTTGGATTCAGCCTAAAAAGGAAATTCGGTAGGAGGACCATTGGTTGAGTGTTTAATATTGCAAAACGCTTGAGAGTAATTATAAGTGTACATCAATTTAAGTGAGGGGGCAAGCTTGACCCTAAATATTGTAGTGCAGCAGAGCTCCAGGAGAATTTCAATTTATCTTTGAGGATAGATAGTAAACGGTGAGGGATGTTGATGGGTAGGGCTGTACATTTTGACAGGTTTACTCCTAGGCCAGTAAGGTGGTAAAAGGAGTCTAGGAAGTTAAAAAAGTTATGGTTGGGAAGAGAGATTAGGGGGTCAGTGAATAGGAGGACATCGTTCGCATATAAGCTTATTTTAAATTCTTGGTTGTTTTTAATATAACCGTTAATATTAGGGTCGGAGGAGATTGAGCGGGCTAGTGGTTTTATTGCCAGGGCAAACAAAAGTGAGAAAGGGGGCACCCCTGTCTGGTTCCACGGTCTAACGGAAAGTACTCAGAGTTGCATCCTGGAAGTTTAATGTGGGTAGGGGGGTGATGGTAGAGGGATTTAAATCCATTGACAAATTTGCCAATGAACCCAAACTTAGACAGAATGGTGTCCAGGTAGGGCCAGAGGATGCTGTCGAAGGCCTTATTAATGTCTAGGCTCAAGAATAATACCTTATTGGAGAGAGTGTCAGCGTCTTGGATAATATTGGCTGCTAGGTGAATATTGTCTGTGATCTGTCTAGATGATATGAAGCCTGTTTGATCGGGGGAGATAAGTGATGTAATAACCGAGGCCAAACAGTCTGCTAACAGACGTTCAAAAATCCTAAGGTCATTGTTAATGACTGAGATGGGGTGGAAGTTTTGGGGGAGGGTGTGGTCCTTTCCTGGTTTTGAGATTAGGGAGATATTTGCTAGTAGCATTTCCTCAGGGAAGTGTTTGCCTTTCAAAATGTGGTTAAAAAGTTTTGTCGTTTTGGGAATCAGGGTTCCGGTAAATTTTTTATAGTATGAGGCTGAAAACCCGTCGGGCCTGGGGTTTTGGAAGGTGCCAAAGAGGAGATGATGGAGGTAATTTCCTCCTTGGTACAGGGAGCATTAAGGGTCTGTTGTTGCAACTCCATGAGCAGGGGAAGTGCAAGGGCGTCCAGGCAGGTCTGGGAGGCGGGGCAGGGTGGGAGCTTGGGATCTCACAGAAGTTCTTGACAGTAAGAGGAGAAAATGTTAAGGACATCGTTGGGGTGGGTTGAGAGGTTACCTTCCCTATTGCAACGTTTATAGGAGTGTGTTGGCTGAGTAGTTTGTTTCAGTTTCCTTGAAAACATGGTGGAGGCCGAATTGCTGTGGAGGAGGAAGTGGGCCTTCACCCAACAAAGGGATTTTTCAGTGTGTTCTGAAAGTAGGGTGTCTAGGGCGCTCCTCTTTTCATTAATCTGGCATATTAAATCTTGAGATGGGGATTGGCTGTGTCTGTGGTACTAGTCTTTCAAGGTCTAAGGTGAGCGTGCAAATTTCATGGAGTTTTTGCCGTTTCCTGGTGGTTGCGATTTCTATAAAATGGCCCCTCATCACAGCCTTATGGGCTGCCCAGAGAGATGTAGGAGAAATCTCTTCAGTGTCGTTATGTCTAAAATATTCAGTGAGGCGCTCAGATAGTTGGTTCAATATGGCAGGATCTGTGAGTAAGGAATCATTGAGGCTCCATGCCCTGGTGGTATTGGTGAGGTCACAGGAGACCATATGGTGGTCCGACCATGGGCATATGTGAATATTGGCTGTGGTGGAATTTGCGGCTAAGATAGGAGATGTAGTCTAGGCGGGAAAAACTGTCATGTGGGTGGGAGTAAAAGGTGTATCCTCCAGAGCCCACATTGTGCGCCCTCCAAGCATCTATTAGCTGGTGAGACTTGAGGGAGTAGTGAAGGGATTTAGGGAAAGCATTGGAGGCAGTCCCTGTGCGACTTCTGTCAATTTTAGAATGGGCCACTAGGTTAAAATCGCCACCTATCAGGAGATGGGGAGAGTGGTATTTATTGAGCACCTGGAAAAAGTTTTAAAAAAATGAAGCCTGGGACACATTTGGGGCATACACTGAGGCGAGAGTAATCGTTTTGTCTTGAATTGAGCCCTTAACAATCACAAAACGGCTATCTGGGTCTTTGTAAGTTTGTTGAACAGTAAACATAACAGAGTTTTTTTTTGTTTAATATTTGTTTATTGATTAAAGAAAAGAGCAAGCATACATACATGTATGATAAGGAAAAGGAAATGTGCTTACACATAAGAATATAACCTTGCCGAAAGACACACAAAAACGGGCAAGCAGATATCCAAAAAAATATATAACTTTGCAGTAATCCGGTCCTAGAGGGCTGGATAACAACTGATGTAATTGCACATGTTACAATAATTTATCAAGTATTAGAGAATTTTTAAAGGGACAGGGAGGGGGAAGAGAAGGAATCAGAAAGATAGGGAGGAGAAGAGGAGGGGGGGGCAGAAGTAGGAAGCTGGTATGCAATGGACTTTACATAAAATCATGGGGTAAAGTTGTAAAGTTATAGGCTAATTTCTTCTATACCTTAAATAGAAAGAAAGGTTCTGGGGGAGAAGTTTATTATGAGAATACAGGGGGCACAAACATAATATCCTTATACTCAGTTGAACTTTTGAATTTGATCCACTGGGCCCAAGTTGCAGTATGACTTTTGAGATTATCTCTAGCTATAAGCGTGGGTTCTTCCATGAGACAAGTATTTTCTACCACCTGTATCCAGTTTTTCAAAGTTGGGGCAGTAGGTTGACCCCAAATAGCTGGGATGAGGCACTTGGCTGCATTCAATAGGTGTGGGGTAAGAGAGCGTTTATAAGAACCCACCGCGTCCATTGTACTATGCATGAGTTTGGTCCATGGGTCCGAGGGTAAGGAGGTGTTTGTTATCCGGTTGATTAAATGGATAATACTTGACCAGAAAGGTTGAACCACCGGGCAGAACCATCAGATGTGGGCATGGGATGCTGTGTTCCCACAATTCCTCCAACACAACGGGGAACTGGAGGGGAACATGCTGTGCAATTTAACTGGGGTATAGTGCCACCTTGTCAACAGCTTGTAGTTCATTTTGGCTGTCTTGGAGGAGGTAGAAGTAACATGAGCAAGCTGTAATATTTTATCTCTCTGATCATCAGAAATAGGAGAATTCAGATCGGTTTCCCACTTGTTAAGGAATGTCGGATATGAGGGGTTGAGCAATTGAATAATGGCTTCATAGAATTGCGAAATACAATGAAGGGGAGGGTCTTTGTGGAATATATTCAATCTGCGTTAGTTCTTGAGTGTTTCTAAGTGGACGCGGTAAGGAATGGACAAACAGCTGCAATTGCTTGTATCTCCATCTATCCATAAAGGTAATCTGATTGTTATCCAGAATATCTGTCAGGGGTTTGAGGTTATCCGAGTGAATGAGATGGTGAAGTAAAAGAGGATCTTCAGGAGACCAGGATTGAAAACCACTATCCATGTTACCAGGAAGGAAAAAATTATGGTGCAATATTGGTAATAAGGGAGAGTTATAGTCCCAGGAGAATTTTCTGTGCAGAGAGTACAAATATAGAATTGGTGAGTGGGGAGGTATTGGGCAAGAGAGATCTGAAAGAGCGAGGGATCCAAGGCTGAACAGACAGATCTGTGCCGCTCATTGCATATTCCAACTGTACCCAAAGTTTACTACCCTTAGAATATTTCCAATCGCTAATCCTAGATAACGCAATGGCATTATAGTATGCTTTGAAGTTTGGAAGGGCCAGACTGCCTGCGCTCTTGGAACGAAAAAGGACCTCCCGAGAGATCCTCGGATGTCTGCCCCTCCAAACGAAGCGGGACACCATATTTTGTAAAGTTGAAAAAAATCCTGCAGGCACACCCACTGGTAACATCTGAAAAATATAGAGAATCCGGGGGAGTATATTCATCTTAATGATGTTTATTTTACCTAACCGGGAGTGTAAGAGAGAGGACCATTGTCTCAAGTCTGACTTAATATTGTTGAGCAAGGGAATATAATTGCTTCTAAAGAGAGAGTGGAGATGAGGTGTAAGGTGGATACCCAAGTATTTCAATTTGACTGTTTTTCAAAGAAAAGGGAATTGAGGTTGTAAATGCTTAGCAGTGGCGTTGGGAATGTTAATATTTAAAATTTCTGATTTGGATAAATTTATCTTAAAATTCGATAACATTTGGAAGGATTGGAAGGCTGACATGAGGTTCGGAAGAGAAATTTGCGGTTGTTGGATGAAAAACAAAATATCATCCGCATAGGCCGCATATTTATGTGTTTTTGGGCCCACCTTGACACCTTGTTTGCTGTTATTATGTCTGATGCATGCTAAAAAGGGTTCAGGGGATATAGCAAACAACAGGGGGGGAAAGAGGGCACCCTTGTCTAGTTCTGTTATGAAGTGTCAGTGGGTCACTCAATGTTCCATTAATTCGAATTTGAGCTGATGGGAGGGTATACAAGGAGGCAATACAGTGAAACAATTTGGGGCCTGTAGAATAATTATATTAATTTGGCTCTATAATCAAGATCTGTAAGTATGCAGTCTGAGTTCCCTTTTATGCTTTGACATTGAAAAGGCTCACTCAGCTCAGCATAAGACGAATCTTGAAATAGCTAGGTTGTGTGCATGTCATTTTTGTACCAGTTGTTCTCCATGTACAGAGTTAATGACTAAAGGTCAGTAGGTCAGTGGTTTCACAGATAAGAATATATTCAGAGTATCTGTCATAGACTTTATTGTAAAGATCTTTTTAAAAGTAAAAACATATATTATCTATAATATAGTTAGTTATTTGATATAGTTATTTAATTAGTTAGCTAGATTGAGTTTGTGTGAAGTAATATATATTTATATATATTCAATTATAGTTTAATATGCATTTGTAAGGTTTGGTACAGAATTGCATTTCTGTAGCTTAAAGTATATCCATTACAAGAATTCGGCCATTTGGAAAGGTCATTCACCTTGAGTTTTTTATAAGAATCTGTTGTGTGTTATTGACAATCAAAGAAGCTTAAGAGACGTGTCAGCTGTTGGCAAAGAGAATATTTAGAATAATCACGAATATGATCATTTCATATTTAGTTCTAGCTATATATGGTTATGGCTATAGCTTGCTGACTAGTAGATTTGGAATTGTATAAAAACCAGTGTGACACTAGGCTAAGGACACACTTCACTACACTTCACTACACTACACACACAACACATGTCCTTCACTCACACACAGAAGGACTTCACTACTATTACACACACACAAAGAAGGACACACGCATCCTTACACTGAAGAAGACATTTTGTTTACATTAGGCCTATCTACAGCCTACCTCACAAACAGCTGCTAGAGCAGACATCTCTCTGAAATAGAGAAGCACAGACGGAGCTGAAACATCTCTTGAACTTTCTTGATACAAGTTTTTGTTCCTATTATCTTTTGTTTTACTACATTGTATATATTTTCAAGTTGTTGCCAAGTGTGACCAAATAAATTCACACTTTGTTTTAAGACAGTCTGGCTACTGAACTTTTGAACAAAACGCCTAAGACACTGTTGACATAACACGTGTCTGTGAGAAGAGAAGGTTTTCACTCTCTCTACATTTTTATATTGGCGATTGCCAGCCAGTTTTTTTTTTCCTGTTCCTTGACAAAGGGGGGGGACTCACACATTTTCATGATTGATCAAGTCTCGGGAAAAAACGATCAAAGAACCTAGAAAGAGGCGTTTGTGTTCCATCAGACGAGGATGAAAGGTCCAAGGAACTGAGCTAGCTAAAGACGAGAAATTCTTCTAAATAAGATATGGCATCTGATAATCAAATATGGAGGAACAACAAGCTCCAAGAAGAAACTAAGTAAAGAACCTAGAAGGAGGCGTTTGCGTCAGATGTGGACAACAGTTCAATAAAAGTCGAGGGTGAGTTTTTCTATGTCAGTTTTCTCACCTCTAGCCAAAGTTTGTAACTTTGAAAAAAAAAAAAAAAAAAGGAAGACCCAGCCTACAAAGTTGATTGTCAAGGCCATTGGACTTCAAGTTATTTTTGGAAATCCAGGACTTTGTTTGTGAAAACGTAACATTACGTACGTGAAGATTTCTGCCAAGGTTAGTTCCTAAGAAGGTGAGAACGTCTCACATAAGAAAATATTGGGTAGTTGCCCAAGAAGAAAAAATGTTGAATCAGGAACTGAGACTTCACGTTATTTGAAAAAGCTACCATTGAGGTACAACAGGCAGATGTATGTACTATTTGGGTAAGCTAAGATGAAAGTTGGATTTTGATGTTTGAAGATGGAAAGTCCAAGAAAAAGGCAAAGAAAAATCAACAGGCAAGTACACTACAGCACAATATAGCACACTACAGCACACAATACAAGGAACAAGGCAAAAAGCTACAAGAAAATTATTCTTCAAAGAAAGAAGAAGCAACGAACGAAAGAAAAAGCAACAAACGAAAGAAAAAGCAACTAACGAAAGAAAACGCAACAAACTAAAGAAAAGTCAACGAACAACAAAGTTAAAGGACATTATTCATCTCTTGTTTTTTTTTTAAGTGCACAAGGACTATCATACTAACAAGGGGTGAGTGTGTTTGTTTATATAAAAGGGTAACATGGGATGGTTAACATCTCAAGGCTCAGAAGTAATTTCCTGTACCATCGGGAAATTGATACATTCCATATATATGGAATACAGAAATACATGCAGTAGTAAAGTAATTAATTAAAGAAGTTATTTAATAAGGAAACTAAGTTTAATGCTGCATGTAAATGTTTATAAATATTTAGGCCCTGAACAACAGAAAATGTGTGTTATTACACGTGGTCATTTTAAAACACATATATAGGGGGCAGAAAAAAGTTTTCAGAGAAAAAAGTATTGATTAAGATTGTGGAAAGAATAGTATGAAATTGAGGTAATGGAAAACAACATGGTGTTTAGTGTTTTATAAAAATCCTACAGATTTGGTTGTAGGAAATAATTAAGGATTGAACAATTTTTACAAAAATTCCAAATTTAGATTTGGTTATTAAATTAAAAGTAGTAGATTGTTCTAATTTATTTAAGACTACCCAGAGAAAGTATTAAAATATGAAAGTTTTGTTCAATCTAAAAAAATTGTAAAAATAACAATCGTTAAAAGTCTTTGTAAATGAGTATTTCTGGTAAAGGTAAGGACTTTGATTGAGGGAGGAGTTTTCTCGGGGAACTGGCCAATCACAGTTTTTGAGCAGGATCCAATCTGTGAGTTTCACGAGATTGTCCTCTAAACAATTTTTTTGTCATTACTATAATCAGGAAAGTGATATAACGTAGTGTACATGATTTTTGGCAGATGTACAAACAAAATATGTTTAAAAAGTGGTAAAAAGGTTAAACATTTTAAAAACGAAAAACTAGATTGTTACAAAATTGTACAGTGTAGTTTATACAAAGCATGTTAGCTAAGACTGACAGTAACAGATCATTCTCTGAAGAGTTTGTGACATGCGAGGAGTGTATTACCAACATAGAAATGCAGATCAAGTTACACAGACTAGTGGTCATGCCATGACATTTTTCACTTATGTGGATCAAAACACAACACATTTTTGGGTTAAGTCTTCCAAATATCTGGAAGAGGATTCATTGATGAGAAAAATGTATTTTTAAAAGGTATTATTACTTATTAAAGTAATTGTTTTTAAAAAATAAGATTTTTTGGGCCTTAATAACTTTTCTCGAGAGTTCATTGAGATTTTTGCAGACAAAGTATCTGTCTGAGTGAATTTTAATGAATTATATAGGCTTACTGTAGGGCAAATATTTTTAATAACAAGAGAGAACTTATATATAATAATTTGAAGATCTAAAGAAAGCCCTTATTAATTTAGTATTTTTTGATTAATATAGGGATCTCTCTCAGCCATTTTACATTCAAGTGTATGTGGATGATGAGACAAATTCATTGGTATTTATAAAAAATGTGTTAGGAGTGCATTGTCCAATGCTACAGGTCAGAAACATTGTAGGTTTTGCACCATTTGTTTTGAAAACATCTTATGTTACACTAAAGGTGTTATTACAAGGAAAACAGAAGGTGTCAACACACACAGCTTTGTCTAGTGGCAACTGGATGTTAAAAAGATCAGTTGTAATGGTATATAAATACATGGTGACTAAAAAGACTAAAAATTATGCAGTGTGGTAGAGCCACAGTTCTGTAAGTTAATCATGCAAAAGTCACTTTTTCAACTTTTAGTGGACGCATTGAAAGCTGAACTTAAGACTGCCATGTGTTTAGCAGTCAGAGTGACAGGCATGTGTGGCTCATTCAATCATATTGTATGAGAGGAATGTTTTTGGTTCTGAAAAGAAACTTCAACATGATCAAATTTCTTTCAGAAATAGAATATTTAGGAAAGTCCAACCTAAATTAGTGTTCTTTTACAAAATTAAAAAAAAAAAAATTGTCAGTGTAAAGGAAAAAAAATACAATAATCTGGTAAGATTATTCTTTTACAAGATTTAATATTAGTCACAGGATGAAGAGGGGGACTATGACATTTTGTCTTAGAGTCAGTACAGATTGATTATGGAGATAAAATGTATTGTAAAAAAAAAAATAATAATTCCAACAAAAATGGAGTTATTTTTGAATGAAAATATTTCTTTTTGCATATCCAGGTACCTGACTGACTGATTGGTTTTTTGTTTAAGCTAATGAAAGAAATTCTGAACTACTCATTTTAGAACACTTTGTCATCAAACTTCTGACTACTGTTTTATTTATTTATAGAACAATCCAAAAGGAAAGCGTAACCTAATACTACAAAGTATTGAGGAATTTGGCAAATCTATATAGATTGATTATATTAGTTTTTTTCCACCTGCTAAAGGAGGATATTAGGATGTTGTTTTTTTTAGTTAATGTTTCTTTTTGATAAATTAATTGAGGTTATTCTAGAAAAAATAATATTTTTAACAAAAGCTACGTTGTGAACTTATGTCATATTCCACTGGGGTTAGATTTCAAACCATGGAATCAGATTATGATTTAAAATTTTATAGGACATGTATGCAATTTTAGGTATTTAGTAAAGTTTTTGTTTCTTATCTTAAGTACTCAGGTATTGTATAACATATGAATAGTATTATAAAGTCTAAATAGGGTAAGATGATTCAAGAATAAGGTAAAGATTGGGTGACTTATTTACCTGCTACAGTTTTAGTTTAAAAACTTTATTATTTTCTAAACATAGGGTTTGTTAACTTTTTGAGTTAATGACAGGATGTCTTTTGAGATTAGCATACTCTGTTATTTTTATAAAATCTGTTGTATAGAAAGAAGTGTGGTTGCAAACATTGCAAACAGGTACAGGTATTTCAGAAGTTTGTTCACAAATCATGGCTAGGCCTTTGCTAAATTTAAATAGGAATGATGTCTTGAATGAGATTTCTACTTCTAATGAGTATGTTTAGTAATTTATTCCAGTAGCTAAAGTTATGGTTAAGAATTATAGATCTGAAGGTACCAGGGATGCAAACAGGGATGTCAATTGGGATGCCAATTGGAAAGATTATTTTGTTATTTTTAAGGTACATTGGAATTATAATTTTTTGTTAATTGCATCCTATAGTTATTATATTTATTATCATGATATTATGTATTTTATTTCAAATCTGTATTATGGTTAGAATGAAACGATTTTATAAATTGATTAAGGAAGAAATGAAAAAAGGTGAAAAAATTATGACAGGTATTTTCAGTCGGAAAATTACTTCTGGCTTATCTGATCCTATGATGAGCTGTGGTACATCTGGAGCAACTGATTCAAAATGTGTATGAAAGGGCGCCACAAATGGAGTGTGCGTGATATAGGTAATATAATAAATTATATTCAGGGGGAATTGTAGAATAATTATATTAATTTGGCTTTATAATCAAGATCTGTAAGTATGCAGTCTGAGTTCCCTTTTATGCTTTGACATTGAAAAGGCTCACTCAGCTCAGCATAAGACGAATCTTGAAATAGCTAGGTTGTGTGCATATCATTTTTGTACCAGTTGTTCTCCATGTACAGAGTTAATGACTAAAGGTCAGTAGGTCAGTGGTTTCACAGATAAGAATATATTCAGAGTATCTGTCATAGACTTTATTGTAAAGATCTTTTTAAAAGTAAAAACATATATTATCTATAATATAGTTATTTGATATAGTTATTTAATTAGTTAGCTAGATTGAGTTTGTGTGAAGTAATATATATTTATATATATTCAATTATAGTTTAATATACATTTATAAGGTTTGGTACAGAATTGCATTTCTGTAACTTAAAGTATATCCATTACAAGAATTCGGCCATTTGGAAAGGTCATTCACCTTGAGTTTTTTATAAGAATCTGTTGTGTGTTACTGACAATCAAAGAAGCTTAAGAGACGTGTCAGCTGTTGGCAAAGAGAATATTTAGAATAATCACGAATATGATCATTTCATATTTAGTTCTAGCTATATATGGTTATGGCTATAGCTTGCTGACTAGTAGATTTGGAATTGTATAAAAACCAGTGTGACACTAGGCTAAGGACACACTTCACTACACTTCACTACACTACACACACAACACATGTCCTTCACTCACACACAGAAGGACTTCACTACTATTACACACACACACAAAGAAGGACACACGCATCCTTACACTGAAGAAGACATTTTGTTTACATTAGGCCTATCTACAGCCTACCTCATAAACAGCTGCTAGAGCAGACATCTCTCTGAAATAGAGAAGCACAGACGGAGCTGAAACATCTCTTGAACTTTCTTGATACAAGTTTTTGTTCCTATTATCTTTTGTTTTACTACATCAAGCTGTAAGAAGACTTTAACTTTGTATATATTTTCAAGTTGTTGCCAAGTGTGACCAAATAAACTCACACTTTGTTTTAAGACAGTCTGGCTACTGAACTTTTGAACAAAACACCTAAGACACTGTTGACATAACACGTGTCTGTGAGAAGAGAAGGTTTTCACTCTCTCTACATTTTTACAGGGCCTAAACCAAAAAACCTGAGAGTCACTTTAAGGTACTCCCAGTCCATCCTATCAAAAGCTTTTTCAACATCCACAGATAAGAGGAGGGTGGGCTGGGAGCACCTGCGGACATGGTGAATTAATGAAAGGGTTAGAAGGGAATTATCCCTGGCCTCTCTAGACGGGATAAACCCTGTGTGGTCTGCAGATATCCAACTGGGTAGAAGAGGTAACAATCTAGTGGCCATAACTTTGGCGAAAAGTTTAATATCAAGTATCAATAGGGATATAGGGCGATAGCTGCCACAAAGGGTAGGGTCCTTATCAGGTTTGGGAATGACGGTGATATGTGCCGCTAGAGATTCAGGCCTATATCCTGTAGTTTTAGAGATAGAATTGGCATAAGATGTTAAGTGGGGAAGGAGGGTGTCAGTAAAAGTCTTATAGTATAATGCAGTGAATCCATCCGGGCCAGGAGCTTTGCCCGAAGGGGTATTTTTCAAAGCAGTTTGAAACTCCTCTATCATGAGGTCAGCTTCTAATTGGTAGAGAGTACTGCGGGATAGTTTAGGTAAATTTGCCTGTTTCAAGTAGGATAAAATGCGTGTACGTTTTTCTATTGGGGAGATGGAATCTAGAGTCCCTTTAACATTATAGAGACCAGTGTAAAAGTCTTTGAACGCTTTGGGGGGAGGAGTAGGCATTTCTCCCGAAGAGAATTTAACTTTACAAATAAAAGAGGCGGATTTCTTTGCACGGATGGAACGAGCCAGTTGCTTCCCGGGTTTATCCCCCCAGTCATATAGTTTTTGAGTGTAAATTTGGAATTGTCTTTTAGTTTGGGAGTTTAGGAGAGTCTTCAGTTCCTCTCTTTTCTGCATTAGGTTTTCCAAATGGGATTTATGTAAAGAAAGTTTGTGCTGTCTGTCTAGGCTAGCTATTTGCAATATTAAATCCTTAAGCTGCTGTCCTTGTTCCCTCCATCGTCTAGGAACCCAATTCGATAAGTCTACCCCTCATTGTGGCCTTATGGGCCTCCCATAGTAAAGAGGGAGCAGTGTCAGTCGACATGTTCTCTGTAAAGTATTGCTTCAGTGCAGTGTCCAACAAAGAAGCATCCACAGTATTAGACAAGAAAGAGTCATTGAGCTTCCAGTTAGTGGTACATTGGGGTAATGAGGGGATAGCCAAACGAATAGAGACCGGGGCATGGTTCGATAAAGAGGTTAAACCTATTGAGGCAGCTTTTAACAAAGGAAGGTGAAAGTGGTCGAGGAAGATGTTGTCTATCCTGGAGTAAGAATTATGTGTTTTGGAATAGAGGGAAAAATCTTTGTCTTTAGGATGCAGTGTACACCAGGTGTCTATCAACTGAAGCTCATGTAAGCGTTTCTTAATGAAAGAGAGGCGTTTGAAGGAAATGTTGGATCGACCCTGGGATGTATCCATAATGGGATCAAGTGGCATATTGATATCTCCAGCTAGTATAGTAATACCCTTTGTGAAGGCTGACAATTTATTCAAGACTTGCGACAAGAATGAGGGTTGGTCATGATTCGGGCAGTAAACGTTTGCTAAAGTACATTGGGTGTTACCTATAGAACCCCTCAAGAACAGAAACCTACCATGGTCATTCGCCATCATTTCATCTAATTGGAAGGACACATTTCCATTGAACCCAATGGCTACTCCCTTGGCCTTGTTTGTGTCCGAAAGGCTATAGTACCATTTCGGAAATTGTGGAGAGAAAAGTCTCACCGGAGTGGTGTGTGTCAAGTGTGTTTCTTGTATAAAAGCAATGGAACAGGAAGGATGTTTCAATTCCCTCAACATTTGGTGGCGTTTGGAGGCGTGGTTTAAACCTCTAACATTATATGATATGATATTTAGAGTAGCCATTGGGAGTCTGGATCATGTGCCCCTCGCCCATAGCGCCATTCATACCAGCAAAGAGTAGGGGAACGGGAAGAGGGTGGAAAGGAAGGGGAGAGAAGGTCAAGAATGGATAAGCAATCCAGTAAGTAAATCACATCTAGCAATACAAATAAACCAATGGGAAACAATGTAAAATCACACGGTGAACCGCAGTGTTCCCATGGGGATCGGTGAAGGTGAGTGACCCACGCGACCTCAGTTAATGGGTTGCCAAAAACTAGAGTGGGGTCCCTCACCTCCACCACCCCCAAAATAAAAAGGAGAGGCGGGGGGTGCAGTGCACGCGCCAGTGGTAAAGATCCTGCATGGTTTGGATGCTCGGGCCCAGTCGAGAAAAAAGAAAAAAAAAAACAATTAAGTCACAGGTATAAACCTCTGTTTTTGAGCAATTTTAAGGTACAAACCACTAACAGGAAAGAAAGAAAAACTAATAACAATAAGGAAAATAAAAGTAATATTAAAAGTCTAGTGGTATCAGAAACTCGAAACAGAACTGAGTGTGGAAGATCCAAGGTGAAAGCAGTAACTGCACTCAGAGCCTGGCAACAGTGTGGTACTAATCAAATGATATCAGAGCTCGTGTAATGGTAACCATCAACTCTGAATGTATGTCAGGCAAGCAATTGAAGATGAAGAAAAGGAGCCATCTCACCCATTCTTCTGAGAGGAACCAGGAGTGTTGTCACGCTTCTTTTTGAGAGGGGTACTCCTTCACATGGGATCCAGAGGAGTGGAGAAAACTGGTATTAGATCTTGCCATCCTGGGAGGTCTACTGGAGGGATACCCATCTCGAAGAAAAAACCAGGGAGATCTTCCGGAAACCTTAAGGTGGAGGAGCGGTCATCTTTAGTAGCTATGAGGCAGGCAGGAAATTCCCATCTATATGTGGCGCCGTCCATTCTCAATTGGTCTAGAAGGGGCTTGAGTGCTCTACGACGCTCCAGTGTTTCCTTAGAGAGATCAGGGAAGATATTGAGTATGGCACCGTCAAAATCAATGTTAGGGACGCCCCGTGGCTTGACCATAATGGCATTTTTGTCTTCAAAGTAATGTAGATGACACACAACATCTCTGGGTAGATCTGTAGCTAGGTTACGAGGTCGGAGGGCTCTTTGAACCCGGTCAAAACGCAACGGGTCGGTGACCGGTCTCCCCAAAACAGAGTTTAAAACACCTCGGATCGTGGGTTCAAGATCATTATCTCTGGTGGCTTCTGGCAACCCACGAATGCGCAGGTTATTCCTGTGATTTCTGTTCTCTAAATCTTCCAATTTATAAAGCGAGGATCTGTGTGCCAGCACTGGTCTTTTCACAGAGATCTGCAGCTCTTTAATGGCTGCTGCCTGAGAGTCCTGTCTTTTCTCAGTCTCTTCCACTCTCTCCAGCAGATGAGACATGTCAGAGCGTACTGCTGTGATCTCTTTTTTGATAGATTTTTCCAGGCCGCGGAACATTCCAGCCATTTCCTTCTTTAAACTGCTTACCAATTATGACATTTCAGAGCCAGCGGGAGAGTCCAGGTCCTCCATAAGCTCTGATCCGTACGAGGAAGCAGGAGAGCTCTCGCGGGGTGATGCAGCCCACTCGGAGCGGGATCCACTTGACCTCGAGGCTCTGGCCTGTGAAGGCCACATGCCGGGACTGTGCTCCTCTGCGGCCAGGAAGCGTTTTATGGAGCATGAGGAGGTGATCGAGAGTGCGGGGCCTCTCCCCGATCATTTACCCATGTTGGTGCAGGATCTGGCAACTTTGGCAGGCATATCCAGAGGTACTTAGGTCTGTTTGGACGGAGCTCTACTCATACACGTCTGATCAGCACCATGTGGTAGCCACGCCCCCCATCAACATAACAGAGATTTTAATTAGGATTGCTACTCCTCTGGACTTGGACTCATACTTAGTGAAGTATGACTGTTTATAGGATTTGTCTAGGAAAGATGGGTGGTTATGGATGGAGATATGCATCTCCTGTAGCAGGAGGATGTCTGCGCATAGAGATTTATATGATCTGAATGCTTTTCTCCATTTGTGGGAAGAGTTGAATCCCTTGATGTTATGGGAGATTACTCTAATGCCCTGTACACACGGTCGGACTTTCCGACGGAATATGTGCGATCGGAGCTTGTTGTCGGAAATTCCAACCATGTGTGGGCTCTATCAGACTTTTTCCATCAGAATTTCCGACACACAAAGTTTGAGAGCATGCTTTAGAATTTTCCGACAACTAAATCCGTTTGCGTAATTTCCGACTGTGTGTGGATAATTCCGACACACAAAGTGTCACGCATGCTCAGAATAAATTAAGTGACGAAAGCTATTGGCTACTGCCCCGTTTATAGTCCCGACATACGTGTTTTACGTCACCGTGTTCAGAACAATCGGATTTTCCGGCAACTTTGTGCGACCGTGTGTATGCAAAACAAGTTTGAGCCAACATCCGTCGGAAAAAAAAAACAAGGATTTTGTTGTCGGAATGTCCGATCAATGTCCAATCATGTGTACAGGGCATTAGACCCATGGGAAATTAAATTTGGGCAGCTGGATGTTAGTAGAGAATCCAAGTCGAGAGGGGCGCCCCCACAACAACCCATCATATTCCTGAGAGCAAGTATAATGTGTGTATGAGAAATAGTAAGACGAACAGCTCCATCTAGCGGATCTATCTGGCATATCAGTTATCAATGCAATTCAATTGTGGTGAAAAGCAAAAAACATCAAAAATAAAGAAAAAAAAATGTAGATAACGGAAAATCAGAGAACAAGAAAACTAAGCCAAAAAATGGCAGCAAACAGTCCAGTGGGGTCAGGGAAAATGTGCTCCCACTGACCAAAAGGACAAAGTCTTTGCGGACCCTGGGGTCCAATAATCTAAAGCTAGAAAACGGTCAAGATAAAGAGAATGGTAAATCATGACGTCCAAGTACCTGCTGGGAGCCCACTGAACTGGGAACTCCTGAGCAGACCTGGGACCAACAGGTACTAACCAGATTCGAGTAGGGGGACAATTAAGCTGACGCAACCGGAATCCAGCACGGAGCAAGGAGACATCAATTGTCATGAAGCATGTCGGGAGTGATCTGCAGGCCGCACCCTTGAACTGAAAAGGAAAAAAGGTAAACTTGGGGGGGGGGATTAGTCCCAAGGTAGGTTCCAACGATACCGTCTAGGAGGTGGGGTGGCCCATTTGGCTAGTGAGTGAGGAGTAGATGGCATCCTGGGGAGTACTGCTGCATCGAGGAGGCCCAGCTTTACCAAAAGTTTCTTGCCTTCTAGGACTGTTGTGACGGAGTAAGTCGTGCCATTGTGGGGGACCTGAAGTTTAAACGGGAATCCCCAATGGTAGCGGATATTAGCCGACTGGAGAACAGACTTAACTTCCTTAATTTTCCTGCGTTTGTCCAGGGTGGTAGGGGAGATGTCCAGATATATTTGGATGGAGACTCCCTCTAGACGCATGTTGGGGGTGTTTTGTGAAGCCTGGAGAATTTCCTCTTTAATCAAGAAGTCCTTAAGGTAGAGCACGATATCCCTTGGGGGTTTTTCTGGTGGAGGTTTAGGGCGTAGGGCCCTGTGGATCCTATCGCAGGAGAAAGCATGGAGGGGGGAATCCGGGAGGAGAGACTGGAACAGCTTCTGCACTGCCGGCAGCAGGTCAGTCACAGTGTCTGGGACCCCACGCACCCTGAGATTATTCCATCTGTTCCTATTGTCCAGGTCCTTAATGTGGACTTGGAGTTGTAGGACAGTCTCAGAGAAGGATTTGTGGTCTTTTCTGAGGTCAGAACAGACAAGGGTTAATTCATCATGTTTAGTTTCTAGTAAATCAAATTCAGTAAATAAAAAGTCCTGTTTCCTAAGGCAATCTCCAGGGACAGGGTGTTTGTGGATTTATGCAGTTCTGATTGGAACTTCTGGGCAATTTTGTCATACATGGCTGACAGGCTCTCATCTAAGTCAGCCTTGGTGAGTTGTAATGAATACTCACAATCTCACAGGGAGTGCGCTGGTAAGGAGTCTGCAGCCAGGGAGCGTGCCTGTGTCTTCTGCTGCTGGGTGCCATCTTGAGC